>NC_037340.1:2873967-3193297 GCF_002263795.3 Bos taurus | reverse complement strand
TTTCTCCATTTTGTTTTTCAAGGTTTTTGATCATCTTTACTGTCATTATTCTGATTATTTTTTCAGGTAGTTTGCCTATTTCCTCTTCATTTACTTGGACTTCTGGTTTCTAGCTAATTCTTTCATTTGTGCAGTATTTCTGTGCCTTTCATTATTATTATTTTTTTTTAACTCATTGTGTTTGAGGTCTCCTTTTCACAGGCTTCAAGGTTGAATTCTTTCTTCCTTTTGGCTTCTGTCCCCCTATGGTTGGTGCAGTAGTTTGTTTAAGCTTCGTATAGGGTGGTGATTTATGCTGAGTTTTTTCCCCCCACTCTGATGGGCAAGGCTGAGTGAGGTGGTAACTCTGTCTGCTGATTATTGAGTTTGTATTTTTGTTTTATTTGTTGTTTGGATGGGCGACCTACACAGGGTGCTACTGGTGGTTGAGTGATGCCAGATCTTATATTCAAGTGGCTTCCTTTGTGTGAATTCTCACTTTTTGATACTCCCTAGGGTAAGTTCTCTGGTATTCTAAGGTTTGGAGTCAGTGTTTCCACTCCACAGGGCAGGGTTTGATCTCTGGTCAAGAAGGAAGATTCCACAAATGGTTTCTGTGGCTTTAAGTGAGATTAAACACATACCAAAATGAGAAACCAAAGATGATCCCAAACAAATAGCAGTTACAAAATCAGGCAAATAATAATTAAAATAATGGAATATATACATATACATCAAATAAGCAAAATCAATACCAAATCCAAACAAAATAAAGTACAATAGATTGACCCAGTGAACAAAGGGAATCAAAAATTATATTTACCAGTTTTAGAACAAAACTAACTAAAGCACAAACTGGAAAACAAACTAAAGCAAGATGGCCAACTGGGAATAAAGCAATGAAAACACAACTAACAAATATGTTGAGAGGAAAAGAAAGAAAGAAAAAAGGAAAGAATAGATATGCAAAGCTAAATAGAGGTAGATAAAGAAGATTTATATACATTAAAGATTAAGTTCAAGGGGAAAAGAACAGTAGGAAAAACAAAGGAATAATTGTAGAAAAATTAATAAATAGGTTTTTAAAAAATTTTTAAAAATGAGGAAAAAAAAAAAAAAAGGAAAATTCCACAGAACTGCAAGAGGCAGAGGTTTATAACAACAGGAAAAAATATGATTTAAAAAAACCTCAAAACTTAATTAGATTTCATAGTGCCAATAAAATCAACAATACAAACAAGGGGGCACCAGAAGGAAAAAAAGGAAAAAAAATCCAAAAGAATCTACAGAACAAGTCAAAATCATAAGAATAATAAGTGTTTTTTCTTAAGTCGTTGCTGTCAGGAATCCTTTCCCTTGCCTGGAGTCACAGTCCACCTCACCTCCCTAGGATGCCCTCCAATACTGTGCTGGTCTCTGGACCTGCTGTGAGGGCAGCTCAGATTCTAATCTGGTCATACTCCTGTGTGTTCTTGCCTCCAATGTCCATAGCTATCAGAACCCGTGCATTTTCCTTTGTGGGAGCTCTCAATGACCTTTTATATATTCTGTGCAACACAGAGTCTGCCCTAGTTGATCGTGTGGATTTAATCTGCAGCTTGTACAGCTGGTGGAAGGTTTTAGGTCTTCTTCTTAGCACACTGCCCTGGGTTTCAATTGTGGTTTTATTTCCATCTCTTCGTATGGGTCGTCCACTGGGGTTTGCTCCTGAGGCTGCCTGGAGGACTTGGGTTTGCCCCTGTGAGGGCCAGGTGTGGACGTGGTGCAGCTGCTTGCGTCGCAGGGTTTCTGGCAGCACCAGGCACTCAGGGGAGTTGGTGGCTAGGGCAACAGGAAATACAGTGTTCTAGAAGGTTATGGCAACCAGTATTGGCCAACAAACTCTGGTATTCTTGCCTGGAGAACCCCGCCGACAGAGAAGACTGCAGGCTACAGTCCACAGGGTTGCAAAGGAATTGGAATGACTTAAGCGGACCATGCATGCATAGACACAAGATTTTTTTTTTTTTTTTTTTTGCCTGTGGCAGCTCTTCCTCAGTGAGGGTTGAGTGTGAAGGTGGTGCAGCTGCTTGGGTCACGGGGATCCTGGTTGTGCCAAGTGTGCAGGGACACGGACTGGCTCAGCCACTGGAGTTATGACCCTGTCAAGTCTTTTTTCAAGCCTCTGGAAGCTGATGATCAGAAAGCCTCTTTGCCTAGTCTTTCTCTGTAGCTCTGCCCATTCGACATTTAGAGGGCTCCTTTGCCTGGGGTCCTGCTGGGGGTCCTATTCTGTAGATTGGCACGTCAGGCACTTAAAGGGGTATCCTGGGTAGGGTCCTATTCTGTAGGTCAGTGTATCAGGCGCTTGATGGGCCAGTCTCCTCTATTGTTCAGCCGCTGATACTGGCTCATGGGGAGATGGCTCCATCCCCTACGCATGACTCAGCAGTATCGCCTTGCTTTCATGGATGCCTGGCTGTCCTCCACGGGCATTCCCACCTCAGTCTCCTCCCTCACGTTCCCTCATTCCCCTCTCTCTGCACTCAACAGCAGCTCTTGCCCTGGGATTGCTCCACAATCCCCAAACTCCAGCTCCCAGCCACTTCACCTACTTGGAGACCTGTGTCCCTGTTCTGGGTACGTATGGCTGCTGCAAGGACTTTCTCAATCTCATTTCATTTAGGCTGTCACTGATCAGCTGTTTCATTCTCAGCCTTAAATGTTTCTCCTCTGACTCAGACAATTGCCCTGATGTGGGGATCAGGACCCTTGCTTCAGTTCCCCCACCTGCCGAGGGCAGGTCCAGTCCTAGTAACACTCCTGTTTTTTCCCCTAGTTCCTTCATCCCACTAAGTTTTACGTGCTTCTATATATTCTTTTCTGCTGGTCAGGTCCTCCTGCCTGCTCTCAGCTGGTGTTCTGCATGTACTTCTGTGTCTGAAGGTGTGTTCCTGGTGTATCCGTGGAGAGAGCTGTACTCCACGTCCACGTCCACCTACTCCTCCACCACTTTGTTCCTGACCCCATTGTTTTAAATCTAGTGCACTTGTAGGGTATTTCTTATTCTTATTGGACATCAAGGAAAGCTGCTTAGTTATTGTGACAAAGAGATCACTTTGGGGTGATGTCATTTATTCTTTCCAACATTAAATTTTTTTTTTTTTTTGGTTGCTTGTTTGTTTGTTTTTAGTACTTGTTTGGAACCCAAATACAGTCATATATATCCACACACTAAATAAAGTGAAGCATGCCCTGGCATGTTTAAAACTGTGGTTCTCTTCAATAAAACAAAGTGGGGAAAATCTAATTAACACTTCTAATAGATAATGAAAAAAGTTACTTTCCCAGTCGTGTCCAACTCTTTGCCACCCATGGACTGTAGCCTTAAAGGCTCCTCTACCCATGGAAATCTCCAGACAAGAACACTGGAGTGGGCTGCCATTGCCTTCTCCAGGGGATCTTCCCAATCCACAGATCAAACCCAGGTCTCCCACATTGTAGGGCAGATTCTTACTGTCTCAGCCACCAGGGAAGCTTCAGTTCTAATAGAGAATATTTATCCCCTTTAAAAAGATAATTACTTTGATGTAATTATTTAATGTAGTAAAGTATTTTAATTGACTATAACAGGGTAGCCCTAGCAAAGCCAGGTACCATTTCCATTACTGCAATCCAAAATTGAACATATGGACAAAAGTTTACAATGTGAATAAATTCCAGTTTGACCTAAAACTACTTAAGTATTTAACTTCTAAGGCATTTATTTTTAAGATAAATGCCATAGAAGTTCTAGAGGCTGCAGATTCCAGGACCTGACTCTTGAAGAGCCTGTGGTTTAATGGGAGGAGACAGGGAATAGCCACAATATAAAATCAGTGGTATGTTTAGGGGTATGAACAAAACAATATGAAATCACAGTGATGGAGAGTTATTTTCCTGGGGTTACTGGGAAAACCTTCACTTAAATGGAGGTATTTTAGTTTAAATTTAATTGGTTGTTTGTTTTAGTTTGAACCTAGTTTGGAGTGTACCAAGTGGAAAGAAAGAAAGAAAATGAATAAATACATGTCCCACCCATGACAAACAGCAAAGGTAAAGTCAGGGAGGAATTATATCATTGTGTGAAAACTAGAAACAAGATACAAATCATATATTGTTCTTCAATGTCAAGTTACTGACAGGCCATATGATATCTATTTGGCTTGTTTAAAATGTATTTTCAAATGGAAGCAATAAGACAAATTGTATTTCAACTAACTCTGCTGGATGAGGAATCCGGCCCTTCTAATCCATTGTAGAAGGAACAGAGAAGTCTGCCTTGGGAACAATTCTGCTGGTGTGTTGTGTGTGTCGGTACATAGGAAGCACCAGGTCAAAACATGTTTATAGTCAGATATGTTAAACAGCTCCCAATTGGATATTTTTTCTAAAATAGGTAAGCAAATATTGCAAAACAAATAACCAAGCACAATGCATTTTATAACTACAAGAGATTCTGAGTGGTGGCCAATAGGATCCCTGGGGAATGATACTGAGAGATGAGGCAACAAAGATAACCCTGGTACAAATGCTCGGAGGGGCTTTACACCCAACCATGGGCCTATTTTCATGCAGGTGCCCTGTTACGGGCTCTCCCCTTTTTCTCTGCCTTTGCTTGACTGCAGAAGCCCTGGTAGCTTCTTCCATTAGACAGGACTTCTTGGCCCATTCCTTGCTTCCAGATGAAACTTGCCCAGAATCAGGTGTCTCCACCAACCACCACACTCTCTTGATTCCTCCATTTCAAAACTGTGCTCCTTACCTACAGCTGTCTCTTTTATCCTTTATTTTATTTATTTATTTATTTATTTTTGCCATTTGCATTAATACAAAGAATTGCATAATTTCATTTCCCAGTGAACCCATCAAGTTAAGGAAAATGAAATACAGGTATGACTAGAAAATTCAGACAGTTCAAAAAGAGATGAAATGAAAAATGAATTTCTCTCCTTCCCCTACAAATCTCTTTCCCCACAGGGTAAATGTTGCTATTAACTTCTTATGATTCCTTCCAGGTAAGCTAATGGATAAATGTGCTATATTCTCTGACTAGAGTTAGTCTTGTGATTGATTTTATTTTTCAAGGCAACAATCAGGACCACTAAAATTCTCAAGTTTATTTGCAGTTTGCAAAGTATTTTTTTGGGTAGTTTTAAGTTCCTCTCTGTTTTGATTCTGTATTCTCATATTGTAATATTGTGTTTCTTCCTTTGCTAATTAGGTTCATCAAGAAGTTACCTGCTGTGTTCATTCCTATTTTGTCCCTACTTACTTGCTTTTCAACTGATTCATCCACTTATTTTTTCCTGTTTTCTAGATAAGAATTTTCCTTTGATCTTGTTTTCTGCCTTTTGTTAAATGTATTTTGTTGTTATTTTCTACCTTTTGGTCTTAAGGAGTTAATCCTTCTATTTTGTTATTTCCTGTGGACTTCCCAGGTGGTGCTAATGGTAAAGTACCCACCTGCCAATGCCGGAGACATCAGTGACATGGGCTCGATTCCTGAGTTGAGAAGATCCCTTGGAGGAGGGCATGGAAACCCACTCCACTATTCTTGCTTGGAGAATCCCATAGACAGAGGAGCCTGCTGGGCTGCAGTCCACAGGGTCTCAAAGAGTCAGACACAACTGAAGCAACTTAGCACACACACGTAGTATGTAAGGCTGTGTATTTTTCTCTGCTTTTAAGTTTTAATGTTTATTGTTTTCATTATTAAAAACTTTCTATCAATAACCTCAGATATGCAGATGACACCACCCTTATGGCAGAAAGTGAAGAGGAACTAAAAAGCCTCTTGATGAAGGTGAAGAGGAGAGTGAAAAAGTTGGCTTAAAACTCAACATTCAGAAAATGAAGATCATGGCATCTGGTCCCATCACTTCATGGTAAATAGATGGGAAAACAGTGGAAACAGTGTCAGACTTTATTCTTTTGGGCTCCAAAATCACTGCAGATGGTAACTGCAGCCATGAAATTAAAAGACGCTTACTCCTTGGAAGAAAAGTTATGACCAACCTAGATAGCATATTGAAAAGTAGAGACATTACTTTGCCAACAAAGGTCCGTCTAGTCAAAGCTATGGTTTTTCCTGTGGTCATGTATGGATGTGAGAGTTGGACTGTGAAGAAGGCTGAGCGCCAAAGAATTGATGCTTTTGAACTGTGGTGTTGGAGAAGACTCCTGAGAGTCCCTTGGACTGCAAGGAAATCCAACCAGTCCATTCTGAAGGAGATCAGCCCTGGGATTTCTTTGGGAGGAATGATGCTAGAGCTGAAACTCCAGTACTTTGGCCACCTCATGCAAAGAGTTGACTCATTGGAAAAGACTCTGATGCTGGGAGGGATTGGGGGCAGGAAGAGAAGGGGACAACAGAGGATGAGATGGCTGGATGGCATCACTGACTGGATGGATGTGAGTCTGAGTGAACTCCGGGAGTTGGTGATGGACAGGGAGGCCTGGCGTGCTGTGATTCATGGGGTTAGAAAGAGTCAGACACAACTGAGCAATTAAACTGAACTGAAATACTCTGCATTTACAATTTTGATCACTTCTTTGATTCCAGATGTAAAATGCATAGAAAATTAAAATCTCCTAGATTGTTGCAGTTTTTCACCTGGATTTCAGTTATTATTTTTTACTTTGACTTCATGTGTGTGTGCACGTTTAGAATGTTGTCTGTTCTATTTCTACTTTTTCTTTTAATACATGGAAAAAATTTTGGAACTGTGAGTGATTAAAATAAACTATAGCATTTACTGTATTTTTACACTTTTGCTTTGATTATTTTGTTCAGAACTTCAAGTTCTTAGGTATCTACATCCATTTTGTTTCCTAGCATTTCTTACAGTTCATGATTTATTTTTTGTTATGATAGTTACTATTTAACATTTTTACTATCTTATTATTTAAATTTTTGCTATAAATTAGACTTATGTGTTTTGTCCTTTTTAAGCTTCTCTTCCTTAAATCTGAACTTCTCCATTATTAGTATCACATCTTCAACTTTCTGTTAATTTTTTGATATGGGACTTGTTCATCCTTTAAAAATTTACCCTTCCAGTCCTTCTTTACATTATTTGCATTTTATTCAAACATGTTTGTTGCTGTTTACCCAACCTGTCATTTTTTATTCTAACTTTAATGTATGTATTGACATTTTAAAAGAAAATTATGTTTAGATTTAACTCTATCATCTTGACATCTTTTCTGTTTTAAATACTGTGAATCCAATTGAATCAACCTTTAAATCTGCAAACTAATATTCATTTTGTAGATTTTTTAAGATTTAGACTCTATTTTTCAAAATTATTTAACTTCTTCTTTGCCTGTAGTACACAATCAGTCTTCCAGCAGCCTAAGGTATAGGACAAAAACACACTACATAGGAGTACCTGTGAAAACACTCAAGCCAATGAGTTCTCCTGAAACTAAAGACCCACGTGAGTTTGAGCAAAATCTAGCATGAAAAAATGCCTGCAGAAAAACAATAAAATAAAACCAAAAAAAGTCTAAGAGCTTCAAAAAAACCCTGCTATCTCAACATGAGTTAGAGCTGCCCAAAAGTAGTGACTAAGAATAATGTTACTACCTGAAAGTTTATTTTTTTTTTTTTTTAATTTTATTTTATTTTATTTTTTTTTATTCTTCCAATTTTATTTTATTTTTAAACTTTACATAATTGTATTAGTTTTGCCAAATATCAAAATGAATCCACCACAGGTATACATGTGTTCCCCATCCCGAACCCTCCTCCCTCCTCCCTCCCCATACCATCCCTCTGGGCCGTCCCAGTGCACCAGCCCCAAGCATCCAGCATCGTGCATCGAACCTGGACTGGCAACTCGTTTCCTACATGATATTTTACATGTTTCATTGCCATTCTCCCAAATCTTCCCACCCTCTCCCTCTCCCACAGAGTCCATAAGACTGTTCTATACATCAGTGTCTCTTTTGCTGTCTCGTACACCGGGTTATTGTTACCATCTTTCTAAATTCCATATATATGCGTTAGTATACTGTATTTATGTTTTTCCTTCTGGCTTACTTCACTCTGTATAATAGGCTCCAGTTTCATCCACCTCATTAGAACTGATTCAAATGTATTCTTTTTAATGGCTGAGTAATACTCCATTGTGTATATGTACCACAGCTTTCTTATCCATTCATCTGCTGATGGACATCTAGGTTGCTTCCATGTCTTGGCTATTATAAACAGTGCTGCGATGAACATTGGGGTACACGTGTCTCTTTCCCTTCTGGTTTCCTCAGTGTGTATGCCCAGCAGTGGGGTTGCTGGATCATAAGGCAGTTCTATTTCCAGTTTTTTAAGGAATCTCCACACTGTTCTCCATAGTGGCTGTACTAGTTTGCATTCCCACCAACAGTGTAAGAGGGTTCCCTTTTCTCCACACCCTCTCCAGCATTTATTGCTTGTAGACTTTTGGATCGCAGCCATTCTGACTGGTGTGAAATGGTACCTCATAGTGGTTTTGATTTGCATTTCTCTGATAATGAGTGATGTTGAGCATCTTTTCATGTGTTTGTTAGCCATCTGTATGTCTTTTTTGGAGAAATGTCTATTTAGTTCTTTGGCCCATTTTTTGATTGGGTCGTTTATTTTTCTGGAGTTGAGCTGTAGGAGTTGCTTGTATATTTTTGAGATTAGTTGTTTGTCGGTTGCTTCATTTGCTATTATTTTCTCCCATTCTGAAGGCTGTCTTTTCACCTTGCTAATAGTTTCCTTTGATGTGCAGAAGCTTTTAAGGTTAATTAGGTCCCATTTGTTTATTTTTGCTTTTATTTCCAATATTCTGGGAGGTGGGTCATAGAGGATCCTGCTGTGATGTATGTCGGAGAGTGTTTTGCCTATGTTCTCCTCTAGGAGTTTTATAGTTTCTGGTCTTACGTTTAGATCTTTAATCCATTTTGAGTTTATTTTTGTGTATGGTGTTAGAAAGTGGTCCAGTTTCATTCTTTTACAAGTGGTTGACCAGATTTCCCAGCACCACTTGTTAAAGAGATTGTCTTTAATCCATTGTATATTCTTGCCTCCTTTGTCGAAGATAAGGTGTCCATATGTGCGTGGATTTATCTCTGGGCTTTCTATTTTATTCCATTGATCAATATTTCTGTCTTTGTGCCAGTACCATACTGTCTTGATAACTGTGGCTTTGTAGTAGAGCCTGAAGTCAGGTAGGTTGATTCCTCCAGTTCCATTCTTCTTTCTCAAGGTCGCTTTGGCTATTCGAGGTTTTTTGTATTTCCATACAAATTGTGAAATTATTTGTTCTAGCTCTGTGAAGAATACTGTTGGTAGCTTGATAGGGATTGCGTTGAATCTATAAATTGCTTTGGGTAGTATACTCATTTTCACTATATTGATTCTTCCAATCCATGAACATGGTATATTTCTCCATCTATTAGTGTCCTCTTTGATTTCTTTCACCAGTGTTTTATAGTTTTCTATATATAGGTCTTTAGTTTCTTTAGGTAGATATATTCCTAAGTATTTTATTCTTTCCGTTGCAATGGTGAATGGAATTGTTTCCTTAATTTCTCTTTCTGTTTTCTCATTATTAGTGTATAGGAATGCAAGGGATTTCTGTGTGTTGATTTTATATCCTGCAACTTTACTGTAGTCATTGATTATTTCTAGTAATTTTCTGGTGGACTCTTTAGGGTTTTCTATGTAGAGGATCATGTCATCTGCAAATAGTGAGAGTTTTACTTCTTCTTTTCCAATTTGGATTCCTTTTATTTCTTTTTCTGCTCTGATTGCTGTGGCCAAAACTTCCAAAACTATGTTGAATAGTAATGGTGAAAGTGGGCACCCTTGTCTTGTTCCTGACTTTAGAGGAAATGCTTTCAATTTTTCACCATTGAGGATAATGTTTGCAGTGGGTTTGTCATATATAGCTTTTATTATGTTGAGGTATGTTCCTTCTATTCCTGCTTTCTGGAGAGTTTTTATCATAAATGGGTGTTGAATTTTGTCAAAGGCTTTCTCTGCATCTATTGAGATAATCATATGGTTTTTATTTTTCAATTTGTTAATGTGGTGTATTACATTGATTGATTTGCGGATATTGAAGAATCCTTGCATCCCTGGGATAAAGCCCACTTGATCGTGATGTATGATCTTTTTAATGTGTTGTTGGATTCTGATTGCTAGAATTTTGTTAAGGATTTTTGCATCTATGTTCATCAGTGATATTGGCCTGTAGTTTTCTTTTTTTGTGGGATCTTTGTCAGGTTTTGGTATTAGGGTGATGGTGGCCTCATAGAATGAGTTTGGAAGTTTACCTTCCTCTGCAATTTTCTGGAAGAGTTTGAGCAGGATAGGTGTTAGCTCTTCTCTAAATTTTTGGTAGAATTCAGCTGTGAAGCCGTCTGGACCGGGGCTTTTGTTTGCTGGAAGATTTTTGATTACAGTTTCAATTTCCATGCTTGTGATGGGTCTGTTAAGATTTTCTATTTCTTCCTGGTCCAGTTTTGGAAAGTTGTACTTTTCTAAGAATTTGTCCATTTCTTCCACGTTGTCCATTTTATTGGCATATAATTGTTGATAGTAGTCTCTTATGATCCTTTGTATTTCTGTGTTGTCTGTTGTGATCTCTCCATTTTCGTTTCTAATTTTGTTGATTTGATTTTTCTCCCTTTGTTTCTTGATGAGTCTGGCTAATGGTTTGTCAATTTTATTTATCCTTTCAAAGAACCAGCTTTTGGTTTTGTTGATTTTTGCTATGGTCTCTTTTGTTTCTTTTGCATTTATTTCTGCTCTAATTTTTAAGATTTCTTTCCTTCTACTAACCCTGGGGTTCTTCATTTCTTCCTTTTCTAGTTGCTTTAGGTGTAGAGTTAGGTTATTTATTTGACTTTTTTCTTGTTTCTTGAGGTGTGCCTGTATTGCTATGAACTTTCCCCTTAGGACTGCTTTTACCGTGTCCCACAGGTTTTGGGTTGTTGTGTTTTCATTTTCATTCGTTTCTATGCAAATTTTGATTTCGTTTTTGATTTCTTCTGTGATTTGTTGGTTATTCAGCAGCGTGTTGTTCAGCCTCCATATGTTGGAATTTTTAATAGTTTTTCTCCTGTAATTGAGATCTAATCTTACTGCATTGTGGTCAGAAAAAATGCTTGGAATGATTTCTATTTTTTTGAATTTACCAAGGCTAGCTTTATGGCCCAGGATGTGATCTATCCTGGAGAAGGTTCCATGTGCGCTTGAGAAAAAGGTGAAATTCATTGTTTTGGGGTGAAATGACCTATAGATATCAATTAGGTCTAACTGGTCTATTGTATCGTTTAAAGTTTGTGTTTCCTTGTTAATTTTCTGTTTAGTTGATCTATCCATAGGTGTGAGTGGGGTATTAAAGTCTCCCACTATTATTGTGTTATTGTTAATTTCTCCTTTCATACTTGTTAGCATTTGTCTCACGTACTGTGGTGCTCCCGTGTTGGGTGCATATATATTTATAATTGTTATATCTTCTTCTTGGATTGATCCTTTGATCATTATGTAGTGACCTTCTTTGTCTCTTTTCACAGCCTTTGTTTTAAAGTCTATTTTATCTGATATGAGTATTGCTACTCCTGCTTTCTTTTGGTCCCTATTTGCATGGAAAATCTTTTTCCAGCCCTTCACTTTCAGTCTGTATGTGTCCCCTGTTTTGAGGTGGGTCTCTTGTAGACAACATATGTAGGGGTCTTGTTTTTGTATCCATTCAGCCAGTCTTTGTCTTTTGGTTGGGGCATTCAACCCATTTACATTTAAGGTAATTACTGATAAGTATGTTCCCGTTGCCATTTACTTTATTGTTTTGGGTTCGAGTTTATACACCGTTTTTGTGTTTCCTGTCTAGAGAATATCCTTTAGTATTTGTTGGAGAGCTGGTTTGGTGGTGCAGAATTCTCTCAGCTTTTGCTTGTCTGAAAAGCTTTTGATTTCTCCTTCATACTTGAATGAGATCCTTGCTGGGTACAATAATCTGGGCTGTAGGTTATTTTCTTTCATCATTTTAAGTATGTCTTGCCATTCCCTCCTGGCTTGAAGAGTTTCTATTGAAAGATCAGCTGTTATCCTTATGGGAATTCCCTTGTGTGTTATTTGTTGTTTTTCCCTTGCTGCTTTTAATATTTGTTCTTTGTGTTTGATCTTTGTTAATTTGATTAGTATGTGTCTTGGGGTGTTTCTCCTTGGGTTTATCCTGTTTGGTACTCTCTGGGTTTCTTGGACTTGGGTGATTATTTCCTTCCCCATTTTAGGGAAGTTTTCCACTATTATCTCCTCAAGTATTTTCTCATGGTCTTTCTTTTTGTCTTCTTCTTCTGGAACCCCTATGATTCGAATGTTGTAGCGTTTAATATTGTCCTGGAGGTCTCTGAGATTGTCCTCATTTCTTTTAATTCGTTTTTCTTTTATCCTCTCTGATTCATTTATTTCTACCATTCTATCTTCTAATTCACTAATCCTGTCTTCTGCCTCTGTTATTCTACTATTTGTTGCCTCCAGAGTGTTTTTAATTTCACTTATTGCATTATTCATTATATATTGACTCTTTTTTATTTCTTCTAGGTCCTTGTTAAACCTTTCCTGCATCTTCTCAATCCTTGTCTCCAGGCTATTTATCTGTGATTCCATTTTAGTTTCAAGATTTTGGATCAATTTCACTATCATTATTCGGAATTCTTTATCAGGTAGATTCCCTATCTCTTCCTCTTTTGTTTGGTTTGGTGGGCATTTATCCTGTTCCTTTATCTGCTGGGTATTCCTCTGTCTCTTCATCTTGTTTAAATTGCTGAGTTTGGGGTGTCCTTTCTGTATTCTGGCAGTTTGTGGAGTTCTCTTTATCTGGCGTTTCCTCACTGTGTGTGGGTTTGTACAGGTGGCTTGTCAAGGTTTCCTGGTTAGGGAAGCTTGTGTCGGTGTTCTGGTGGGTGGAGCTGTATTTCTTCTCTCTGGAGTGCAATGAAATGTCCAGTAATGAGTTATG
Source organism: Bos taurus (assembly GCF_002263795.3). NCBI lineage: Eukaryota > Metazoa > Chordata > Mammalia > Artiodactyla > Bovidae > Bos > Bos taurus. Next base: position 3,180,305 of record NC_037340.1, on the reverse strand, counting down.
AGATGTCTATAGTTTTGGGGTGACTTTGGGCAGCCTGTATCTTGAAGCTCAGGGCTGTGTTCCTTTGTTGCTGGAGAATATGCTTGGTATGTCTTGCTCTGGAACTTATTGGCCCTTGTGTGGTGCTTGGTTTCAGTGTCGGTATGGAGGCATTTGATGAGCTCCTGTCAATGAATGTTCCTTGGAGTCAGGAGTTCCCTGGAGTCAGGGTTTGGACTTAAGTCTCCTGCTTCCGATTATCGGTCTTATTTTTACAGTAGTTTCAAAACTTCTCCTTCAATACAGCACCATTGATAAAACATCTACATTAAAGATGATAAGTTTCTCTACAGTGAGGGTCACTCAGAGAAGTTCACAGGGTTACATGGAGAAGAGAAGAGGGAGGAGGGAGTTAGAGGTGACCCAAATGAGGTGAGGTGAATCAATAGTGGAGAGAGTGGGCTAGCCAGTAGTCACTTCCTTATGTGCACTCCACAACTGGACCACTCAGAGATGTTCACGGGGTTATACAGAGAAGAGAAGAAGGAGGAAGGTAACAGAGGTGGCCAGAAGGATAAAAGGGGGGAATGAAAAGGAGGGAGACAGATCCAGCCAGTAATCAGTTCCCTAAGTGTTCTCCACCGTCTGGAACACACAGAAATTCACAGAGTTGGGTAGAGTAGAGAGGGGTTAGGGAGGAGACACAGGCGACCTGGTGGAGAAAAAGGAGGGTCCAAAGGGAGAGAGAGCAGTCAAGCCAGTAATCTCACTCCCTAGTGAAAAATGGGTCCTGAAGATTGGGTCCTTAAAGGTACAAAATTGGTAACAAATACATAAAAGCAAAAATTAAAAATCTAGAGTAGAGTTTGGGATTTCAAAAATACGATGTTAAAGAAAAGAAGAAGGAAAAGAAAGAGAGAAAGAACGAACAAAGAAAAACAAACAAGGTCGCGAAAATTATAAAGAAAGTACAGGTACAAAATTGATAACTAATACCAGAAAGCGAAAATTAAAAATCTAGAGTAGAGTTTGGAATTTCAAAAATACGATGTTAAAGAAAAGAAGAAGGAAAAGAAAGAGAGAAAACAAACAAACAAATACGAACAATGTCACAAAAATTATAAAGAAAATACAGGTACAAAATTGATATCAAATACCAAAAAGCATAAATTAAAAATCTAGAGTAAAGTTTGGAATTTCAGATATACAATGTTATATAAAAGAAGAAGAGAAAGAAACAGAGAAGAAGAAAAAAAAAGGAAAAAAAAAAAAAAGTCACAGAAATTATATAAAAAAAAACTATAGGTACAAAATTGATAACATATACCAAAAAGCGAAAATTAAAAATCTAGAGTAGAGTTTGGAATTTCAAAAATACAATGTTAAAGAAAAGAAGGAAAAAACAAAAACAAGAACAACAACAACAAAAAAAAACAAGGTCAAAAAATTATAGAATATATATATATGAAGTTTGCTGAAGAAGAAAAAAATAGGGTCTTTTTTTTTTTTTTGCAAAGTAATAGGTTATAAAAGTGAAAATTAAAGGAACAATAGAGGACTTAAAATTTTTTTTTTAATTAAAAAAAAAAAGAAAGAATGATCGTAAAAATAATAAAAATATATCTAGGGCTTTTTTTTTTTTTTTTTTTTTGGGTGTTGTGGGTTCAGTTCATTTTTGGCTAGTTCCTTGGTCAGATTTATATTTCTCAAGATCTATAGGCCCCTTCCTATGTAGTCCGTAGTAACCACAGGGTTTTGATCTATTGCCTGTAGCTTCCAAGGCGTTTCCCTCTGTTATATCTTCTTCTGTTTGTTAGTCTCTTCAGTATCTGGTTTCCGCCCTGACTCAAAGGGCACGGTGGAGGACACTTTTTTTTTTTTTTTTAGGCTTACTTGTTCAGTCGCGCTGTGGGGAGGGATGCTGCAAACAAATAACACTGGCGTGGGCTCGCAGTGCCTCAGCCACCCTGGGTCTGCCCCCACTCACGGCGCGTGTAGCCTCCCTGTCCACACTGCTCGGACTCTAGGTTGTTCCGCCGGGAACAATCCGAGGCCGGCCCTGGGCTGCATGCACCTCCCAGGTCCAAGCCGCTCAGGTTCAGGCACTCGGGTAGTCCTCAGAGGCGCAGACTCAGTTGGGCCTGCGTTTTCTGCTCTTCCCAGGTCCGAGCGCCAATTTGCTCTTCCCAGGCGAGCGCCAATGCTGCGACTTATCGCCTCCCCGCCACTCGGTTATCTGGATGTAAAACCGGCGCACCTTCTCAGGCAGATGTTGACCGTCCAGACCCCCAAGAAGTTTTAGTTAGCAAAGAAGCCTGCTTACAATTTTATAGATAATGTCTCTCTGGGGCTGCGATTGCCCCCTTCCGGCTCTGGCTGCCTGTCACCGGAGGGGGAAGGTCTGCAGCCGGCTATCTCTGTTCAGTCCTTTGTTCTGTGCGCGGGCCTGGCGGTCTTAGGTTAGGGCTGGCTTTTCGCGTGGTAGGTATCCCACAGTCTGGTTTGCTAGCCCAAATTATTTCGCTCAGATAGCGCTCAGGGTATTCAGGCCAGATTCTTACTCTCAGCTATGCAGCCCACACCGCGCCTCCCTGCCCAGCCCCGGTTTGCTAATGGCGGATGCAGGCGTCTGCGCTGCTTCTCTGCTGGGGGAGTTACCGTAGGGCTCGCAATCTGCGAGTTTTAAATTGTTTATTTATTTTTTCTCCCTGTTATATTGCCCTCTGTGCTTCCAAAGCTCGGCGCAGATTCGGCTGTGAGAAGGTTTCCTGATGTTTGGAAACTTCTCTCTTTTTAAGATTCCCTTCCCGGGACGGAACTCCGTCCCTCCCTCTTTTGTCTCTTTTTTTTTGTTTTTAATATTTTTTCCTACCTCCTTTCGAAGAGTTGGGTTGCTTTTCTGGGTGCCTGATGTCCTCTGCCGGCATTCAAAAGTTGTTTTGTGGAATTTACTCGACGTTTAACTGCTCTTTTGATGAATTTGTGGGGGAGAAAGTGTTCTCCCCGTCCTACTCCTCCGCCATCTTGGCTCCTCCCTCTCTACCTGAAAGTTTAAAACTAGGTGGGTCTCATGGTCTCAGCAGGCTGGTGTGGGTCTAGTAGGCAGCACTGCTGACCTTGGGGGGACCCTGGGCACCATTTCGTGTTTGGGGGCTGGCTGGCTTTAGCCTGGTCCAGTCTTGCCTGGGAAATCCCATGGACGGAGGAGCCTGGTAGGCTGCAGTCCATGGGGTCCCGAAGAGTCAGACACGACTGAGCAACTTCACTTTCACGCACTGGAGAAGGAAATGGCAACCCACTCCATACTCTTGCCTGGAGAATCCCAGGAATGGGAGCCTGGTGGGCTGCCCTCTATGGGGTCGCACAGAGTCGGACACAACTGATGTGACTTAGCAGCAGCAGTGTGGCCTCAGTTGTACATAGGCTCTCATCTTCCAACAGTCTGGCTGGAGCTTATACCCAAGGTTCTGATAGGACTCCAAGAGAGCAAAGTGCAAACTCCCTTCCCATGTGGCTGGTTAACTAACTCAGTCTCACTTCTGAGAAGTTCTCTTGGTCTAACCAAGAGTAAGGCCAGCCCAGATTCAAGAGGCAGGAAAAAAGATGCAGCCACTTTCTGATGGGAGGAGCTGTAAAGTTGAGTGCAAAGAGCTTGAAGGATGTAAGGAATGAAATGCTTTAGGAATTGATATGTTACTAGGAATTTAACTCATTTGCATTCAGGGTCTTCTCAGAGACTTGAGCATTCTTCAATGAAAGGAAGACTGTTAACATAAAATGGGGATTTGCTGTATGACTTAGGTAACTCAAACAGGGGTTCTGTGACAATCTAGAAGGGCAGGGTGGGGAGGGAGATGGGAGGAGGTTTGGGAGGGAGGGGACATGGGTGTATTGATGGCTGATTTTTGTTGATGTTTGACAGAAAACCACAAAATTCTGTAAAGCAAATATCCTTAAATTAAAAAAAATAAATAAGTGGCAAAAAAAAAAAAATGGACAAAATCTATCATGCAGAAATTCATTTGGGGCATTTTATAATGTATTGTCTATGCCCTGATGTCAGCATTCCACTGAGTTTGTCTTAACTCTGGGAATACTGAGTATGCTTACATAGAAACTTATGGACTTTGCAAGAACCTATACTTTTCAGATTTAAAAAAAATTGGAGAAAATTAATATTTGCTCATATATTGGTGTTTATAATCCCTGGTGGCTCAGACAGTAAAGAATCTACCTGCAATGTGGCAGATCTGAGTTTGATCCCTGGGTTGAGAAGGCCCCTTGAAGAAGGAAATGGCAATCCACTCCAGTATTCTTGCCTGGAAAATTCAATGGCCAGAAGAGCCTGGTGAGTTATAGTCCATGGGGTTGCAAAGAGTTGGACATGACTGAGTGACTGACACACACAGTACAACTTAACAATGAATTTTACGTAGCTACTGATAGATTTTCTTACTATAAATATGCCTATTTCTCAGAATTGTTCTTTGAATGATTCATTTACGTATCTTAGACTTTGTGAGCATATAAACAGTCTCAGGATTCCATGGAAGTTATGTCTATATTATTTGTTTCAATCATAGGATAAGCCCTCTGCAGTTAAATAAAGAGTATATCCTTTAGGGATAAAAAGTCTTTCCAAATATATTTTTCTAAATTTGTCAGGCCTATTTCAGAACATGAATCTTATTTTAAAAGATATCTGTGATTTGCATTTTTTAAATTTCTCAAGGCTAACAATGACATGAAATTATAGTGTTTCATAATGATGTTAATTAGTAAAACTGCTAGAGATCAAAACTTGAGATTGAAAAAATAATCCAGAATGTTTACATCATTTTTTCTTATTCAGCAAGCCCTTCACATACACAGTGAAATGGGGAATTCTGGCAATCTTTAAATACATTAAGAATGCTGTGTGTGTTATTTGCTCAGTTGTGTCTGATTCTTTGCGACTCCGTGAACTGGGGCCCACCAAGCTCCTCTGTTCATAGGATTTCCTAGGCAAGAATACTGGAGTGGGTTACTATTTCCTTCTCTGGATCTTCCCAACCCAGGGGTCGAACCTGGGTCTCCCACATTGCAGGCAGATTCTTTACCGTCTGAACCATCAGGGAAGCCCAAATAAGGATTGCAGGTGCATGCATGCTAGATGGCTTCAGTTGTGTCTGACTGTGTGTGACCCTATGGCTGGAGCCTGCCAGGAATCTCCAGGCAAGAATACTGGAGAATACAGAGCATCCCCTCCTCCAAGGGATCTTCCTGACTCAGGGACTGAACCCGAGTCTCCTGCATTGGCACTGTACCACTAGTGCCACCCGGGAGGCCCCATACAACTGAGGCACCCCCTTCAAGCGGGAGTAGGACCAGTGGCCTAAGGATGCCCACATGCATCAGATCTACAGTTCTCTGCTCTACCAGCTGAGTTATCAAAGGGCGCTTAAGAGTACTACTTGCTGGAATTTTCAGCCCTGAGTTATATACTAGGATGGGGCTTCCCAGGTGGCTCTAGTGGTAAAGAACCCACCTGCCAATGCAGGAGACATAAGAGATGCAGGTTCGATCCCCGGGTCAGGAAGATCCCTTGGAGGAGGGCAGGGAAACCCACTTCAGTATTCTTGCCTGGAGAATCCCCATGGACCGAGGATCCTGGAGGGCTACGGTCCATAGGGTTGCAAAGAGTTGGACACGACTGAAGCGACTTAGCACACATGGACACATATACTGGGATAATTATCACAAATAATAAAAATGAGAAAAATTACTTTAGTATATCTTTTTTTTTCTAAAAATGATATTGTAAAATGGGAATTTTGAAACAAGTGTTGTGTACTGTATTATTAAAACAAAATTTAGGAGAGTTCCTTGGCAGTCCAGTGGTTAAAACTCAGTGCTTTCACTACTGAGGCCCAGGTTCAAGATCCCCCAAGTACCATGGCTCAGCCAAAAAACCCCAAACTTAAATAACTAGCTAACTGATATTTTTTATCATAATGCATTTCTGTCAGTGATGTCTAAGAACAATTAACACAAGAATGCTATGGCTATTTAGCAAGAAATGAAAACTTTTGTTCTTAATGACACCTGGCTACTAAGTAAAGACAAATTAAATTGGCTAAATTAACACAGTGGAAGATGCTGTGATTGAGAACACACATGCTTTAAGTGATTTTTCAAAAATTATTTCAAAAAAATTTTCAAAAATTATTATTTCAAAAAATCCAAACAATCTGGATCTTTTACTTATACAAAATCCTCCATGAAGAGCATTATTCCCTGCAGACTAGTTTTTATAGCCAGGCCAAAAAACAAAAAAACAACAGCAAAAAACTCTGCTTTAATTTATACACTATTCTATATATTCTATATAAATTGATTTAGAAGCTAAATATAAATATCAAATCCACAGAACTCTTTTCATTATGAAAAAGTGAAATGCTGTACCCATTAAGTAATGACTCCACTACTTCCTCTCCTGTGTCCCTGGAAACCACCATTCTCTTTGTCTCTATGAACTTGATAGTTCCATGTACCTCATGTAAGTAGAATTATACATTACTTGTCCTTTGTGACTGGTTTATTTCACATAAAATGATATCCTTAAGGTTCATCTATATTGTAGCATGTATCAGAATTTCTATGCTTTTTAAAATACTGAATAATATTCTATGGTATAGATATACCATATTTTGTTTATTCATTCATCTGTCAAAGGACACTTGGATTGCCCGTATCCTTTAGCTACTATAAGTAATGCTGCTGCTGCTGCTACTGCTAAGTCACTTCAGAGCACACCAGGCTCTCCCGTCCCTGGGATTCTCCAGGCAAGAACACTGGAGTGGGTTGCCATTGCCTTCTCCAACGTATGAAAGTGAAAAGTGAAAGTGAAGTCGCTCAGTCTCTTTGAGACTCTGCTTTCAATTCATATACATATATATATATATATCTCTTATATATATACCCCAAACTGGAATTGTTTGGTCATATAATAATTCCATTTTTAATTCTATAAGGAATTACCATACTGTTTTCTATAGAGCCTGTATCATTTTACATTTCCACCAACAGTGCACAACTGGTCCAATTTCTCCACATCCTCACTAACACTTATTCTATGAATTTTAATAGTGGCCATCCCAATGAGAGTGAGATGTATCTCATTGTGGTTTTGATTTTCATCTCCTTAATAATTAGTGATGTTGAGACTCTTTTCATATGCTTATTGACCATTTGTATATCTTCTTTGGAGAAATGTCGATTCAAGTCTTTTGGCTATTTTTATCATTAGGTTGTTTTATTGTTGAGTTATAGTTCTTTAAATATTTTGGACATTAACCCTTTATAATTATAACATGATTTATAAATATATCCTTGCATCTCATGAGCTGTTTTTTTCAACCTATTCATTGTGTTCCTTGATGCATGGAAATTTTTAATTTTGACATAGTTTGGTTTCTCTTTAAAATTTTTTCTGTGCTTTTGGTGCTATATTCAAGAATTATTGCCAAATAGTCCATTTACTTTTAGCCAAGTCTGTCTCCTAAGGCACAAAGATTACTTACAATGCAAATCAATTAGATAAACTGGATTAGTTTACTCATTAAAAACACAGGCTATTAAAAATGAGTAAAATTAAAAATGGCAAACAGTTTTTATTGAAATTTTAACTTTTGAAAAGTAGTAAATTCTATTTGTTTAACTAGTTGATTACTTTTACTGAAGCTTTGAATTCATGTCTAGTTCATAGATCTTTTCAAACTGAGACCTAATGGAAACCCTTTGAAATCTAAGTCTATGTATTAAGTTTCTTTGTTTTGACAAGCACCTCCTACAGTGACTGGTAAGCACCATCTATTCAATAAACCCTTACAATAGCAAAATAGCCTATGTAAGGCTATTGATATTATTTATAACATGTTTTCATTTTATGAATGAACAAATTGAGATCCTGCAGAAAAAGTAATCTGTGTTCAAAAGAAGTAACTTGCCAGCAGATACAATAAAAATGCACAGGTTTAGAAGTCTGGATGGCCTGTCTGAATTAATTAATAATTAGGAGCAATTGATGTCGGTGGGACACAGGTATGCATATGATGTCATTCTTTAATTGTAGGCAGGTAGCGGAGATAAGAAATGGGTCTCTAAGAACATTTATTCTAAGAGTTTTTCCCTCAATTCTGTAAGTGTTCTGAAAATTGCCACCTTGTCTCTTGGGGGCTCCCACTTTGCATGCATCCCCTAAGTATTTGCAATGCATTTTGAGAAATGCTTAGAGATCGTCTGTGTCAACTGCCATCTTGGTTGACCACATTTTATATTTCTAACTCATTTTATTCTGTAAAGTTTGCAGTTATTTTCGACTGAAAGAGGCTTCTGTCATTGGGATCACATCCTCTATTTTTTCAGATGGAAGAACAGAGGCCTAGGAAAGCAGTGACTTGACACAATAAACTGCCAGCAGGGGTGTGGTTAAGATTAGAGTCTCAGATCTGAACGTTTACATTTGCTAGAAACGTCAGCAGAAGCAGAAAAGAGACAACAGTTTCACATTCCAGGACTTGAGTTTCTTCCTTGTCTTGTGCCTTCTGGGAGCTTCTTTCCCTCAGCCATCCACAAAGCCAGAAACACATTTGGCTTCTAACACTCAGACCTCCCCAGACATGCTCACAAAGCCGTGGGATGCCAGCAATCTCATCCTCAGCCCTCAATGGGCTGGGCCCACTGGCACCAGAAGTGGGAGAGCTGGACCCCTTTCCCAAGCTTTTCCACTCGACCTTTTTATCTTTGGTAAAAGTGGCTTCATTATGTAAAGATTGGCATAACTCGCTTCTCCAAGTGATACTGTCTCTGGAGTCAAGATTGACAAGGTTGCTAACACTGCAAAATGCTCAAATTCATCTGACTTTCCAAGTAGTGGACTGGAAACATCCATGGGAAAATTAGCGAACTTCTGTGAGAATCAATTGGGTTGAATTAAACTTTTGATGTACTGTGAATTCAGGTCAGTTCATTAGAATTATATTTTAATAGTTATGGGTGTGCTAATATAATGTTATTCTTCAGTGCAAATTGGCAACTCTCCCAGACTTTGGGAAACTTCAAAGGAAAGAATTTCAAAATCCTATGTAGCAGATACATATAAGAAGTCAGAAAAACTTACTAAGAATCTTCTATTAAAGTACACAATGAACCCTAGATTTATCTTATGAGTTATGATCTTAAATGGTGTCTGTTTGCCCTGAAAAGAACAACATTGTTCAATGGTGTGAGGAGCAAGAAGAAAGTTCATAAGGAGAGAAGCTCCTCTTTCTCCTTAGAATTTGTGACGTCATTGTATTCTATTGACATCATTGTACTTCCTTGACTATTTTCAAGATTGCTTATTAGAGCAAAAATAAGACAAAGAGATGGGAGATGCGAGGACTCAGATTTCTATTGGATATTATTATAAGAGGCTGCCTTGTACCTCTCAGGAAAACTGAACAAGCAGAAGTTACAAAACCATCTTTCAAGGGTATTGTAGAAGGTATTTCTTAATTGGACAAAAAGTGCACTCAGTGACTTTCAAGTTCCTTTTGAATTTTAAGACTGCTGCAACATTCTATAAAATAAAGTCAAAAGGAGATGTAGTTGAATTGCTGGTAAATAACAGGCCTTAGAAATGAATTCTCATTAACAGCATTTAGCATTTAGCAGAACTAAATTTAATTTACTGAAACTCACATAGAGGCTAAGGGATGCCACAAAGGGAGCTATGACATTCCTTCTGGATGCCAAGAGGGAGCTGCAGGAACCTGGCAGGGTTTGCAAATCCAGTGCCCTGCAGGGCTAGCAAGTTTTCTGATGGCAGCTGTAAGAGGCATGCGGTGAAGGCAGACCTCAAAAGGTATGTACTTAAAATGTAAAGCACTTCTGGTTTCCTTTCTTATCAAGTCATTACCATTGTCCCTAATCCTTTAGATCTGGAACACTTGAGAGATAAGGGAACTCTAGGGCAAATGGCAAAGACTACATAAGCAATTTTGTGTGGTACAGCTGAAGCCCATTCCCCATGAATGTTAGCACAACAGAGTGTAGAAGCTCCCCAGGTATTGAAAGATTGTGCATGGACCTTTTATACATGTAGCTGAGTGAATTAAGATTTAAAAACAAAAAGAAACATACTGTGTACCTCTTCCATGATGTTTGCATGACAATTGAATTTTCTTAGAATTAAAAAATTAATTATCACAAAACAATGCTTCTGTCATTGTCAGTCCCTTGCAAGTTGTTATGGGTGAGAGTTTGACAGTTAAAGAGGTGGTCTGGCTGTGCAGCCCACATCCCACCAGATAAGTCGCCCCCTTCACATCTGTGTGTAAAGTTGGAACTCTGTAATGGAGAATTATTTAAGAATTTCATAATACAACCTGCTCAACAAAACATATCAGTTTCTTCTGGGGAGCAGTTATTGTGCCCTTGAACAAATACCATGGCTCAAATGGATGAAATTATACTAAAGCTAACTTGTTTTCTAAAAGTTTAAATATTTATATTTAATAAATATATTAAATACTAAATACATATTTCCATATATATATATAACAAGCTGTTTACTTTAAACATATTTATCATATACATGGGGAGCCCAGGTGGCATAATGGTAAAAAAGCTGCCTGTCAATACAGGAGACATAAGAGATGCAGGTTCGATTCCTGGGTTGGGAAGATCCCCTGGAGGAGGGCACGGCAACACACTCCAGTATTCTTGCCTGGAGAATTCCAAGGACAAAGGAGCCTGGCGGGCTACAGTCCAGTGTCTCAAAGAATTGGACACCATTGAAGTGACTTAGAATGCACACCCACTCACCATATGTATAGTGAATATATATTTATATGTTAAATGTATACAAGATATATAGTGATGTAATCACCATAGTCAAGCCGGTTAATATATTCATCACTTCACTCAGTTACCGTTTTTTCTTTGTTGTGCTGACAACACTTAACATCTACTAGAAATTTAAATATTTATTGTCCACGGGGCTAATCTTATTATTTGTCCTTATTGAATATAATTTTGTTACTTTTTTGGTGATAAGAGCATTTAAATGTTAATTTACATATAGACTAAAATAACCTTTTAGTTTTTGAGGGAGAAACACTTTTTAAAAGTTAAAATATCAGAAGTCTCAATGAAGAGGAGGTATGAGGACAAGGGTTTGGTTTTAAGAAGGTGTAATCACAACTGCTAAAATTAAATTAATTTACCAGGGTCTTCTGCAAACTAATCGGGTATTCTAGAGAAAAATGTACCTATCTACTATGAAATCCAAACACAAGGAACCATTTATCTAACCATTTATCTGACAAAAAGCCAGGACAAAACTTATTCATCTGCTTCCACTGGACAAAAGCAGTGGAATAAACAAGGAACCAGGAAATTCCAAGTAAGTCCAGTTTTAAAGTTTAAAGTGTTATTAAGAGATCATCCTGAAGTGTTTCACCTTGCAATCTCTAGTGTTCAGAGGACACTAAACCAAAATGAGAGTAAATCTACATTCCTCCATTTCATATGCTAACACATTGATTTTGATCCAAGGACCATTTTAGTTGTAGTTTTAAATTACTTCTAAAAATTTTATTATCTTTTATATACCTACGGCTGATTCATGTTGATACATGTCAAAAACCATCACAATATTGTAAAGTAATTATCCTCCAATTAAAATAATTAATTCAATAAAAATTTTATCTTTTTTATTGAAGTATAATTGATTTGCATTGTATTAATTATTGCTGTACAGCAAAGTGATTCAGTTATAATATATACCTTCTTTTTTCATATTCTTTTCCATTGTGGTTTATCATAGGATACTGAATGTAGGTCTCTGTACTGTACGTAAGACCTGGGTGTCTATCCATCCTGTATATAAGCTGCATCTAGTCCCAGACTCCTGCTCAGTCCTTGCCTCTACCCCTCCTCCTTTGACAATCACCAGTTTGTTCTCTATGTCTGTGATTCTGTTTCTGTTCATAGAAAAGTTCATTTGTAATGCATTTTATTTTCCACAAATATGTAATAGCATATGTATTTCTATTTCTCTTTTTTGCCTGGGCTGTGCAGCTTGGGGGATCTTAGTTCTCTGGCCAGGGATCAAATCTGGGACCTAGGCAGTGAAAGCATGGAGTCCTAACAACTGGACTGCCAGGGAATTCTTCTCTCTCTCTGACTTAGTATGATCATCTCTAGGTCCATTCAAGGACTGTTCTGAAAATATACTGTCCTCTCAAGAACAACTGCTGATAATTTTTGCCACTTGAAATTAAAGGATGTGCTCTGCCCTTTATTGCTACTATGTATAAAATACATAACGAATGAGAACATACTGTATAGCACAGGGAACTCTACCTAATGCACTGTGGTCACTTGATTGGGAAGGGAATTCAAAAGGGAGGGGATATATGTGCCAGGAGCCAGCACGGGAGTTCCTACCCATGACAAGGTCATGCAGGAGAGCCCTGATGGGCAAGGCGAGTCAGGGACTCAAGGGCGCCCCTCCCTGGTCTGCCTGAGCATCTACCCCAAAACCAGAATTTGTCTATTTTACTATTTCACGACTTTCACTAACTCTTCTGACATTAACAGGGGGCTATCCCCGACCACCTTTCTCTGAAGAAAATTAACTTAGAGCTCTAGTTAATAATTGTCCTGGGCATAATAGGAGTATTTCAATTCAAGCCCCTCTGATGACTTTCTAGCTTGCCTGACAGGTTTGTTAAGATTCACAGCCTCCCAACCACAAGAGGCACAGGAAGCTTAAGATATTCTAACAATGCAGAACTTCTCAGAGAGTTAAAATTGTTAAAATAGAACTAGTAGAGGATTTCTTTGTTGAGCTAATGCTTGCTGCCAAGTTTCCATATCCCTTACCTATTGTGTCCCTGGGAGTGTATTGATTAATATAGTTAGTGTATAGAAATGTAAGTAGTAGCTTTAATGTTTGTAACCTTAGACCCTTGAGTTAATTCTTTTCTTGTTATAGCCCACCACACTTTTGCCCTATAGAAATGCAACTTTATCTAATGCTTTCAGAGGGTGGCACCTGACTTTAGAATAATCACCTTTAGAGAAAAATAAGTTTTCTGAAGAAAGGGTCATAAAATGTTAACAGGCCTCCTGGCCAGAAGACGATGTGAATAACCTAAAGCTTTTGCATATGATAAGTTTGCAGAAAGAAAGCCTGTCTTCGATAAGGATCAAGGACTGCTGACCTTGAATGACTCTACCCGCCCCCCCCCCACCCCTCCATTATCCTCTATGCACAAATTAAGGTATAAAAACTACTTTGGAAAATAAAGTGCGGGCCTTGCTCACCGAAGCTTGGTCTTCCCATGTTGTTCTTTCTCTTTCCTTTTCCTTTTCAGGCTGATCCCCTGGAGCGCAGGGGCCCTCTGCGTTCACTTTCCTGCCTGGGCTTCTAAGACCCACTTGAGAAGGTGCCTAAGGTGGGGCACATTCCACAATTCGAGAGGGCGCCTGCGGCCTATGTGAACAGAGCAAGTCCCGTGCTGGGGCTTTATTGGTTTTCTGCATAAACCAAGGAATATCAGCCTCTTTTCTCTCCTCTATTTTCTTAACTAAAGGCAAAATTCTTTCCTTATCTCTTTCTCTAATTCTATCCTTTTCACCAACGCTGTCCTCCCGAGGGAATCCCTGGATCCAGCCTGGGCTGGACCCCAGCATATATATATATGTAAGGTTGATTCATCTTGCTGTTCAGTAGAAGTTAACACAATATTGTAAAGCAATTATTTATTGTTTTTAGTCACTAAGTTGTGTTCAACTCTTTTGAGACCCTCTGGACTGTAGCCCATTAGACTCCTCTGTCCATGGGATTTTCCAGGCAGGAGTATGACAGTGGGTTGCCATTTCCTTCTCCAGGGATCTTCCTGGCACAGGGATAGAACCTGTGTCTCCTGCACTGCAGGCAAAATCTTTACCACTGAGCCAGCTGGGGACTGCAAGGAAATCCAACCAGTCCATCCTAAAGTAAATCAGTCCTGAATATTCATTGGAAGGACTGATGCTGAAGCTGAAGCTCCAATACTTTGGCACCCTCATGTGAAGAGTTGACTCACTGGAAAAGACCCTGATTCTGGAGGAGAAGTGGATGAAAGAGGATGAGATGGCTGGATGGCATCACCCACTAGATGGACATGAGTTTGAGCAAGCTCCAGGAGTTGGTGATGGACAGGGAAGTCTGGCATGCTGCAGTCCCTGGGGTTGCAAAGAGTCGGACACAACTGTGTGACTGAACTAAACCAAGTCACCAGGGGAGCAACTATACTCCAATAAAAAGTAATTTAAAAATAAAGGCAATAAACAACTCATAGATTGAAAGTATATCATTTATTCAAATTTCGCTTCTACCAAGCCTTTTAGCCAAATTGCTTAAAAAGATTGAAATGGGAGTTTTAACTGTTTTTGACCTGTGCCTAACCCATGCTTGGGAGAGAAAATATCACAGATAGGGCTCCCCAATTTACTGAGTAAATGAGACTCTTAGCAGAAAACAAAAATTGTAGTCTCTACAGATGCTACCAACTCCATTTTTGAAACTTGGAAGGCAGTGATAAAAGGCATCTGCTTGTTTTTCTCTTCTCACCTCAAACATGCATGTGTCATTTCATTTGAAAAAGGGAGAATTAAGCTGAACATTCCATTTCTTACCTTAAAAAATACTTCTCAGTTGGTGGGGGTGGCATGTGGTGAGTCTTCTCGGGTGTCTCCTCCACTGCTGAGGGCTCTTCACTCCACTCTCCTAGAGTGAGAAGTCCCCTTCTTTTGGGGCTGGAAAATGGGCAGGAAGCATCCTGGAGCTGACTGTCTCTACACTGCCTAGGAATGGCTTCCCAGCAGCATTGCTAGAATCCAGTACTCAGGCTCTGCTCATGTTGAAGTCATCGTTTTTTTTAATTTCCCCTTTGAAAATATAGAAAAGGACAGAGATGAAAATACTTGTAGCTGCTATTAAATAAACAGCATAAATGATAATAAAAAAGGCCAAAGCAAGTGTAAGATCCACAATGAAAATGATCAGCTCTGCCAACATGTCTGCCTTTCTCCTTGTTCACAGAAGATATTTAAACAGTTCTAAAGGCACACACTTAGGTCTTTATAAGATGTAAGCAGGAAAAAAGACATTTCTAAACATGCCAAAGTGTGTTGTAATTCCCCAAGGATCTACCAAGAGGGCTGTATAATGAAACTTCTGATTTCCCAACTGATACACAACAGTGGCTAAAGGTAAAGGACGAGATACTGCTTCACTACAGATATGCTAATGGAGAGAGACACAAGAATCCATTTCATCCCCTGTGTAGCTGATTCGCTTGGATTGTAATTTCCAAAGATAGGAACACACTAATATGCATTTATAACATGCAAGGCTGCTATAGAAATTTGTTATTTTTCTTGGGAAATTGAACTGTACAAGTCTAGTGTAAAAGGAAAATAAAGCCATTTTCAAATATGCAAAAATTCAGAACGTCTACCTCTCTTGAATGTGTTTGGGGAAAAAAATTACTAGAGGATATAGTTCAATAAAAGATCTCCATTACTGAAAGAGGAAAACTTAGTATGTAAAAAATTGTGAATTTAACCAACAGAGCAATGAAATTAAATCCCAGAATCCCAGCTCATCAGCAAACATACAAGGTAATAAGTTCAAATTGTAAAGGGAAGTTAGTGAGCAGCCAGAGATAGCCTTTAAGGAAACAGTCACTTTCTTATATTAAATAGTATAATTAAAAAGTGAGATGACAAAATGACCAGAATATTTCTCAGTTAACAAAGTAAATGAAAGGTAATAAGATAATCCAAGAAGTACATAAAGTTGAATAGTATAGCCATGGTACTCAAATGAAGCAAATTAAACTGAAGCATGATTCCAAATAAGTCATGGGATATAAAAAACCAGACCCCGTGGACTGTAGTCTACCAGGCCCTTCTGTCCATGGAATTCTCCAGGCAAGAATACTGGAGTGGGTAGCCTTTCCCTTCTCCAGGGGATCCTCCCACCACAGGGATTGAACCCAGGTCTCCTGCAGCACAGGCAGATTCTTTATCATTTGAGCTATCTGGGAATCCCTATTTGTCTTTAATATTTGGAAAGTCCTGCTTTAAGTAGCATTGATTCAGAGTGTAGAATTTCATTTCCAAAAGGTTCAACCACAGTCCTTGATTTTATAATGAATATTTTCAAACTCAATACTTCACTTCTTTCCATCTCTCTCAGTATGCTTCCTAACTTTTTTCAGCTTTTAAATTGTCAAAAAACTCAGACTATACAAAGGGCAGAGGTATTGATTTTCACATCTTGCATATGGAACTCAAAGGATACTGTCCAATAGTTGTGTAAGAAATAAGTATTAGCTATAGTTTTCAAAATAATAAAGATGGTCAATCGGAAAGCTAAAAATACAAATGTAATAGGACTTGTAATAATAAGATAGAATGGATAGTAAAAGCTGTTCAATTCTCGATTTTCATGGTAGTAAGTTAAAGATTGTTGGGGTCCTTTAATGGACCAGGACCTGGCAGTCCGGAGGCGACGATAAAAAAGTGAAAGAGATAAAGAGGCAGATACTCCTTGGTTTACGCAGGAAGCCAATAAAGTCCTCGACCCAGGACTCGCGTCTCTCACGAAGGCACTAGACGCCCTCTCGAGGGGCTTGAAGGCACAGGGCGCCTTCTCGAGAGAGTCTTAGAGGCCCAGGCAGGAGAGTGAACAAGACGGGTCTCTGCACTCCAAGGAATCAGCCGAAGAGAGAGAGAGAGAGAGAAGGAAGGAAAGAAAGAAAGACACATGGACCCAAGCTCTGATGGAGAAAAGGTGCTTTAATGATTTTTCTGTGAGTATATATAGGCTGTAGTACAAGAAGTTTCTTTTGTCAATGATAAAGATCAGAAAACCAAATGTACAGTAACCGTTACCAAGGGAAAAGGGATGATGATGGTCACAAGGTCAGAAGACAATCCATACCTCAAGAAAGGGGGATCGAGACTAAGCAGTTTTGTCGTAAAGAGAACGTTTACTAAAGGAGATTCAAGCCTGTCTCACACAATGACCCCAGTTCCTGGGAGCAGTGTGCTGTTCCCCTTAAAAACAAACAAAGGACCTGTGAGAAACAGCATGTAGGAATCCTCCTGTTAAACATTCCCTGACAAAAGATGCTGTTTTAAATTGCTTATAAATAACAAGCTATGACACCCCACTCCAGTGCTCTTGCCTGGAGAATCCCATGGATGGAGGAGCCTGGCAGGCTGCAGTCCATGGGGTCGCAAAGAATCGGACAGGACTGAGCGACTTCACTTTAACCCACTGGAGAAGGAAATGGCAACCCACTCCAGATTTCTTGCCTGGAGAATCCCAGCGACGGGGGAGCCTGGTGGGCTGCCGTCTATGGGGTCGGACAGAGTCGGACACGACTGAAGCGTCTTAGCAGCAGTAGCAACAAGCTAAATTATATTACTTAGACCTATGCTGGCCAATACAGTGGCCACTTGTCATATGCAGCTATTGAACATCTAAAGTGTTGCCAGTCTGAATTGATAAATTCTCTAAGTAGGAAATAGACTTAACATGAAAAAAAATTAAATATCTCATTCATATTTTTTATATTGACTATATGTTAATATTTTGAGTTATGGGATTAAGTAAAATATGTCATTAAAATTATTTCATCTATTTCTTTTTACTTTAAAAATATGGCTGCTAGATTTATTAATGTTACATTACATTACATTTCAATTGGACAACACTCATCTAGAATTTTAGAGCTAAAAACCAGGAGAACCAAAACCAAAAAATGTTAAGAATAGTTCCCTCTGGAGAGTAGGACAAGTGTGGAGGGAAAGGCTTCATGTTTTTATTTCTGCCTTTTGTATAGTCTGAATTTTTAATATGAAGTTCATCTACTATTCTTTAAATGAACATTTAATTAAATACAAATAAAAGATAAGGTGTAATAAATAGATTATGATACAGTTTTTTTCTTTTATAATTGAGATTTTATTGGTTGTTTTGAGGATCACTACACAAACATTTCAATTTGTACACAATTCCTCACATACATACCAGAAATCTAAAAAATCATATAGTTGTGATTCTTAACAGTTATTCCAGTGACTTTCTAGCTTAAAATTTGGAGCAAACTTTTCTTAACAGGGTAGCAAGTACCAATATCTTCAAATATTGATATGCTGTTACATCATAAGTCCCACTGATTCACAATTTAATATCATATTCACTACATACTCAAACTGTCAATTGTTCACAGCACATTAACCAAGTTACTAGGAAAACTGGACTACCACAACCAAGGATGTTATAGAGCACATGAAATTCTGATCAGGAGAGCCAAGATCAAAAAGTGGTTTCCTGTAGAAAATAATTCTACCAAAGCAATATGTGAAGAGATGTAATTTAAAGTGTTCAAGACATTAAATGCACAACTGACTCCAAATTGCCATTTATATTATAGGATATGCTTTTATATTATAGGATATAAAAGCTTTTATATTATAGGATGCTTTTATATTATGGAATGTAAAAGCTACCCCCCATCTATGGAACATTAAGCTGACACCCAACACAATCAAAACCTCCTGTATCTAATATCCCACTATTTTCTGGTTGTACCAAAAAATAAACAACCAGAAAATGATTTCACCTCTTAATAAAAAGCATTTACACTTAAAAAATGGGATGAGGTGGGATTCTCTCCTTTTAAAAAATGTTTTTAGGCTACCAAAAAACTTGCATTTACAAAATAGTTGATAAATATTCCTCTGGATTGTACAAGAAGGGAAACAGGGACCGCTGGCAGGACTGGGTGTGTGGTATTAATCAGACTTGGCTTCTTTCTCGTCTTCATCAGAGGCTGGGCTCTCCTCATTTTTAGTCTCTGCATTTTCTACAGGTAAGTCTCTTTAGTCTCTTGGTTATCCACTTCTGCCTGTTGTCCCTTTGCTCCTCTTTTTCCATTTGTTTACGCTTTTTTGTTTGAAGATTCACCCTTTCCCACTGCCTTTTTTGGCTTATTTCCACTCTTTCAGGAGCGGGTTTGCTGACAGCCTCCCCAACCTCCCCTTGGGCTCCTCCTTCGCCACCCCCTCAGTGGAGCTGACCTCCTGGGCACCATGGCAGCAGACAGGCAGAGCCGGGTGCCTGTGGGCGGCGCCATCGAGAGCCTCTGCAGAGCTGAGTAGCCTGGCTGTGGCCACTCCTCTGCCCAGACTATGGTACATTTTTAAAGAAAGGATTAGGTGGGTGTTTGAGAGACAGAAATCAAAAGGACAAAGTGAGGTGAGTGAAGCAGATTAAAACGTGGAAAAGATACAGCTTTCAATAGATAAGAAAAGAAGGAAAGGAGCAGTAGGTAATTGTACTTGGGAAGGGAGGTTAAGCTTGTAAAATGTATCATATTGATCAATAGGGCACAGTCCAGTTTAAAACTCAATTTTAGGGATCACTGGATAGTTTCCTATATATTATATTAAGTAATAATGTAAAATAATTAGTAGCTGGTGGCATTGTGATGGCTAATTCAAATGTAGTTAGCTTTATGCTTAAGTAATACACACATGCTCCAGTTTAGCAAAGACAGACTTGCTTGTAATGGGTCACTTTACTAAAGAAGCTTGTCCTTAACTTAAAGAACCAACAAGGAAGTTCAGAACTGAATATGTTTAAATATTATCTTGAAAATTCAACACTTCAATTTTGCAGAGCTTCTAGAAAAGTAACATCAGGGGAAGAATGTGGATTTTCTATTATAATTTTGTTGGGGGGAGTTTATAATTTCCTCAGTTCTGTCTTGTCACAACAAAAATTTGAAGCAGTGGACCAGCGTTACAGCTCCGTGTTACAGCTCAGTTTTATTTAGAAAGTAAAGGAAAATACATCCTCAAAGTGTGAGGGAATGCCAACCCAAAAGACTAGAAGAGAAGAAAGGTTTAACTCCTCTTTTTATATGTTTTTTCTCCTCCCCTGGGCCTGCCCTATGTAAATTGGGCTAATGAGGAGTGATGTTTGTTTTACCTCACTGTTTGAGGTCCTCACTCCAGTCCTCGGACCTTCTTTTGTTCTATTTTCACAGGTTTTTCCCTTCTTTGTCTTTTGGCCACCGCCATTCTGGACTCCTTTTTCCTATTCTAACTACCTAATGTTCCCCCCCTCAAGAGATGGGAGGCCCAGTTCTTTGGGAACAGGGGCATAGAAGCCTTTCTGGCTTACTTCCTGCTGAGCTGGGATGGGGAGGGGCATTGGGCCTCCCCCTCTTGCCAGTCTCAGGCCTCAGAGTCCTTATAGTGGTGTCCATCCAAGGGTGAGTGATATTTTCTGTGGTCGGCTGTAGTTCTATATATCACTGTTGCATTGGCACTGCATGTTGTAGCTTGTTGACTTGGGCAGAGACAAAATGGGTTAGACAATTGATAATACATGGAGCAATCACAAGCAGCATCAATATGGTGATGGCAGGGACTAGCAGGGGCATTAGGCAACTCCAAATTCCCATCACCAGGAATATTACCCAAAGAGAGATTGTAGCCACCCAGAGAACTCTCCAGCTCATTCTTTGAGATAATGTAGGGTCTGAATGTTTTTCTTGAGGACTGTGAGACTTTCTTTAACTTATCTGGAGGTATTTACCCAGAAACAACATGTCTCATTCAAGATGGCTCAACTCCCTCCTTGTTCAGGGATCAGGAGATCCATCCCCTGTCTGTTTTGGAGTACAACCCCTGCCAAGCTGTGTTGCTCTTTAGAGCTGTTCTGAGAAATCTTATCCCCATAAACTTAATTTTGGGGGTGTTCATTAGAATGGCATTAATTTGTCATTCTGAATATGTATCTGAGATCTCCCAAGGGCTCACAGATATATTGAGTGTCCTCTTCTGTTTTCTTCCATGGCTTGACATGTGAGCAGTGAATCCAGGAGTCATGTCTTGGTAACTTGACTGCTGTGGGACTAGAAAGTATTACAGGGTAGGGCCCCTTCCATTTGGGCTGGAGTTGAGCCTTTGGAGATCCATCTTTCCAGACTTTAATTAGGACTTGAGTCCCTGGAGCATATAGTGGTGACTCTTTAGAATCTTTTGGGCCTTGGTTGGCACCTCACAACTGTATATCCTGTTGGAATTGCCCAATGGCCATGGTATAAGACCAGAGGGTCTGAGCCTCTGGATCTATGAAGAGGTCATTGACATAAACAAAAGGCCTCCCTTATAGCATCTCATGAGGACTAAGACCAACCTGTTTCTTAGGGGCAATACAGGTGAGGAGGAGAGCTATTGGTAAAGCCTCCTTCCATCCCAGGGAGGTCTCCTGGGTTATCTTATTTATTGCTGATTTTAAGAATTGGTTGGCTCTTTCTACTTTTCCTGAAGACTGATGCCTCCAGGCACAATGGAGATTAGTAAGCACAAGCTGGAATCAAGATTGCCGGGAGAAATATCAATAACCTTAGATATAGAGATGACACAACCCTTATGGCAGAAAGTGAAGAGAAACTAAAAAGCCTCTTCATGAAAGTGAAAGTGGAAAGTGAAAAAGTTGGCTTAAAGCTCAACATTCAGAAAACTAAGATCATGGCATCTGGTCCCATCACTTCATGGGAAATAGATGGGGAAACAGTGGAAACAGTGTCAGACTTATTTTCGGGGGCTCCAAAATCACTGCAGATGATGACTGCAGCCATGAAATTAAAAGATGCTTACTCTTTGGAAAGAAAGTTATGACCAACCTAGATAGCATATTGAAAAGCAGAGACATTACTTTGCCAACAAAGGTCTGTCTAGTCAAGGCTATGGTTTTTCCAGTGGTCATGTATGGATGTGAGAGTTGGACTGTGAAGAAAGCTGAGTGCTGAAGAATCGATGCTTTTGAATTGTGGTATCGGAGAAGACTCTTGAGAGTCCCTCGGACTGCAAGGAGATCCAACCAGTACATTCTAAAGGAGATCAGTCCTGAGTGTTCTTTGGAAGGACTGATGCTAAAGCTGAAACTCCAATACTTTGGTCAACTCATGCGAAGAGTTGACTCACTGGAAAAGACTCTGATGCTGGGACGGATTGGGGGCAGGAGGAGAAGGGGACGACAGAGGATGAGATGGCTGGATGGCATCACCGATTCAATGGGCATGAGTTTGAATGAACTCCGGGAGTTGGTGATGGACAGGGAGGCCTGGTATGCTGCGGTTCATGGGGTCGCAAAGAGCCGGACCTGACTGAGCGACTGAACTGAACTGAATGCCCAATGCTTTAGAGATCTGTCAGGTGACCTTAGAATTAAATGATGTCCCATTGTCACTTTGTAATGACCAGAGCAGACCAAATCTCAGAATGATTTCAGGGAGCAGTTTTTTTTTTAACCACCTCTTCAGCCTTCTCAGTCGAGGTGGGAAAGCCTTCAATCCATCCTGTGAATGTATCATGACCAATAGGTATTTATACCTTTGAGAAACTGGCATCTGGGTGAAGTCCATCTGCCAGTCCTTTCCTGGGTAGGTCCCACATTGTTGGACGGGCTGGGCCAGCTGGGGTCTTCAAGCTCCTTGGGTATTGTTTTATTGGCAAGTGGGACAAGAGGAGACCACTTGCCTTATAGTTGTTTAGAGGCCTGTTCCTCTGAAGGACCTTTCTAGTAATCTTTGGAGGATCTTTTCCCCTAAATGAGGATATTTAGTAGTCTCCAATTTTGAGACCATAGAGGGAAAGCCTTTGCCACCAGGTACTTCAGGCCAATTAGCTGAGCTCATAGCCCTGACTCGAGCTTTAGAGCTGGGAAAAGGAAAAAGAGTAGCCATTTACACTGACTCCAAGTATGCCATTCTGGTGCTACATGCATATGCTGCTATTTGGAAAGAAAGGGGTCACTTGACCATCTGAGGGTCCCCTAAATGAGTGGTGGCATGTAAGGAGTTAACCAACTTCCATTGGAGGTTCCCAGGGAGGAAAAGGAGTCTCTCTTTGTGGAACCATCCCGTATGATCTTGAAAGCCCTCACTCTTAGCTTTAAGAGTCTCACCTTCAGTGTAGGAGGGAGTTTCTGGCAAATTAGTCTGTGGGACTAAGGCGGCAACCCCTATTAGGTCATTGTTCTGTAATGCTGCTCTCTTAGCTGCCTGATTGGCTGCTTGGTTCCCTCTTGCCACTTCTGTGCTCCCTTGTTGGTGTCTTTACAGTGGAGACTGAAACCTCGGTGGCCAGATGGAACTGCCTCCAAGAGCCTAAGGATTTGATCACCATATTTGATTGGGGACCCTCTGGAGATCTTGAACCATTCGCCAGGTTCCGCCCTTTTTCTTTACAGGGAGGATTGGGATGTTACATGGTGAATTGGTGGGGACTAATATCCCAGAGGCAAGGAATTTATTTATTAGAGGCTGTAGTCCTTTCAGGGCTCCTCTTCTGAGGGGATATTGCTTCTGGTTAGGAAACCAAGTGGGATCTTGGAGGACAATGATGACCAGTTCAGCTTGGTGGGCTCGTCCAGGAGTCCCCTGGTCCCACACCTGGGGGTTAATTTTGTCCTTCCATAGTTTTTGGTCCCTTTCTATTGAAGAGGGTGTGATGAGTTCTTCAGCAGTAACCAGAAGCTGTAGGGCTCTAGTGGATGAAAAGCTTCCCATCACAAGGGTGGTCTCCAGTTTAGTGAGTATATCCCTTCCCAATGAGGGAGTAGGACACTCAGGGACCACCAGAAACTGGTGGGAAATTATTTGTCCATCCAAGCAACAAAGAAGTGCTTGGGTGAATCTTTTAGTAATTGTTTTTCCTGTAGCACCCAAAATGGTACAGGTTTGGGAGAAGAAAGCTCTGGAGTAGGAGGTCAGGACAGAGCAGGTAACCCCTGTGTCAGCCAAGAAATTCTCAGACCTACCTGCCATATCCAGTTGTACCCTTGGCTTCAGTCCCGTGATGGTTATCTCTGACAGGCGGGCTGGCTGGAGTGGGCTGCTTCAGTCCTGTTGACCCATTGTGAGGGAAGGCTTGGTTCTTGACCTTGAGACTCTTGGGTCCCAAGGGCAGAGTGCCGCCAAATGTCCCAACTGATGTCATTTGTAGCAAGCCGTTTTAGGAGACTTGTCATGGTTTGGACAGTCTTTGGTCCAATGGCCCACCTGTCTACAGATTAGGCATTTACTTCGTGCCTTGTTCTTCAAGGACTCAGGGTTTGCCATTGGGCTTCTCTGGATGGCAGCCAGCATCTGGGCATGGCTTGTCTCTTTCCTTTTCTCCCTTTCCTGGGCCTTGGCCTCCCTCTCCTGTTCTCTGTTATAAAAGGTATTGGTGGCTGTCTGGACCATCTCATCTAAAGAGGCAGCAGGGCCCTGCTTCTGTAGCTGTTGTAACTTTATCCTGGTGTCTGATGCACATTGGGACAGGAATTTGTCGTTTAAAATCACTTGTTCCTCATAAGAGTCTATGTCCAGATTGTTAAATTTTTGGAGGGCCTCTTTTGGCCTTTCCAGAAAGACAATGGGGTTCTCGTTGGGCTCCTGAGTTATTGCTGAGATCCAGGTATACCTTTTGCTGGGCTGCTTTTAGTCTTGCCTTCACACAGATCAGAAAATGACCCCTTTCCATGATGTGCTCAGGGTCATTATAATTCCAATCAGGATATAAGGAGGGGACTGCAGTTTCCCCTACTGGGTGTTTATCACTTGACATGTGAAGCCCCATAGCATACCTTTGGGCTTCCTTTAAGACCCTAGCATGCTCATGGTCAGATAAAATTTGACTAAATATGACCATGATGTCTTCCATGTCAAGTCAAGAGCCAAGGCAATATGTTGAAATGTATCTATATATTTGCCTGGATCATCTGTATAGCTTCCCAGGTCTTGTTTGATCTTAGTTCTAAGAGGGAGAAGGGCTTATGGACCCAGGTGGTCCAAATTCTCCTCCAGTTTTGACTAAGGGACATACTCAAGTTGGCTTTTGTGGAGAGGGTGCTCCTGGATATGGGGACACTTTTGGATACAAGAAAGAAGCACCAGGCAACTAGAGAGCCTTGGGAGGTGAGCCTTCATGGGGGGAGGGGGGTTCTTTCTCTTGGTTGTCTGTGCTTAGTAGGCTCACTTTTAGGGCATACAACAATCCTATACTTAGGACAGAGTTCCTTCATATCTCTTAGTCAGAAGAAAATTTGGACATAAGTAATCTCTGTCCATTTCCCTTGTCTTTTGCAGAATAAGTCTAGCTACAGGATGGTATTGTAATTTAAACTCCTATCCTCAGGCCAGTGTTCCTTGTGTCCCAGAGGATACCATAGCCACGCAGTGGCAAAAAGAATTTTAAGCAACTTCTCCTTAGAGTTAGAGGATTGAACAGCTTCCAGTTATCAAGGATGAATCTCAAGGGCACTTGTCAGGAAGTGGATTGGTTATTTCCCATCTGAAAGACAGTGATGACACGGAGGAAAAGAAAAAAATCTAATAGGCCTCCTTCAATTTCCATGGGTGGACTTCCTTAGGAGTGAGTCTTTTTGAAGCTTATCCTACCCAGTACTGTTGCAACCTGAGAGCCAGGCATCCCCGGGTCAGGGTGCAGATCCCCAGGCAGGCTGAGGAATGACAGCCTCCTAGAGATCAAATCCCCACCTCCTGGAACCCCTGGACTGGCAGATCTCTGAGCAGGTTGAGGCATGACAACCTTTTGAGGACCAGATCCCTAGGCAGGTTGAGGTAGGTCAACGTACTAGGACTGTGGACTGGAGTTGGGCATCCCCAAGGTCTCCAGCATAACCAGTGCTGGGTAGGATTAAGGGGTTGTAATTTTAACTCATTGCCAGTTTGTTCACCACAGTTGGGAATAGATATCATGATGTAAAGCAATCCAAGCCTGTGCCTTGAGACTGGGAACCTGGTGAAGCAGTCATAAGCTTTATCCTTTTACTGCTCTAAGGGAATATAAGTCACTGATTTCCTCCCCTAGTCCTCCATAAGAGCAGGTTAGGGTGTCTCCAATGGTAAGCATTTCATTGTCAGAGACCCACTTTAGGTAATAGCAGAAGTTATGACAAAGGAGTGGGTTATCTGGTTCTGTTAGGGGCTTAAGAGCGTTTTAATAAACAGGGAAGTGGAGCAATGTTGCCTACAAAGGGGCAGGGTCCTTGTTGTAGGAGTTAATAAGTGGCTTAAGAACAAATTGATAAGAGACAACAGACCAGATGTTCCATAAAGTGGAGTGGAGATTTGATCCAGGGGTATGTTTATAACTTTAGGAGAAGGGTGGTAAGGCTTTGGGCCCAAATGGCCTGCAGCACTAACTCCCAAAGTGGCAAACATTATCCCTGGAAGCCCAATTGCCCTTGAAGGGATGCCAGCAGATGGACTTTTAGCAGGCATTGTGTGCCTATCCCCCGCTCTAGTGGGTTCACTGAGAGATGCTGTTGTTGCCCATGTTGCAGGAAACATGGAAGATGAAGGCCTGAATATCAAGGGGGATTGGGTATTATACAGTATTTCTCTCCCAAGGCCCAGCTGTTTTCTGGTTTTCCCTCCAGAAGATTGTAGAGGTGACATTGTGGGCCTGGATGGGGCTCAGGAAAAGAGCATAACATAGGAGGGAAGGGAGCAGGGCACAACTTTTCAAAGAATGACATAGAGCAAGTGAAAGTGAAGTTGCTCAGTCGTGTCCGACTCTTTGCAACCCCATGGACTATAGCCTACATTGCTCCTCCATCCATGGGATTTTCTAGGCAAGAGTACTGGAGTGGGTTGCCATTTCCTTCTCCAAGGGTATAACATAAACTGATTAAAATCAAGTGGGTCCAAAATGACAAGTCAAATTCAACTAAACCTTGATCCCCAATCTGCAAGCTAAATGGGACACCCAGAGGTGCCAGCAGGACCGTTCCAAGGCACTGTCAAAAGACAGAGGAGGAGTGGGTGGTTCCCCAATTGTTGGAATGATCCTTTCACTCATTAGCATATGAAATCACCCAGCTCGAAAAAACTAACCACACCACATTCCGTGGCCACTGCACTCTCCTCTGTGATGGCCCACACCCTGTGGAGTGTGCTTCTCTCTGAGTCTGAAAAAATCCACCTCTTAACTATAGCTGTGTCTCTAACTGAATTTTTGCAATGAGACATCAGAGCCTGAGCTTCATTAGGTCCTGAAGCCAGGCACCATGGGTTTTGGCCAGGCTCAAGTCCCAGGAGCGAGAAGCTGAAGAACAGGAGGAAAAAGCAGTGGGTAAAACGTGCTGAGGAATCCCCTTCATAACCTGCTGGAAAACCTGCTAAATACCTGACCTGTGTTCACAGTTTTTATTGGCCTGGTCCTTGGCACAGAGAAGATTCAGGACAGAAGAACCCCCACCCGCCTGGGCAAAGCTACTGGGGCCCAGCAGACAGTGGAGCCTTTGGGACACACTGAGGAGTAGCCCCTGCCAGAGTCCCTCATTTGCACCCACTGCTGCTCACCTGTTCATGGGGGGTTCAAGGAAACAAGAAACAAGAGATTGTAAAGGAATCAAGATTTTGTTAGGCATGTGTCCTTCTAGCCATAGGAGCGAGGACCTCCTACTTTAACCGGAGGTCTTCTGGAATCTGAGACTGAGCCATGTGAGCTTTCTGCTGTTTGTTTTATGCTGTCCCAGTTTCCAGTCTGCTGGGCTTCTTGTCACTTCGCCTGCGCTGGGTTTTCTTGGGTTTAGCTTCTTCCTTGGAAGGTTTCGCCAAGTTGGGCTCCTGCTGTGCTTGGCCTCCTCCTTGCGGGGGCCGAGCTGAGGTTGTTTCAGCCAGGTTAAATCCGAGAAACGGCACCATAGATGTTCGGGGAATTTGTAATTTCCTCAGTTTTGTCTCATTGCAACAAAAATTTGAAGCGACAGACCAGCTTTACAGCCCTCGGATGGACCAGTGTTACAGCTCCGTGTTACAGCTCAGTTTTATTTAGAAAGTAAAGGAAAATACATCTTCCAGGTGTGAGGGAATGCCAACCCAAAAAGACTAGAAGAGAAGAGAGGTTTTGGCTCCTCTTTTTATGTTTTTTTCTCCTCCCCCTGGGCCTGCCCTATGTAAATTGGGCTAATGAGAAGTGCTGTTTGTTTTACCTCACCGTTTGAGGTCCTCACTCCGGTCCCCAGACCTTCCTTTGTTCTATTTTTGCAGGCTTTTCCCTTCCTTGTCTTTAGCCACCCCCATTCTGGACTTCTTTTTCCTATTCTAACTACCTAACAATTGCAATTAAATAAAATGTAGTAATATTAAATTTATAAACAGTATTTAATAAAATGTATATTCAAAATTTCTTGTATACATAATTATGTAAAATCAATTTCAGTATTAATTGAAAATAATATTATCAGTTCAGTCTTTTTTTATGATGGAGAATATGTTTTGAGAGGTCACCTTGAGGAGGAAACGCCTCCATTTCATTAAGAATTTGTTCCATCAAAAATGTTTATAAATTTTTCCAAAGGGTGGGCAGAAATGTAGATTGATTCAAAATTGTCATTTTGAATCACGGTCTTTAAATTTTCTCCATAGTGATTTTACAAAAGAGAGAAATATATTCCACTTTCATTTTTAGTTGTCTTTAATTTTTCATTAGAGCATCATTTCTTTGGCTATTGTATTTGTATACCCTGGCATCTGCTAACAGATTAAATTTCCTCAGTCTTTGAGGTATTGAGATCTGTTGGTAAACTTTTACAAAAATAATTTATTTTAAGTAATATGTTTTGGTAGGAAAAGGAAAATGTGAGATTAAGGCATTAGAGAGCATCAAGAGATTCAAATAAAAGAGGGAATATGGAAAGGGCTGGGCTCAGAGAAGATTATAGCAAACCTCACCAGGTCTGCAGGCTTAAAACTCAGCATGCCTGGTGAGTGTGAGGTCAACTGGGATTGTGGCCTTTCAAGTCCCTCAGTGTAAAAACTGAGATGATTTTAAATGTAGATGACTTCTGGCTCAAGATTAAAAGGATCAGAAGAATTCTTGTCATCAGACACAAAGATCTTGGGGTCTTATCCTAGAGAAGAGTTATGTAAAAATCATTAGATATAGAATGAGTTAGAGCAGAGAACAGTGTTTTAATATATAAAGAGGCTTGCTGACATGCATTTTTATTGATAGATAGGTTCTTTCCTTATGCAAATTAGATCTTAGTTTTGATGGTCAAAAATCACATTCAACGCTTCATTCCAAGATGTTCTTAAGATACATTTCCAGTTATTTAAGACACATTTTAAACCAGCTGCAATAAAAGCTTCAGTTGATTTAAAACTGCTGCAGCATCTCCTAGAGCTAAATCGGACACTTAATATCTCTACCTTTCAGATCATCAAATCTTATAAGACTTCCTATAAATCTCTGCACTGCTACTCTGTAATGACTTGGGCTGAAGCATTCTGAATTAAATGATGCTATGA
Source organism: Bos taurus (assembly GCF_002263795.3). Lineage (NCBI taxonomy): Eukaryota > Metazoa > Chordata > Mammalia > Artiodactyla > Bovidae > Bos > Bos taurus. Next base: position 3,150,891 of record NC_037340.1, on the reverse strand, counting down.
CTTGATTTATGTACATCTGGACTTTCAACCCAATGGCTTCCTGGCACTCTATCAATCTTCATAAAGCCCTGGTTACGTACTTGAAAAGAACTGCAATGCAGTGAGTTAAAATTGAGGCCTGGGCTTTTGCGAATGTTACAAGATAAGAAGCCTCATGACCTGGCCCATGTGGTGTAGCTGCTCATGGAGGAGGAATTCTTCTCTGGGTTCAGCAGCTCCCCTCTGACCCTCTCACATTAACTACCACAACCTGAAATGAATTTTTTCCAATGTGCCCCTTCTGGGAAAGGTTGAGAGGAACTTAGATGCTTGGACTTCTTTACTATTTCTTTTATGATGTTAAATTGAGGCTGATGGAGCATGCTCCCACTTTTACCCTATTAATTTATCCAGATAGGAGCCTCTCTAAGCCCAATATAATATAATGCAATAAGTCTAAGGATTGTTTTATTGTTCCCAATATTAGGTGACCCATCCTGGGTTTGATTCCTGGGTTGGGAAGATCCCCTGGAAGAGGGCATGGCAACCCACTCCTGTATTCTTTCCTGGAGATTCCACATGAACAGAGGAGCCTGGCAGATCGTGGGGTTACAAAGAGTTGGACATGACTGAGCGACTAAGCACAGCACAGCAGAGCAAGCTCATGTGCAAGCTGGTGGCTATGGCAGTAGTCTCCCTCACCACCTTTTCCTCAAAGCACCACTCTCTAAGGGGAGGAAATCATCCAGTCCCACTGCCATCAGGCTTGACCATGTGACTCACTTTGGCCAATGAAATGTGTTCAGAAATGCCAGATGCCATCTCTGAGCAGAAGCTTCAAGAATGATTGTGTGGTTTCACCCTCATCCTTTCCCCATGTTAGGTCCCAGATGAAAGCTGCTCCTTCAGCCTGAGTGGGTTCTGGATGGAACAGTCAAAGCCAACCCATGATTGGTGGGTAAAATAAGCAAGAAAAAAAATTCTCTTGTTGTAAGCTACTAAGATTTAGGGGTAAAGTGTGTCTTTTGTTACTGTAGCATAACTTAGCCTATGCTTGCTGACACAATCAGCATCCTTTATAGAAACTGAAAGTACCGTCTGAGCATGAATAAACTAAAAAAAAATCAGGAAAGTCACTTTCTTTGGCTGATGAGAGTGATAATCTCATTTCTCAAAATCTCTGCACTCCTCCTTGTGTGTGTGCATGCTCAACTGTGTCAGAGTCTGTGTGACCCCATGGACTGTAGCCCACCAGGTTCTTCTGTCCATAGGATTTCCCAGACAAGGATACTGGAATGGGTTGCCATTTCCTCCTCCAGGGGATCTTCCTGACTCAAGTATTGAACTTGCATCTCCTTCAGCTTCTGTATTTACAGGTGGATACTTTACCATTGAGCCACCTGGGAAGCCTAGCCCCCTTATGTATCCTTTGGAAAACACCAGGCACACTGTGTTCAGGAATGCAAAATACCGATACTTGAAGGGATCTGGTAATCTCCCTCTTTCTTACCAGGTTGTGGGCAGGTCTGGAGTCCTAAAGTCTGGAGGTCTCTCTCTTTCTGTTTCATCACTGATAACAGCACTAAGAAATCCACAAAAGACTTCTCAGGGAAGAGGGTAAGTCTGAAGAGTAGACTGCCTCAGTTTATGGTGGAGCCTGGAGAGATGAGCATGGGTAAAAAATTCCAAACAGCATATGAGCCTAGTAAAGAGAATTATCTGTAGGAGGCCAACTAGACTGATGAAGTCTACATGGCATTTAGAGTCAAGGGGACTGTCATTCTACCAAGTCTGGGATGATACAAATCAAAACAGAATGTCATTCGGGGAAAACTATCAAGTCACAAATCATTAAGACCTTTGGTCTGAATTTAACTCTACCTTTAATAGCTTATGATATAAATTTTAATGCCCTTTTTTTTTATCTCTAAAAATGACTGCATGAGTCTTTTAACCTGCCTGGGTTTTCATTGCAAGTAAGCCACTTCCTGGCTGTAGGTCTTTGGGAAGTTAATTAACTTTTCTGTACTTCAATGCTTTCTGTTGGGACAGGAGGGCAATAATAGTACCGACTTCATATAAGTATTGCAAATGAAGCAACAGAGGTAAAAAGACGGAAAAGCGCCTTAGGTACTCGATTAACATAATCGTAATTGGCTATCTTGCCTATCTCAGAAGATTTCCAAGATTATCAGATGCCTAGAAAGAACTTTGCAAACTTGATGAAGTATTACTTTTCTTATCTCTTATTTCTCACTTGGTTGTACAACACAACTTACTTTTCTTTGATTGTGAGTCTTTGAGGGGTAGCAGTAATTTAGGCTGCTTCATGGATTCATTCGATAAGAACAAATTTTTGTATGAGACTATTGGAGTCAGAAACAATTTGTCTCCACAAATCAGCCTTAAAATGTATGTCAAATGTTGTAAAATTTCCACAATTTGGTTGATTATTTTTGTCAAAATTTCATCCCAAGGTGACTTTCTTTCCACACCTGAATCTCTTCAAACCATGAAGACTGATTTCACAAAGTGCACTCTAAAATGATAAAGAAAAAAAAATCCATACTCTGTGTACAAAACAATACTTTCAAGATTCTTTGCTCTTTATACATATTGCTCCCCTTTCCTTTAGCATGGCCAATGCACCTTTTAAAAATTATTCCAAATTTCGTTTTATTGAAAATTGTCTTCATTTTACTTTGGGAAATTAAATAAGTATTTCATTCTAATTTATTTTTCAAAAAATAACTGTAGAATGATTCTATCAAAAGTGGTAGAAATCAGATGCACTCTGAGGAGATTTCCATAGTCCTGTTTTTAAAGACCTTTATCCTGGAGAGTATTTACCCTTCTGCTTGTGAGTTAGGAAGTCTTTTCAAGCAATCATGGACAAACTGGTTAAGATATATAAGATATCTATCATATAGATATCGTTCCTTGCAACATTCATATGAAAATGACTTATTGCTGTTTCAGTCACTCAGTCATGTCCGACTCTTTGAGACCTCATGGCCAGGCTTCCCTGACCATCACCAACTCCTGGAGCTTGCTCAAACTCATGTCCATCAAGTCCGTGATGCCATCTAACCATCTCATCCTCTGTCATCCCCTTCTCCTCCTGCCTTCAATTTTTTCCAGCATTACAGTCTTTCCCAATGAGTCACTTCTTCGCATTGGGTGGCCAAAGCATTGGAGTTTCAGCTTCAGCATCAGTCCTTCCAATGAATAATTAGGACTGATCTCCTTTAGGATGAACTGGTCGGATCTCCTTGCAGACCAAGGGACTCTCAAGAGTCTTCTCCAACACCACAGTTCAAAAGCATCAATTCGTCAGCACTCAGTTTTATTTATAATCCAACACTCACATCCATACATGACTACTGGAAAAGCCATGGTTTTGACTAGAAGGACTTTTTGTCAGCAAAGTAATGTCTTTGCTTTTTTAATATGTTCTCTAAGGAGCAAGGGTCTTTTAATTTCATGGCTGCAGTCACCATCTGCAGTGATTTTGAAACTCAAGAAAATAAAGTCTCTCACTATTTCCATTGTTGCCCCATCTATTTGTCATGAAGTGATGGGACCAGATGCCATGGTCTTATTTTTTTTTTTTTGAATGTTGAGTTTTAAGCCAGAGTTTTCACTCTTCTCTTTCACTTTCATCAAGAGGCTCTTTAGTTCTTCATTTTCTGCCATAAGGGTGGTGTCATCTGCATATCTGAGGTCATTGATATTTCTCCTGGCAATCTTGATTTTGGCTTGTGCTTCACCCAGCCTGGCATTTCTCATGATGTACTCAGCATATAAGTTAAATAAGCAGAGTGACAATATACAGACTTGATGTATTCCTTTCCCAATTTAGAGCCAGTCCTTTGTTCCATGTCCAGTTCTAACTGTTGCTCCTTGACCTGCATACAGATTTCTCAGGAGGAAGGTCAGGTGGTCTGGTATTCCTATCTCTTGAAAAACTTTTCAGTTTGTTGTGATCCACACAGTCATAAGCTTTGGCATAGTCAATGAAGCAGAAGGAGATATTTCTCTGGAATTCTCTTGCTTTTTCTGTAATCCAGTGGATATTGGCAATTTGTTCTCTCATTCCTCTGCCTTTTCAAAATCCAACTTGAACATCTGGAAGTTCTCAATTCACGTACTGTTGAAGCCTGGCTTGGAGAATTTTGAGCAATACTTAGCTAGTGTTTGAGATGAGTGGCACTGAGTGGTAGTTAGAATATTCTTTGGCATTGCCTTTCTTTGGGATTGGAATGAAAATGGAGCTTTCCTAGTCCTGTGGTCACTGCAGAGTTTTCCAAATTTGCCGGCATATTGAGTACAACACTTTCACAGCATCATCTTTTAGGATTTGAAATAGCTCAACTGGAATCCCATCATCTCCACTAGCTTTGTTAATAGTGATGCTTTCTAAGGTCCACTTTGACTTCGGACTCCAGGATGTCTGGCTCTAGGTGAGTGATCACACAATCGTGGTTATCTGGGTCATGAAGATCTTTTTTGTATAGTTCTTCTGCATATTCTTGCCACCTCTTCTTAATATCTTCTGCTTCTGTTAGGTCCATGCCATTTCTGTCCTTTATTGTGTCCATCTTTGCATGAAATGTTCCCTTGGTATTTCTAATTTTCTGGAGGAGATCTCTAGTCTTTCCCATTCTATTGTTTTCCTGTATTTTTTTGCATTGATCACTGAGGAAGGCTTTCCTATTTCTCCTTACTATTCTTTGGAACTCTGCATTCAAATGGGTATATATTTCCTTTTCTCCTTTTCCTTTATCTTCTCTTCTTTTCTCAGCTATTTGTAAGGCCTTCTCAGACAACTTTTTACCTTTTTGCATTTATTTTTCTTGGGGAATGTTGCTCTTTAGGGCACAAAAGTTGAGCACTTCAACTCAATGAGATAATGCGAGTGATGGCTGAAGTTCGAACAAAAGAGAAAAAAAGAATAACATTGCCTTCTCTTTGAGAATTCAGAAGCGTTTTTTTGTCTTCTGTTTTTTGTCTTCTTTGGTTTTTCCAGAGCATTACACACAGCAATAGCGCCATCTTTTGGCTTATTTTGAAAGTAAAGTGAAAGTTGCTCAGTAGCGTCTGACTCTTTGGGACCTCATGGACTGTAGCCCTCCAGACTCTTCTGTCCTTGGAATTCTCCAGGCAAGAATACTGTAGTGGGTTGCTATGCCCTTCTCTAGGGGTCCTCCCGACCCAGGGATCGAACCGAGGTCTCTCATATTGCAGGCTGACTCTTTACAGTTTGAGCGCCTCAGAAATCTGCCTATTGGCCTATTTTGATTGTTGATTTTATGTAGTGAAGATTTTTGGCAACTACTCATTACCTGACAGGTGTGGAAGAACAAAGCTCATGGTTTCACTTTGAACACCCTACTCTTTTTTTCTAAGCAACTTCACTGCAGTTTTACAGTTAATTCAGTAACTCACCGATATTAAAAAGAAATGTTATGATAAACACCTAAACTCTCTTTTCTTTAAAACAGGAAATTGTGTAAGTACCATAAATAACAACTTCCTATTAGCTTTTTACATTACAGTGTACTGTGAATAAATAAGCCACCTTAGTGGGATATAAGGTTGACTTTTTAATAACACTAGCTAATTAACTAACCTAATTCAGTTTTATTCCCTTATCCTCAAGTGTTCCTGCTTGCAGGAATAACATAGTAAACTGAAATTTATGAGTTCATATTAACGTCTTGTTTAAATGGCGCTAGAGAGTGCACTTGGTGTATGTATGCAATAGAATCTTGGAGGAGCTTTGCAAATATGTTACTCATTTAAAGACCCTACTGGAAGAAAGCATGGAAACTGTTTTCCTACTATTTTTGCTAACTTGTGAAACTGATTGCCCAGATGAAATATAAGTCAAAGATTCTTTTGAAGTTCAGTGTAAAGATCTCTGGATCAAGACAGACTTCTAAAGAAGTCATTAAAGTGAATGGTAACAATCTCACCACAACTTCCTGATGTTTGGCTACTTAAAAATAGTGACTCACATGCCATAAGGGATTGATGAATATTTGAAAAACAGGGGAAGAAGGAAGCAGGCAAGAACTTTGTAACCATAGTGCGTATAGATCAAGCTCAAAGCAGAGCCAGAAACAGAGATCCATGTGTATGTGAAGTACTGCAGACTTAAAAAATATTCACAAGCTAAAAGTTGAGAGTTATGTTTAATCAGCAAGAATTTTTAGGACTTCAAGCCTGGGAGGCAGCATGTCAAGTAATTCTAAAGAACTACTTAGAAGAGGCAAGGGGGGAAGCCAGGTTAAATGGAAGTTTCACAACATAGGGCAGGTAGTCTGAACGTCAAAACGTTGTTGTTAATTAAAGGAAAACCAGACATCAAGTTAAAGAATTTAGTGCTTTTCTATGAATGTGAAGAGGTCTTCCCTGGTGGTTCAGTGGTAAACAATTCATCTGCCAATGCAGGAGACACGGGTTTGATCCCTGAGTTGGGAAGATATCCTGGAGAAGGAAATGGTAACCTACTCCAGTATTCTTGCCTGGGAAATCCTAGGACAGAGGAGCCTGGCAGGCTACAGTCCATGGGGTCGCAAAAGAGTCGGACGTGACTTAGCAACTAAACAACAACAATGTATGGGCAAATTCAAGAGTCTGGGCTCACTGAAATCATTCCTTTGATGTGCGCCTCACCTACTGGGGCCAGTGTCCTGTGTTTTAACATTCTGGGTTTCCTCCGGGCTCACCACAAGGAGTGGCTACAGTCTGATGGCTATTAGATGGCAGGTATTCTTTTCTTCTCACCAGCTCAGCATTGGTGGTAGCTGCAATTGCTCATGACTGTGACATCTTTTTGGAGAAGGCAATGGCACCCCACTCCAGTACCCTGGCCTGGAAAATCCCACAGATGGAGGAGCCTGGTAGGCTGCAGTCCATGGGGTCGCTAAGAGTTGGACACGACTGAGTGACTTCACTTTCACTTTTCACTTTCATGCATTGGAGAAGGAAATGGCAACACATCCAGTGTTCTTGCCTGGAGAATCCCAGGGACTGGGGAGCCTGGTGGGCTTCCATCTATGGGGTTGCACAGAGTCAGACACAACTAAAGTGACTTAGCAGCAGCAGCAGCAACAGTGACATCTTTTATTTACTGATATGGCAGGAAATACTCCATTTCTTAGTACTAAGAGCACACTCTTCAGGAAGAAAAAAGCTTGTAATGAAGGAGACAAAGCAGGGTAGCAAGGATGTAGTGTTAGGAAGGTGCTAGCCTCTGCCCAAACCCACAGGTGAGCTCTGGAGTATAAGCCACATCAAAGATTTGAATTCCTGTATCAGATAATCCTTAGCTCTAAGTGTGTCCCTGGTTGCTTAGGAGGTAGATATAAATTTTCCTGGCAAGGCAGCCCTTATAATGCTGGGTAACTCTCTAGAGGAGCAACTGGTAGCCATTAACTTGTTATTCACAGCAACTGAGATGGGCAACCCAGCTCACCTGGGGCTTCTGGGTGGGCTCTGAAGTGTGCTTTCACAGTGCGCCATTCTCATCACTCTGTCCTCATAATAAGCTGCGCTCTTGGAAGATATTGAGCAACATGCTGTTGGTCTTAGATGCTCATCATCCTTACTTGTTTTCATCCCATCCTTGCTTCTCCTGTCAGTCTTCCCCTGCCTCCTTTGCCTTCATATGGTCCTGGGCAGGAGCCTTCTGCCTTCCACTGCAGGATCGCCTAAATCTGCTCTTAAATCCTAGACCTTCCCCTTCTTTCTTCTTCCCCTTCACTCAACTGTTTCTTGTTCATACCCTTTCTTGAATATCTAGATATACTCTATTATCAGTAAGTTAAATTTAAAGAATAATATTGAGCCAGTCTTTTAATCCATTGCAAGCTGTTTCCTAAATTAACCTTTGAAAAAAAAAATCCCTTAACCCTAAGTGATTAATTAGAGGGTTTTTATTTTCTATCAAAAGTCATAAACAGGGGACTCAAAACTGTAAGCCTTCAACCAAATTTAAAATCCCAGGCTAGGAGGCAAGTTAATATAGAAAAATGGCCCTTAAGCCTAGAATCACATAACTCATCCCAGTTTTAAAATAGATATAAGAAAATTTATCCAAACCGGCTCTCTATTAATCAATGTGTCAACAGCAACCAAATAGAATACTTGAAAAAGAATAGTTTCAGGAGGTTTCATTAACAAAGAGGATGCCTCCAAAGTTTGTGGGTAGGGGAAACATGAAAAAGAGTAAAGTTTTTTGCAGTTAAAATGATGAAAGAAGTGAGTGGTCCACAGAACACAGGATAGAGTCCTACCAAAATGACTTCCTTTCTGATAACAAGTCTCAAGCTGCTGCTGCTGCTGCTGCTGCTGCGTCACTTCAGTCGTGTCCAACTCTGTGTGACCCCATAGACGGCAGCCCACCAGGCTCCCCCGTCCCTGGGATTCTCCAGGCAAGAACACTGGAGTGGGTTGCCATTTCCTTCTCCAATGCATGAAAGTGAAAAGTGAAAGTGAAGTCGCTCAGTCGTGTCCGACCCTCAGCGACCCCATGGATTGCAGCCTACCAGGCTCCTCCGTCCATGGGATTTTCCAGGCAGGAGTACTGGAGTGGGGTGCCATTGTCTCAAGCTGGTGCCTAACTAATAGTATTTTGAATAGAGACAACTATGTGGCAGATATTGTAGAACAAGGAAGGAATGTTCTGGGGCAAACTGTGGTTCTAATCAAATCTATTTCCTCCTTGTCACATGTTTTTCTTTGTGCAGATTTCATAGTTTAGGGCAAATATATAATCACAGTTTAAGGTTTGAGACTGTAGCTCTTCTTTGAATTAACCTTTTTAAAAATAGAGATACAATTCACTTCATAAAATTCACTCTTTTAAAGTTTACAGTTCAGTATTTTTTTGTATATACATGATGTTATGTAACCATCTAATTCCAGAACATTTACCATTTCAAAAAAAAACACAAAAACTTTATACCTATTACCAGTCATTCCCCATTTCTTCCTCCAATAGTCCCTGAAAAACAATAATATACTGTCTTTGTATTATTCTGGGAATTTCATAAAAATGGAGTCATACAATATGCTGTCTTTTATGTCTGACTTATTTCACTTAGCATAATGTTTTCAAGGATCATCCATGTTGTTGCATGTATCAGTACTTTACTTTTATTGCCAGATAATACTTCAGTGTGTGAATGTATCTTGTTTTATTCATCCATTCATCTTCTAATGGACATTTGAATTGTTTCTATTTTTTGAATAATGATTCTAAGGACTTCCATGTGCAAGCTTGAGTGCACATGTTTTCGGTCCTTTGGGGTACTCTTTTCTCTTTATAGACAAAATATTTTCCCCTCTGTTTATCATTCTTCTTTTTCTGATGTGTTTCAAGAGAGAAGGAAAAATAAAAGTTATTTTACTTTTCCTTTATTAATCAAAAATATTCTTATCTAAACCACCGAAATGAAAACCAAAGTCTGAAGAGTTTACATAAATCACTCTGGGGCAGCAGATGGTTAACAATAGAGCTGAGAATATAAGTCTCTTTGCCTCTAACAGAGGACTTTATTCCCATTTTCCCTGTTTCTCTAATATCTTGATTCATTTTTTTAATTGATTTTTATTTTATATTGGGGTATAGTTGACTTAAAATGTGTTAGTTTCAGGTGTACAGCAAAGCAGTTCAGTTATACATATACATACATATACCCACTCTTTTTAGATTTTTTTTCCCATATATAGGCCATTAAAGAGTATCAGCCACCTCCAAAATTTGACCACCTGATGAGAAGAGATGACTCACTGGAAAAAAACCCTGGTGCTGGGAAAGATTGAGGGCAGGAGGAGAATGGAGCGACAGAGGGCGAGATGGTTGGATGGCATCACTGACTCAACAGACATGAGTTTGTGCAAACTCCCAGAAATAGTGAAGGACAGGGAAGCCTGGTGTGCTGTGGTCCTTGGGGTTGCAAAGAGTCGGACATGACTGAGTGACTGAAAAACAACAGAGCATTGAGTAGTTTCCTGTGCTATATGCAGTTGTGCTGTGCTGTTCTTAGTCACTCACTCATGTCTGACTCTCTGTGACCCCACTGACTGTAGCCCACCAGGCTCCTCTGTCAGTGAGGATTCTCCAGGCCAGAACACTGGAGTGGGTTGCCATGCCTTGCTCCAGAGGATCTTCCCAACCCAGGGATTGAACCCAGGTCTCCCACATTGCAGGCAGATTCTTTACCATCTGAACCACCAGAGAAGCCCATGCTATACAGTAGGTCCTTATTTATTTTTCATTCATTTCCCCCTGAAGTCCTTCAGTTAGCTCTCATTTCATAACAAAATAACTCCATACCTAGTGATACAAAATATCAACCATTTCTCATTCTCATGAGTCTTCAGGCCCACTGGGGAGTTTTGCTGATCTGAGCAGGGCCCTAATTCATATGGGTTCACTGTCGGTCTTCTTGGTGGGGTATTGATGGTTGCTGTGCTCTGGCACACCTGGGATGTTGGCTAGGGTGACTCATCCCTGCTTCTCATAGCCTCTCATCCTCCAGCCAGCTAGCTTGGATTTGTTCTCATGACAAAGACAGGGTTCCAGAAGGGAGAAAAACTACACACGTTTTCTTGAGACTCAGATCTGTAATGCCCTCACTTCCTCCATACTATATTGGTCCAAACAAGTGCAATAGACTCCACCCCCAATGGGAAGACCTGAGGCTCACATTGCAATTGTGTGGATCCACCAGGGGTGAAAAATTGGGGTCATTTTGCAACCAATCTACCATAGTGCTTGTACTAAGAAATATCTTGCAATAATCAAACGAAGGCTGTCAAGGAAAATAGAGTATCTAGTACTGGGTATCAGAGAAGACAATGGCAACCCACTCCAGTACTCTGGCCTGGAAAATTCCATGGTTGGAGGAGCCTGGTAGGATGCAGTCCATGGGATCGCTAAGAGTCGGACATGACTGAGCGACTTCACTTTCACTTTTCCCTTTCATACATTGGAGAAGGAAATGGCAACCCACTCCAGTGTTCTTGCCTGGAGAATCCCAGGGACAGGGGAGCCTGGTGGGTTGCCATCTATGGGGTCGCACAGAGTCAGACATGACTGAAGCAACTTAGCAGCATCAGCAGCAGCAGTACTGGGTATAGAGTTCTTGCCAGATTAAATCCTGTTCAGGGATTTCTATGAACACTTGATTCTAGATATACTAGCCTGCATGCTGTTTTCAAATCTACCCCACATTCTCCTGGTCTTCATCATTGTTTTGATGGTGATGGTTATACAGTATAGACTTGCTGCCCTTAAAATTCCTCCCATGCTTTGAGCAGCAACTTTGGACTCTCAGAATCCAGAGTGTTCCACTTTTAACACATTCTATAATAAATTTATTCATCTGTTCACCATAACCTCCTGCCCCACTGGACTGAAAGTTCCTAGAGAACAGAGCTATTGCTTAATGCAACTTTGTGTCACACAGCCCAACCTCCAGCACACAGAAGCAGCCTAATAAATGTGTGGAATGAACAAAGGAAGCCCTAGCTGCCTTCTTTAGCACATTGAGGACTTTTTCTATTATTTGTTTTATGAATTATCTTTATCACTCACTTCATTCTTCTCCATTTGCAATATATTGTGCAATATGTGTATAAATATAAACATACACAAGCACACATATATGTTTCAGTTCAGTTCAGTTGCTCACTTCTATCCAACTCCTTCCGGCCCTATGGACTGCAGCACACCAGGCTTTCCTGTCCGTCACCAGCTCCTGAAGTGTACTCAAACTCATGTCCATTGAGTTGGTGATGCCGCCCAGCCATCTTATCCTCTGCTGTCCCCTTCTCCTCCCACCTTCAATCTTTCCCAGCATCAGGGTCTTTTCATACATCAGGGTCTTTTCATATGAGTCAGTTCTTTGCATCAGGTGGCCAAAGTACTGGAGTTTCAGCTTCAGCATCAGTCTTCCAGTATATTCAGGACTGATTTCCTTTAGGATAGACTGGTTGGATCTCCTTGCAGTCCAAGAGACTCTCAAGAGTCTTTTCCAACACCACAGTTCAAAAGCATCAATTCTTTGGCACTCAGCTTTCTTTATAGTCCAACTCTCACATCCATATATGACTACTGGAAAAACCAAAGCTTTGACAAGATGGACCTTTGTGGGCAAAGTAATGTATCTGCTTTTTAATACACTGTCTAGGTTGGTCATAGCTTTTCTTCAAAGGAGCAAGTGTCTTTTAATTTCATGGCTGCAGTCACCATCTGCAGTGATTTTGGCCCCCCCCCCCCCCAAATAAAGTCTGTCACTATTTCCACTGTTTCCCTGTCTATTTGCCATGAAGTGATGGCACCAAATGCCATGATGTTAGTTTTCTGAATGTTGAGTTTTAAACCACTTTTTCACTCTTTTTCACTTTCATCAAGAGGCTCTTTAATTCTTCTTCACTTTCTGCCATAAGGGTGGTGTCATCTACGTATCTGAGATTATTGATATTGCTCTTGGCAATCTTGATTCCAGCTTGTGCTTCATCCAGCCTGGCATTTCTCATAATGTACTCTGCATGGAAGTTAAATAAGCCAGGTGACAATATACAGCCTTGACGTACTCCTTTCCAGATTTGGAACTAGTCTGTTGTTCCATGTCCAGTTCTAACTGTTGCTCCTTGACCTGCATACAGATTTCTCAGGAGGCAGGTCAGGTGGTCTGGTATTCCCATCTCTTTCAGAATTTTCCACAGTTTGTTGTGATCCACACAGTCAAAGGCTTTGGCATAGTCAATAAAGCAGAAGTAGATGTTTTTCTGGAGCTCTCTTGCTTTTTTGATGATCCAATGGACATTGGCAATTTGATCTCTGGTTCCTCTGCCTTTTCTAAAGCCAGCTTGAATATCTGGAAGTTCACAGTTCATGTACTATTGAAACCTGGCTTGAAGAATTTTGAGCATTACTTTGCTAGCGTGTGAGATGAGTGCAACTGTGTGGTAATTTGAGCACTATTTGGCATTGCCTTTCTTTGGGATTGGAATGAAAACCGACTTTTTCCAGTCCTGTGGCCACTGCTGAGTTTTCCAAATTTGCTGGTATATTGACAGCAACACTTTCACAGCATCATCTTTTAGGATTTGAAATAGCTCAACTGGAATTCCATCACCTGCACTAGCTTTGTAGTGATGCTTCCTAAGGCCCACTTGACTTTGCATTCCAAGATGTCTGGCTCTAGGTGAGTGATCGCACCATCATTATCTGGGTCATGAAGATCTTTTTTGTACAGTTCTTCTGTATATTCTTGCCACCTCTTTCTGTTATCTTCTGCTTCTGTTAGGTCCATACTACTTCTGTCCTTTATTGTGCCCATCTTAGCATGAATGTTCCCTTGGTATCTCTAATTTTCACATATCATTTGGTTGTGTAAATGTGTGTGTATGTATATATATATATATATATATATATATATATATATATATATATTTAAGCATTCCATTGCTGTTTGTCATTAGCTACCTAAATAATGAATAATGCTCTTTCCTTAACTCTAATTCTTAATTTACATTTCTCTTTTTCTAAAAAGAATAACCATTTTATAATAACAATGTTCTAGAAACCAGATGTTTTACAGTTATTTTAGTAATTATGGTAAAGAGGGAAGCAAAACTGGAGATCTCATTGTCAGAGAACTTCTTTTAGAAGGAGTTTGTATGGTTTTTAATATAAGAAACACCACGGAATACACTCGGTGTCATCTACAAGCATAGCTTTGTAGAATAAGAAGCAACATGGTTCACATGGCTTCCCTGACGGCTCAGATGATAAAGAATCCACATGCAATCCAGATGACCTGGGTTCAGGAAGATCCTTTGGGGGAGGAGATGATAACCCACTCCAGTATTCTTGCCTGGAGCATCTCATGGACAGAGGAGGCTGGCAAGCTACAGTCCATAAGTACGCAAAGATTTGGACACAACTGAGTGACTAAGCACACATACACACACGTGTTTCACATGGCCATTTCTCATACTGACCTTCAATTAAACCCAAAGTGTTAAAGTGATTCTATTCTTTGCAGCCAAAGATGGAGAAGCTCTATACAGTCAGCAAAAACAAGACCAGGAGCTGACTGTGGCTCAGATCATGAACTCCTTATTGCAAAACTCAGACATAAATGGAAGAAAGTAGGGAAAACCACTTGACCATTCAGGTATGACCTAAATAAAATCCCTTACAATTATATGGTGGAAGTAACAAATAGATCCAAGGGATTAGATCTGATAGACAAAGTTCCTGAAGAAATATGGATGGAGGTTTGTGACATTGTACAGGAGGCAGTGATCAAGACCATCCTCAAGAAAAAGAAATGAAAAAAGGCAAAATGGTCGTCTGAGAAGGCCTTACAAATAGCTGAGAAAAGAAGAGAAGCTAAAGGAAAAGGAGAAAAGAAAAGATATACCCATTTGAATGCAGAGTTCCAAAGAACAGGAAGGAGAGATAAGAAAGCCTTCCTCAGTGATCAATAAAGAAATAGAGGAAAGCAATAGAATGGGAAAGACTAGAGATCTCGGCAAGAAAATTAGAGATACCAAAGAAACAGTTCATGTAAAGATGGACAAAATAAAAGACAGAAGTTTGGACCTAACAGAAGCAGAAGATATTAAGAAGAGGCAGCAAGAATACACAGAATAACTGAATAACACAGAATAACACAGATCTTCATGACCCAGATAACATGAAGGTGTGATCACTCACCTAGAGCCCAAAATCCTGGAATGCAAAGTCAAGTGGGCCTTAGGAAGCATCACTACAAACAGAGCTAGTGGAGGTGATGGGATTCCAGTTGAGCTATTTTAAATCTTGTAAGATGATGCTGTGAAAGTGCAACACTCAACATTCCAGCAAATTTGGAAAACTCAGCAGTGGCCACAGGACTGGAAAAGGTCAGTTTTCATTCCAATCCCAAAGAAAAGTAATGCCAAAGAATCTTCGGACTACCACACAATTGCACTCATCTCACATGCTAGCAAAAGTAATGCTCAAAATCCTTCAAGCCAGGCTTCAACAATAAGTGAACTGGAACTTCCAGATATTCAAGCTATCTTTAGAAAAGGCAGAGGAACCAGAGATCTAATTGCCAACATCCACTGGATCATAGAAAATGCAAGAAAATTTCAGAAAAAATATCTACTTCTGCTTTATTGACTATGCCAAAGCCTTTGACTGTGTGGATCACAACAAACTGTGGAAAATTCTGAAAGAGATGGGAATACCAGACCACCTGACCTGCCTCCTGAGAAATCTGTATGCAGGTCAAGGTGCAACAGTTAGAACTGGACATGGAACAACAGACTGCTTCCAAATCTGGAAAGAAATATGTCAAGGCTGTATATTGTTACCTGGCTAATGGAGAGTACTTCTATGCAGAGTACATCATGAGAAATGCCAGTCTAGATGAAGCACAAGCTGGAATCAAGATTTCCAGGAGAAATATCAATAACCTCAGATACATAGATGACACCACCCTTATGGCAGAAAGTAAAGAACTCAAGAGCCTCTTGATGAAAGTCAAAGAGGAGAGTGAAAATTTGACTTAAAACTCAACATTCAAAATACGAGGTTGGCATCCTATCCCATCACTTCATTGCAAGTAGATGGGGAAACAATGGAAACAGTGACAGACTTTATATTTTGGGGGCTCCAAAATCACTGCAGATGGTGACTTCAGCCATGAAATTAAAAGATGATTGCTCCTTGGAAGAAAAGCTATAACAAACCTAGACAGCATATTAAACAGCAGACATACTTTACCCACAAAGGTCTGTCTAGTCAAAGCTTTGGTTTTTCCAGTAGTCATGTATGGATGTGAGAGTTGAACTATAAAGAAAGCTGAGTGTTGAAGAATTGATGCTTTTGAACGTGGTGTTGGAGAAGACTCTTGAGAGTCCCTTGGACTGCAAGGAGATCCAATCAGTCCATCCTAAAGGAAATCAGTACTGAATATTCATTGGAAGGACTGATGCTAAAGCTGAAATGCCAATACTTTGGCCACCTGATACGAAGAACTGAATCATTGGAAAAGGCCCTGATGCTGAGAAAGATTGAAGGCAGGAGGAGAAGGGGATGACAGAGGATGAGATGGTTAGATGACATCACCAACTCGATGGACATGAGTTTGAATAAGCTCTTGGAGTTGGTGATGGACAGGGAAGCCTGGTATGCTACAGTCCATGAGGTCGCAAGGGGTCGGACACAACTGAGCAACTGAACTGAATTGAACTGAACTGCACTGATCAAAATAGACCTTAATCAAGGCTTTTCTATACAGCACCAAGCTAATGCGATCTAGGAGGGCTTGTGTCTGGAGTAGACAGGTCAACACAACAAAAAGTTTTGTGAATGAAGGCTAACAAGGAATTGTCAAATTCCTGGAAATTTTGCCCTTAAGTGTCTACAAACTTATTTGCTATTTGAAGTTTCCAAGATCAACAGCTTCAACACTGAACTACCTAAAATGTGCCAGAAATAGAGGAGGAGCCAAGATGGTGGAGGAGTAGGACGAGGAGAACACTTTCTCCCCCACAAATTCATCAAAAGAGCATTTAAACATCGAGTAAATTCCACAAAACAACTTCTGAATGCCGGCAGAGGACATCAGGCACCCAGAAAAGCAACCCAACTCTTCGAAAGGAGAGAGAAGAAATACAGCTTCACCCACCAGAACACCGACACAAGCTTCCCTAACCAGGAAACCTTGACAAGCCACCTGTACAAACCCACACACAGCGAGGAAACACCACAATAAAGAGAACTCCACAAACTGCCAGAATACAGAAAGGACACCCCAAACTCAGCAATTTAAACAAGATGAAGAGACAGAGGAATACCCAGCAGATAAAGGAACAGGATAAATGCCCACCAATCCAAACAAAAGAGGAAGAGATAGGGAATCTACCTGATAAAGAATTCCGAATAATGATAGTGAAATTGACCCAAAATCTTGAAATTAAAATGGAATCACAGATAAATAGACTAGAGACAAGGATTGAGAAGATGCAAGAAAGGTTTAACAAGGACCTAGAAGAAATAAAAAAGAGTCAATATATAATGAATAATGCAATAAATGAAATTAAAAACACTCTGGAGGCAACAAATAGTAGAATAACAGAGGCAGAAGATAGGATTAGTGAATTAGAAGATAGAATGGTAGAAATAAATGAATCAGAGAGGATAAAAGAAAAATGAATTAAAAGAAATGAGGACAATCGCAGAGACCTCCAGGACAATATTAAATGCTACAACATTCGAATCATAGGGGTTCCAGAAGAAGAAGACAAAAAGAAAGACCATGAGAAAATATTTGAGGAGATAATAGTGGAAAACTTCCCTAAAATGGGGAAGGAAATAATCACCCAAGTCCAAGAAACCCAGAGAGTCCCAAACAGGATAAACCCAAGGCGAAACACCCCAAGACACATATTAATCAAATTAACAAAGATCAAACACAAAGAACAAATATTAAAAGCAGCAAGGGAAAAACAACAAATAACACACAAGGGAATTCCCATAAGGATAACAGCTGATCTTTCAATAGAAACTCTTCAGGCCAGGAGGGAATAGCAAGACATACTTAAAGTGATGAAAGAAAATAACCTACAGCCCATATTATTGTACCCAGCAAGGATTTCATTCAAGTATGGAGGAGAAATCAAAAGCTTTTCAGACAAGCAAAAGCTGAGAGAATTCAGCACCACCAAACCAGCTCTCCAACAAATACTAAAGGATATTCTCTAGACAGGAAACACAAAAATGGTATATAAATTCGAACCCAAAACAATAAAGTAAATGGCAACGGGATCATACTTATCAGTAATTACCTTAAACGTAAATGGGTTGAATGCCCCAACCAAAAGACAAAGACTGGCTGAATGGATACAAAAACAAGACCCCCTACATATGTTGTCTACAAAAGACCCACCTCAAAACAGGGGGCACATACAGACTGAAAGTGAAGGGCTGGAAAAAGATTTTCCATGCAAATAAGGACCAAAAGAAAGCAGGAGTAGCAATACTCATATCAGATAAAATAGACTTTAAAACAAAGGCTGTGAAAAGAGACAAAGAGGTCACTACATAATGATCAAAGGATCAATCCAAGAAGAAGATATAACAATTATAAATATATATGCACCCAACATGGGAGTGCCACAATATGTAAGACAAATGCTAACAAGTATGAAAGGAGAAATTAACAATAACACAATAATAGTGGGAGACTTTAATACCCCACTCACACCTATGGATAGATCAATTAAACAGAAAATTAACAAGGAAACACAAACTTTAAATGATACAATAGACCAGTTAGACCTAATTGATATCTATAGGACATTTCATCCCAAAACAATGAATTTCACCTTTTTCTCAAGCGCACATGGAACCTTCTCCAGGATAGATCACATCCTGGGCCATAAAGCTAGCCTTGGTAAATTCAAAAAAATAGAAATCATTCCAAGCATCTTTTCTGACCACAATGCAGTAAGATTAGATCTCAATTACAGGAGAAAAACTATTAAAAATTCCAACATGTGGAGGCTGAACAACACGCTGCTGAATAACCAACAAATCACAGAAGAAATCAAAAAAGAAATCAAAATTTGCATAGAAATGAATGAAAATGAAAACACAACAACCCAAAACCTGTGGGACACTGTGAAAGCAGTCCTACGGGGAAAGTTCATTGCAATACAGACACACCTCAAGAAACAAGAAAAAAGTCAAATAAATAACCTAACCCTACACCTAAAGCAACTAGAAAAGGAAGAAATGAAGAACCCCAGGGTTAGAAGAAGGAAAGAAATCTTAAAAATTAGGGCAGAAATAAATGCAAAAGAAACAAAAGAGACCATAGCAAAAATCAACAAAGCCAAAAGCTGGTTCTTTGAAAGGATAAATAAAATTGACAAACCATTAGCCAGACTCATCAAGAAACAAAGGGAGAAAAATCAAATCAATAAAATTAGAAACGAAAATGGAGAGATCACAACAGACAACACAGAAATACAAAGGATCATAAGAGACTATCAACAATTACATGCCAATAAAATGGACAACATGGAAGAAATGGACAAATTCTTAGAAAAGTACAACTTTCCAAAACTCGACCAGGAAGAAATAGAAAATCTTAACAGACCCATCACAAGCACGGAAATTGAAACTGTAATCAAAAATCTTCCAGCAAACAAAAGCCCAGGTCCAGACGGCTTCACAGCTGAATTCTACCAAAAATTTAGAGAAGAGCTAACACCTATCCTGCTCAAACTCTTCCAGAAAATTGCAGAGGAAGGTAAACTTCCAAACTCATTCTATGAGGCCACCATCACCCTAATACCAAAACCTGACAAAGATCCCACAAAAAAAGAAAACTATAGGCCAATATCACTGATGAACATAGGTGCAAAAATCCTTAACAAAATTCTAGCAATCAGAACCCAACAACACATTAAAAAGATCATACACCATGACCAAGTGGGCTTTATCCCAGGGATGCAAGGATTCTTCAATATCTGCAAATCAATCAATGTAATACACCACATTAACAAAGTGAAAAATAAAAACCATATGATTATCTCAGTAAATGCAGAGAAAGCCTTTGACAAAATTCAACATCCATTTATGATAAAAACTCTCCAGAAAGCAGGAATAGAAGGAACATACCTCAACATAATAAAGGCTATATATGACAAACCCACAGCAAACATTATCCTCAATGGTGAAAAATTGAAAGCATTTCCTCTAAAGTCAGGAACAAGACAAGGGTGCCCACTTTCACCATTACTATTCAACATAGTTTTGGAAGTTTTGGCCACAGCAATCAGAGTAGAAAAAGAAATAAAAGGAATCCAAATTGGAAAAGAAGAAGTAAAACTCTCACTATTTGCAGATGACATGATCCTCTACATAGAAAACCCTAAAGATTCCACCAGAAAATTACTAGAACTAATCAATGATTATAGTAAAGTTGCAGGATATAAAATCAACACACAGAAATCCCTTGCATTTCTATACACTCATAATGAGAAAACAGAAAGAGAAATTAAGGAAACAATTCCATTCACCATTGCAACAGAAAGAATAAAATACTTAGGAATGTATCTATCTAAAGAAACTAAAGAGCTATATATAGAAAACTATAAAACACTGGTGAAAGAAATCAAAGAGGACACTAATAGATGGAGAAATATACCATGTGCATGGATTGGAAGAATCAATATAGTGAAAATGAGTATACTACCCAAAGCAATTTATAGATTCAATGCAATCCCTATCAAGCTACCAACAGTATTCTTCACAGAGCTAGAACAAATAACTTCACAATTTGTATGGAAATACAAAAAACCTCGAATAGCCAAAGTGATCCTGAGAAAGAAGAATGGAACTGGAGGAATCAACCTACCTGACTTCAGGCTCTACTACAAAGTCACAGTTATCAAGACAGTATGGTACTGGCACAAAGACAGAAATATAGATCAATGGAACAAAATAGAAAGCCCAGAGATAAATCCACCACATATGGACACCTTATCTTTGACAAAGGAGGCAAGAATATACAATGGATTAAAGACAATCTCTTTAACAAGTGGTGCTGGGAAATCTGGTCAACCACTTGTAAAAGAATGAAACTAGAACACTTTCTAACACCATACACAAAAATAAACTCAAAATGGATTAAAGATCTAAACGTAAGACCAGAAACTATAAAACTCCTAGAGGAGAACATAGGCAAAACACTCTCTGACATACATCACAGCAGGATCCTCTATGACCCACCTCCCAGAATATTGGAAATAAAAGCAAAAATAAACAAATGCGACCTAATTAACCTTAAAAGCTTCTGCACATCAAAGGAAACTATTAGCAAGGTGAAAAGGCAGCCTTCAGAATGGGAGAAAATAATAGCAAATGAAGCAACTGACAAAAAACTAATCTCAAACATATACAAGCAACTCCTACAGCTCAACTCCAGAAAAATAAATGACCCAATCAAAAAATGGGCCAAAGAACTAAATAGACATTTCTCCAAAGAAGACATACAGATGGCTAACAAACACATGAAAAGATGCTCAACATCACTCATTATCAGAGAAATGCAAATCAAAAGCACTATGAGGTACCATTTTACACCAGTAAGAATGGCTGCGATCCAAAAGTCTACAAGTAATAAATGCTGGAGAGGGTGTGGAGAAAAGGGAACCCTCTTACACTGTTGGTGGGAATGCAAACTAGTTCAGCCACTATGGAGAACAGTGTGGAGATTCCTTAAAAAACTGGAAATAGAACTGCCTTATGATCCAGCAATCCCACTGCTGGGCATACACACTGAGGAAACCAGAAGGGAAAGAGACACGTGTACCCCAATGTTCATCCCAGCACTGTTTATAATAGCCAGGACATGGAAGCAACCTAGATGTCCATCAGCAGATGAATGGATAAGAAAGCTGTGGTACATATACACAATGGAGTATTACTCAGCCATTAAAAAGAATACATTTGAATCAGTTCTAATGATGTGAATGAAACTGGATCCTATTATACAGAGTGAAGTAAGCCAGAAGGAAAAACACCAATACAGTATACTAATGCATGTATATGGAATTTAGAAAGATGGTAACAATAACCCTGTGTACGAGACAGCAAAAGAGACACTGATGTATAGAACAGTCTTATGGACTCTGTGGGAGAGGGAGAGGGTGGGAAGATTTGGGAGAATGGCATTGAAACATGTAGAATATCATGTATGAAACGAGATGCCAGTCAAGGTTTGATGCACGATACTGGATGCTTGGGGCTAGAGCACTGGGACGACCCAGAGGGATGGTGTGGGGAGGGAGGAGGGAGGAGGGTTCAGGATGGGGAACACATGTATACCTGTGGCGGATTCATTTTGATATTTGGCAAAACTAATACAATTATGTAAAGTTTAAAAATAAAATAAAATTAAAAAATAAATAAATAAAATGTGCCAGAAATAAATGTTTTCATCCCTGACTAAAATGTGCTCCACAATGAAGTTCAGATACAAATTACTAGGAGATAATACTGACATATTTTTATAATAATGAACTTTATGTTATAGGGCTCACAACAGAATACAGGAAAAATAAGGATATACTTCCAAAGAATGCTTGACCAGGCATTTTTCCTATGTATAGGTTATGTATTCTTTATGAGTAAAATTTGTTATTATATTCAAATTTCTTTATGCTTCCCCTAATTCAGTGATGCAGTTCATGAATCTGTGTTGAATGAATCAATCAGTGAAGACATTGGAAGGGAGGATTGTGCTAGAGTGGGGCCACTGTTTGTGATAGAGATCCGAGGAATCAGAAAAGGTGGGCATGTTGGCTATTTTTTTCTGCCTTCCTTTCTCAGCCTTCTTTCTTCTGCTTTGTGCCCATGAGGCTGATCGTTCTGGTTGCATTAGCTGCTTCTCTGTCATTTGTTGCCCTTTTGGATTTGGCTAATGGAAAGCTCTGCCACAGATCACGGTGAGAAAACAGCTCACAGTACATCTTTCCTACTGATGGTTTCGGTTTTTCAGTCCTGGTAATGGCTGAGTCCATCAATAATTATCACATCCACCTGGCAGCCCCTCTTTCATGGCTTCATCAGCAACATCAGCACTGTCCCACATCCTTTCAAGCCTGTGGGTGATAGAACTTCCTACCATTACTAGTCTCTGCATGCCTCACTCTTCCTCACTGGTTCTCTTAATGCTGCCCACACTTCTGTAAATAGTCTGCTCATTGAATCATCTGAACAAAGTGTTCATTCCTGCTAGGCCTTTGACTAAAAAAGAGTAGGAGATGTTACATTCGATTAGGAATCTGCAATAGATGATCTGTAAGTAAAAGGAAATGGCAGTAGGGTTAGGTATTATGTAACCTAGATGTCCATTTAGAAAGTAAATGTGGATCTCAGAATATTTACTTGGCCACTAAAGAGGTGCATGTGAGAGAGGCAAGACTCAGGTATTAAAATGTAAAGTTTTCTGGGACTGAAAGTGCAAATCAGCACCAACCCGTGTGTGTGTGTGTGTGTGTGTGTGTGTGTGTGTGTGAGAGAGAGAGAGAGAGAGAGAGAGAGAGATAGAATTAGATTAGATGAAGGGGCAAGAAAATCTAGATATTTGTTTTCTCACAAAACATGTATGAGTAAGCCACTGTGCTTTAAGGTAGATGTCAGGAGGAGAAACCATATGAACCACTTTTTTAACTTCTATAATCCATGACAAGGGATTAAATGGTAAATACTCATTGAGAATTAACTGGCAAGAATATTATAGCACCCCAGTGTGAGAAGACATCTAATCCACATATATTAAACACCATGTCCTTCTAAGTCTCAGTTTCCTTACCAGCATAGTGCTAATTCCACTGGATTTTTAGCTTCAAGTAAATGAGATAGATAGCATATTGAAAAGCAGAGACACTACTTTGCCAACAAAGGTCCATCTAGTCAAGGCTATGGTTTTTCCAGTGGTCATGTATGGATGTGAGAGTTGGACTGTGAAGAAAGCTGAGAGCCAAAGAATTGATGCTTTTGAACTGTGGTGTTGGAGAAGACTCCTGAGAGTCCCTTGGACTGCAAGGAGATCCATCCAGTCCATTCTAAAGGAGATCAGTCCTGTGTGTTCTTTGGAAGGAATGATGCTAAAGCTGAAACTCCAATACTTTGGCCACCTCATGCAAAGAGTTGACTCATTGGAAAAGACTCTGATACTGGGAGGGGTTGGGGGCAGGAAGAAAAGGGGACGACAGAGGATGAGATGGCTGGATGGCATCACTGACTTGATGGACATGAATTTGGGTGAACTTGGGGAGTTGGTGATGGACAGGGAGGCCTGGCGTGTTGCAATTCATGGGGTCCCAAAGAGTTGTACATGACTGAGCGACTGAACTAAACTGAAATGAGATAATGCATGTGATTGCCCTTCCCCCAGCCTTCATGATTTTGATTTTCTAGTGACTGGTCAAACTGTACAGCAGGAGGAGGCAAGGCTCCCATATGGTGACATTGAGGAGAATGGGTCAACCAGACTAAGTAACATTTCATTGTTACTTAATGTTTCATAAATAATGTTTCAAAGTGAGAAAGGATTTTAACAAAAGGACATGGACAAAAGTACAGGCATAGAGATGGAGAATGTATAAGGTTTTGTTTCAGGCTGACCACCATCTATGATTCATTTTGAGAAATTGTAGGAAAAGTATCTAGGGATGATGGATAAAGCCAAACTGTGGGTGGTGGTGACCTTGAAAGCAAGACAAAAAACTAGGATTTTCATTACTAAATGCTATAAAGTCATGAAAGGTTCTTAAGTTCTTAAGAAAATCAAAGATATCACCGTGTTGAATCTAAGTAGGAAGTCAGATGTGAAGATGGTCAGATGTGAAGATGGATCATGATGACCCAACATTTTTTTTTTTTAGTGCCAAAATATTTACTGAACATTTTAAAATCTTTCAAAACTGTTACAAAAAGCAAACAAACACAGTGAAGCTGATAACAGATTAGACACTAAAAACTAACATTTGGACAAGTACACAGACATGTAGGAGATAAGGGAATATCTATGAGTATTAACTGTGATTAAAGCACTATCTCATTTGATCCCTATCAAATGAGCACTATCTCATTTGACATAAGATCTGCATAACTTATATGCCCAGTAAGTCATGTGAAATGCCAGGTTGGATGAAGCACAAGCTGGAATCAAGTTTACCAGGAGAAATTTCAATAATCTCAGATATACAGATGACACCACCTTTGGCAGAAAGCAAAGAGTAAATAAAGAGCTCTTGATGAAAGTGAAAGAGGAGAGTGAAAAAGCTGGCTTAAAACTCAGCCTTCAGAAAACCAAGATCATGGCATCTTATCCCACCACTTCATGGCAATTAGATGGGGAAACACAATGGAAACAGTGAGAGACTTTATTATTTTGGCTCCAAAATCACTGCAGATGGTGACTGCAGCCATGAAATCAAAAGAGCTTGCCTCTTGGAAGAAAAGCTATAACAAACCTAGACAGCATATTAAAAAGCAGAGACATCACTTTGCCAACAAAAGTCCATCTAGTCAAAGCTTTGGTTTTTCCAGTAGGCATGTATGGATGTGAGAGTTGGCCCATAAAGAAGGCTGAGCACCAAAGAATTGATGCTTTTGAACTGTGGTGTTAGAGAAGACTCTTGAGAGTCCCTTGGACTGCAAGGAAATCCAACCAGTCCACCTAACAGAAATCAGTCCTGAATATACTGGAAGACTGATACTGAAGCTGAAACTCCAGTACTTTGGCCACCTGATGCGAAGAACTGACTCATATGAAAAGACCCTGATGCTGGGAAAGATTGAAGGTGGGAGGAGAAGGGGACAACAGAGGATAAGATGGTTGGATGGCATCACTGACTCTATGGAAATGAGTTTGAGCAAGCTCTAGGAGATGGTGAAGGACAGGGAGGCCTGGTGTGCTGCAGTTTATGGGGTCGCAAAGATTCGGACACAACTGAACAACTGACTAACAACAAAAACATTTGATTCCATTCATTAAGTTTTCCCAGACCTGGGGATTAAGGCCAAAACAACAACAACAAAAAGGATTGTGTGATTCAGTGAGCCATTGATATCAGGCTAGCCCATTATTCATCAAGCCTACCCAAGGGTCACCTGACTCTCTTTAGAAATACAATTGAGCCTAATAACTTAATAAGGACCAAATTAAGAATTCTGTAAAGTTGGAGGCTGATTTGTAGAAAACTGTAAGGCATGATATAAAAATCAAATGGCTATATCTTCAAAACATAATTTAAAAGTTAAAAAAGGAAATAGGCACCATTTATGTAAATAAAACACACATATATTCTATTTGGATTATTGTTCAGGGTGTAAAACATGGAATGAAAAGAAACTCACCATAGAGTGTTTTTACCTTTAGAGAGGAGCTTAGGGAATGGGACCCAGAGGGTTTTTAATTGAAAGGGACTATGTGGCAGGGAGGCCTGGCGTGCTGCAATTCATGGGGTCGCAAAGAGTCGGACATGACTGAGCAACTGAACTGAACTGATGTAATGTTTTATTTGGTTCTGAAGGCAAATACAAGGAAATATTAACTGTCACTAATCTTGAATGATGATCATATAGGTGCTTTCCTAGTTTTAAGTCATATTGGATATCCTTTCATTTCTAAAATTAAAAGGTCAAATAACAAAAATGAACTCAAATATTTGGAAGTGGGAGCAGATGAGAAAGACCATCAGAGAGAAGCAGAGACTGAGACAGCCACTGAATCAAGCTGGTGTTTGTGCTGTGAAGGGGAATCAGGATGCTGTGGGGGTCTGTGCCCCGGTCCCCTTTGCCAAACTCACCATCTTCTGTTGCAAGTGTCACCTGCAAACAGCTCGCAGTAGTCCTCTCCCCTGGACAACTGTCTCACCCTGCAGCCTCTGAGCTGTGCTCTTATATGATTCTCATGGCCAGTGTGAATGGCTGACATGTCAGTTGGTATGATCATGGGCATTTTCATCTCAACATGTTATAAGTCTTCCAGAGTTTGAGATAATTTCTATCAGCTTTTTCTGAGGAAACCTAACCCAGTGAGGCTTTTGGGGGAAATGGGGAGGGATATTGGATTAAAAATAGTTGAAAATGACTAAAAATAAATCCTAAACCCCAGAAAGAAGATTCCCCTCTCTTTTGCCATATGACCCTATATGATGTCAGTTGGCTGAGGTCCTTAATATGAAACAAACACATCCATTTTATAATTAGAAAAGTAACCAAAACATTGTAGAATGCCATGAACCAGGAGATATAAGGACACTAAATGGTGTGAATTCACTCTCCTTAAAATGGGAGTGTGATCCAAGGACAGAAGATTTGACATCTGAAAGTGAGTGGGATCCTACATGGAAGGAAAGCTGATTGCACCTCACAGTAAAGAAGGCTCACTTTCCAGACACCCTCTGCTGCTTAGACCATGCTTCCCAAGGCACCTGAGCCCCAGGCTCCTCATCTTTCTGATTGGAAAACCATAGTAGCAACCATTTGTACAATGGAAATCCTTGCCTCCACCCAGATTCATGATACTAACACACGGTGTAGAGAACTAGACAGAATTGGATAGGATTCCCAGTTTCACTATCAAATTGCCACTGAGGCCTGTGGGTAAATTATGTAAACCTCTTTGGCTTTCTATTTTCTTACATGTAAAGGGGGATTACTGAACTTTTCATTGAAATCAGGCATTGCATGAGTTTGTGTTAGACACATAGTCAAGGGCAGTGCCTTTTCTCTGAGCTAACCTGGGTTTTGGTCTGGCCTTGACAGCAACACCTACTGCTCTGTCTGTCCAAAACCTACCTTCACACCAAAAGGAAAGGGCTCTACTGAGTGCACAGGGGTTGTACCCAGTGTATGGTGGGGCTGTACTGAGTCCATGGGGGGCTGTGTTCCCCAGTAGAGAACCCTGTCCTTCCACAGTCATGCGAGTTCTAGCTTTGCAGGTGCTGCTGACAGCCTTCACTCTCCCAGAAATGCGGCATCACTAGGAACCAAGGCTGAAGTCAGGCTGCGTGCATGTGTGCCTGCTAAGTCGCCTCAGTTGTATCCGACTCGACGCTTCTGTGGATTGTAGCCTGCCACGATCCTCTGTCCAGAATACTGGAATGGGTTGCTATGCTCTCCTCCAGGATGTCTTCCCAACCCAGAGATCAAACTCACATCTTTTGTGGCTGTTGCACTGCAGGTGGATTCCTTACCGCTGAGCCACCAGGGAGGCCCCGAGGTGAGGCTACAGAGCTGTTTTTATGACCCTCCCAAAACATTTAATCTTTTTTTTCTTTTAAAGTTCTTTTACATGTACTTATCTTACCACTTGAGAGCTTTTATTTGCTTTTGTCCTCCACCTGTATATAAAGTAGGATAATCACTATAGTTTATCACCAGCAGAGGTCAGAAATATCTTGGAAAGAAATGTGATTCCCTTTGCTCTCTCAGCCCATTCTAGGGTAGCTGTATGTTTGCCTGATATAATACATTTGGTGGCAAACAAACTAGTAGATGTTATCTCAAGTAATTTTAGGATGTTATTTCATCCTGAAATTACATGAGATCAAATGGGCATTGCCTGTTTCTCGATTTCTCACCCACATCCTTACCCCAAATTTATTCTTGTTCTTCCTGTTTACTATGTTCCTGGAAATATTGTGGCATTTTAACTTTCTAGTAGAGCTGGATGATTGAGTAGACATACTTTCTTTCTTTCCTTCTATAAACTCTATTAAGTGAAAGTTGCTCAGTCATGTCTGACTCTTTGCGACCCCATGGACTGTATAGTCCCTGGAATTCTCCAGGCCAGAATACTAGAGTGCATAGCCTTTCCCTTCTCCAGGGGATCTTTCCCAACCCAGGGATTGAACCTAGTAAATTCTATTAACGTAGCTGTAATTTAACATAGCAATTAAAAAATTAAGACCCACTAAGAGAAAGACTGGAGCAGCAACTACACCACAAGATGTTGGAAGAGGGAATGTGACTAGATGGGAGGAATCTGACTTCACAAATGAAAGAAAGCTAAATAACAAGCCTGAAGTGGGGAAAGATGAGAAGCGATCCATTTAACAGCCCACTGGCCTCCAATAGTCCAGGAACTGGCAGCACTGGGTATTCCTGAAGTGAGAGTGAAGATGGTGCCAAGACAGTTTTGGTGGCAGTCTCTTAAGGAGGTTTGATTACAAGATCTCAGTGCCCCTCCATGTAGCTGGGCAATTGCCCTCTTGCATCCTGGTAAGATACAAGAAATACAGTAATGGGAAAGGTTAACTGCGAGGTCTCTGGACTAAAGGGGTAGAGGCACAGTTGGGAGTGAAGTAGATATCATAATGGAAAATCAAGCCCACTTTCAGAACCCACAGCAAGAGTTCCAGGGGTCCTGCTCCTGGCCTACCCGCCCTCTCTCCCCATGCTGTTCCTTGTCAGGGGCCTCAAATGAGCACGTACAGAGACTAGGTCCTCCTGTTCAAGCTCTGTTAAACTCCTTGGCCATCCCTTGGTTTCAGAGGGTGGAATTATTCACCCTAAAATGGATGGAATGAGATAAGCGACCCACACTGTCCCCAGAGCAGGCTTGAGATCATTTGCACAGGAGTTCTAAAGCATAGTCTAGACATGATGGACAGGTCCGCTTGACCTTGGGGAAGAGCACTCCAAAAAAGGGCCAGAACAGCACCCTTTATAGCACTTCACAAGGCTAAAGTAATCACTGTTCTGTACTGATTTTAACACTAAAAAATCTTGCATTCCGGGAAACACCTCAGTCCAGAGTAAACTGTGATTGATGGTTACTCTTCTAGGCTTAAGGGTGAAAATCTCCATACTTAACCCTCAGCCATTTTTTCCTATTTAGTTACCAGAATGCTGGCAGCAAGACCACCTTCTAGCCAGGAAATCAGAAGTCTTCCTCTGGGGATACTGACACGTCCAAAAAGAAAGAGGTAAAGACTCTTTCATTCACTGTCCCCCTAGAGAGCTTCCTTAGATGCCTCTACAGTAAAGCCCAGAGTCGACAAAGCCCACCCACTGGCTCAGCATTCTGGGGTCCTTAGGTTTAAATATAAGCAGACAGTCAAGGACACCAGACAGTGGGGAAATAAAGAAATGACGGTGGAGGGGGTGGCGGGCAGGGAACTACTTAGAAAGAAACATACTGCAAGGATAAGAAATTAAAAAGCATCTACATTAATATCTTCAGAATCCTAAAGGAAGGTATTGTATTCATGAATAAAAGAACAAGATATTATAAAAAAGGAATGTTCAGACAGTAAAAAGAGCTCTTGGAAATTGAAACATGAGAACAGACATAAAAACTCCATGGAAGTCTTGGAAAATAAAGTTGAGAATATCTCCACAAGAGGAAAAGCATAAAGACAGAGATGGAAAGTAAGAGTAGAAAAGAAACCTACAGTACCAATCCAGAAGTTGTAAAAGTTAAAAAAAAAAAAAAAAGTTGGAATTTCAGGCAAAGATATCAGGGAAACAGAGAGGAGGAAACCCAACTCAAGAAATTCCCCAGAATAAAGGGATATACATTTCCAATATAAAGGAACTCAGCATGTGCCAGACACAATGGATGGAAATGTTCCTATGTCAAAACACTGAAGAGATGTCAGACTCATGGGACACAGAAGATATTACAAGAAAAAAAAATAGTCATAGATAGAAGAGTAAAAATTGAGAATAGCCTTAAACTTCTCACGGCCAACACTAGATAGCTATAGATGACACTGGATGCTGTAAGTAACAGAGAAACTCCTTCAAAATTCCAAAGAAAATTTATTTTCAAATAGAATTCTATACTTTAGCAACTTGTCCCTTAATCTGAGGATAGCATATTTCTAGACATGCAAGATCTCCAACATTTTTCTTGAGAAAGTTTTTGGAGGATGTGCACAACCAAAGAAATAAAGAAATCAAGGGGAGAGGAAATGAAGGATTAAGAAAATACAGACTCTAACTTATGTAAGAGATAAAGAAAATCATCAGAAGGCTATTGATTTTCTAGGCACAAGACAATGAAAGCAAGCTGCAGGGCTTTGGGAGAAACTTACGTGGGAGACAAAATTATTGCATAGTGATATATCTCAATGATTAAAGAGGAGAGATAAATAATTGGCAGAGAATTTGGGGTTGCATAGCTAAAAAAATACAGAGAGAATAAGGAAACATTATAAACAAAACACCAGCATGGAAAATAATTATGTATATTACACAGAAGACCTGCAGAAAGCATTCCTGTAATAATATTTGCATATTGCTCTAACCCAGATTGGAATAAGAGGATGGGAAGAGGGGAGAAAGTGCATTACGGGATGGGGAGGAAGGGAGCAGGAAGGTGCAGGAGAGATCATACACGATTCATCACTTTCCATAATAGGAAAGCAACAGAAAACACCCAAGACCAAAATTAAGAGGAGGCAACATAAGAATGGAATTTTAAGCTTGTGGCTATCTAAACAAAAAGAATAGATGTAAAAGGTTGCAGAGAGTTGCCTGTTGAAAGAAGATGGTGACTGCAGGGATTTAGGAAATTGCTGTTTCAAACTTGGAAAACTGTTTCACATTTTACTCTTTAAACTATGTATATGTATAACTTCATAAAATCACCCTCGCTCCAAAATAGAGCATACTAGGGAATTTCTAAGTTATCAGTTGGAGGCTTCCCTGTTGGCTCAGTGGTGAAAACCCATCTGCCAATGCAGGAGACATGGATTCAATCCCTGGGTTGGGAAGATCCCCTGGAGAAGGAAATGGCAACCCACTCCAGTATTCTTACCTGGGAATTGCCATGGACAGAGGAGCCTAGCGGGCTGTCCACAGGGTCACAAGAGTTGGACATGATTTAGTGACTAAACAACAGCAAGTTATAATTTATCTTCTCTTTGATTTCATATTTTCTTTTTATTTAAAGCTTTTTATACAACCATTTTAGTGTTTTATTTAAACAGATTCAATGGTATTGACTAAAATAACTGGCAGAAGACCATAGTGGTACTATTCTAGCTTTAGGTTATGTGTAATTTATTAAATTGAAAGGAATCCAACAATGTGGCTTTAGCTTTTTATTAGGGAAAAATGATATCTTTTTTAATGAAGTGTGAAGTTTACTTTAATTAGCTTGGTGTTCATGAGTTGAATAAAGGTAAAATTTTGCTGATTTTGAATTATAGAAAAATTAGATCTTCTAATTAATAGAATGTTCTGATTTTGTAAGCATGGTGGATTGATTGCACAAATATCCCTAATTCTTCACCTTTCAAATAGAAGGGGGAAAAGTGGAAGCAGTGACAGATTTTATTTTCTCAGGTTCCAGAATCACTGCTGACAGTGATTGCAGCCATGAAATTAAAAGACACTTGCTCCTTGAAGGAAAGTTATGGCAAACCTAGACAACATACTGAAAAACAGAGACATCACTTTGCTGACAAGGTCCATATAGTCAAAGCTATGGTTTTTCCGGTAGTCATGTATAGATATGAAAGTTGGGCTTTATGGATCATAAAGTTGGACCAACTCCATATGACAGCTGGACCGTGCTAAAAAAATGATGGTTTCAAATTGTGGTGGTGGAGAAGACTCTTGAGAGTCCCTTGGACAGCAAAGAGATCAATCCAGACAACCCTAAAGGAAATCAACCCTGAATATTCATTGGAAGGACATAAGCTGAAGCTCCAATACTTGGGCCACCTGATGCAAAGAATTAACTCATTGGAAAAAACCCTGATGCTAGGAAAGACTGAAGGCAATAGGAGAAGGGGGTGACAGAGGATGACATGGTGAAATAGTACCACTGACTCAATGGACATGAATTTGAGCAGACACTGGGACACAGTAGAGGAAAGAGGAGCCTGGCATGCTATAGTCCACGGAGTTACAAAGAGTCAGACATGACTCAGCAACTGAATAACAACAACCATATAAGAATTATCAGCTTTCAAAAAATTAGAACTTCACTAAAAATGGCATTTTTAAGAAGAAACTGTCATATTCTAGGTAGGGAAAATAATCTCAACAGGAAAGCATTTGTTTTGCTCTTCTAAGTTTACGTATGCACCATTGGAAATAGCAGCCAGGAAGAGATGAGTTGCCCTGTATATGGAAAGGAGAAATTTGTTTTAGGCTTAGAGAGAAGTTAAGAAGACTAGCTTCTGGGGACTCTTTACCTCTCTCAGTGTCTACACAGAGAGCTTTGTATTTTCCTTCTCTTTAATATATCCTATTCACTTGCTACCATGAAAAAAAAAAAAAAAGACTAGCTTCTATAGAAAGAAGTCAAAATGATGAGTGTCCAAGTTGGGATTCCAAAAAAGGACAGGGTTGTTTAAGATGTAATTTTTAGTCATCTTCTGTGGGTTGTAAAATGTAACACTTTCACCCGCACAACTTATGGTCCCTATGAACTTTCAGTAAAATCTATAATACTTACTCATGCATTTATGTAACAGGACACTATATAATTAATTTGAAGGTGTTGCAAATTTTGAATCGAGGTTATTAGTGGTGGGAAGAGCATCACTAAAGGACCCAGAAATCAGATGTAGTGGTACCCATCAAAGTGAAATTCCCCCCAAACATACTGACATTAGGAGAGAATAATGAACAAATAATTTGTGACTGTGAACAAATTCTACCCAGACCATTAAGTGAAGGGAGCCCAACCAACATCTGTTATATAAAGCAGCATACAAGGAGGTGGGGTACAACAGAACATATTTAGAAGTTAAACATACCTAACATCCTACTCATAGGTATTTACCCAAATGAAATGAAAACCTATATTCACAAAAAAACCTGTACTTGGATGTTCAAAAGATATTAAACTCATAGTCATCCCAGACTGAAAAGAACTCAAGTATCCATCACCCAGAGTGTTGATAAACAAACTGCAGTATATCCATAAAATGGAATACTATCCATCAATACAAAGGGATGAAGTGTTGAAACATGCAACAACATACATGCATCTTTAACATATTAAGTTAGAGAGGCCAGATCAGAAGATAGGATTCCATTTATATAACACTTTTGCAAAAATAAAACTATGGACAGAAAATAGATCCATGTCTGCTAGGAGCTGGGGATGTGTGTAGAGGTTGACTAGAAAGGGGGATAGAGGAATTTTTTGAAGGACCCTACATCTTGACCCTGATGGTGGCTACATGACTATATATACCTGTGAAAACTTGAACACAAAGGAGGGAGAATTATGCCTTAAATTTTAATGGAAAAAATGTATTAGAACTGGGACCTTAGCTTGAAAGAGTTATTGATATACTTCTGGAAAGCAGATGCTATTTTTATAAAATTATCAATGACATAAGTAAACATGCATTGAAAATTTCTTGAAGGTTATGGATATGAGTTGATAAAGCAAAAAGAGATTTCCAGACCAGGAAAGACTAAGGAATTGTAAATCTATTGGTTGAATTTAAACTGGTTCTAAATGAAGGGTGGAAATTAGTATATGGGAAAAAGGAGAAAAGTGAGTAGAAAGTCAGTATTTTATTCTGGTGATAGGAAGGTAGCCAGTGGGGCTGGAACAAGACAGACATGATTGTGATGGTTATTAATGTTAACAGAAGCCAGTGCTGCAGGACACTTGGCCTTCTCCCTTGCCCAGCCCCTTTGTCTGAAGCCATTCTCCAGAACGGTCTCTGTGACACTGAGGACCCCCAGCTAACTGCTTCTTTCCACACTAAATAATTCAAAATTGACTTGATTTGGAGACCTCAGTTTGCAAAGGTGACATGGGAAACTTGCTTCAAAATCAGATTTCAAAGAGACAAAATTTGAGACTTTGGGAATGAAGACTTGTTTTACATTGAGATTTCTCTCCAAATGATAAAAGAATAAAAGTGGGAGGAAGAGAATTAAGAAGTTAAAATGGTTTGAGTTTTCTTAGCCTGAGACAACCATCAGTTGCAAAGGGGAAATATACATATTTCAGCTAACATTTATTTCTAGAGAATATATTTATTTATATTGAAGAATTCCAGGTGACAGAATGAAATCCTATTTGGAAAGACAGGGTGTTTTCATTTTTTAACTCTTTATTTTTTATGATAATTATCTGTCTCTAATCAGCATAATTTTGTATTCCCCCTAGTTTAGAGATTAATTTATTAAAAGTGTTCTTATCCTGGGCTTCTAATATGAGCTAGGAATTACCCAGTATATCGCAAACTCTAAATGGTTTGAATAGTTCTTCTAATCCGCTTCAGAGTAAAGATCTGTGCAAAGCAAAGCTGGCTATTGCTCTTTGAAAGTATGTTCTCAGTTTGGGTGTGCCCCCAATGAGCTTTGGTGAGATGCTTTCCTGTAATGCTAAGAGGCAGTATCATTTTCGGGGGACGTCTGGATTTGGTAACTTGAAGGAGAAAATGGGCCCAACGTTGCATCATATGATTTTTATTCTCATTAAATTCTGAGGGCCAAAAACCACACAAAGAGAGCTGCAGGGAAATCAGACAATTTATATAAAGCAAACATAAGTACAGCCTCATTAGCCATTTTTACTACTAATTTTTAAAGTTTAGCAGTTTCTTTTGAGCCAAGGAGTGGCCAAAATAAATGCATGTTATCCTGGGATTTGTGTTTTAGCTCTGTTTGGTAAGGTTCTGAGCCATATTTTGTTAGGCTGAAATTTAGCAGTAGCATCATTCAGTAACATCTATTGCCAACTGGAGACAAGAGTGTTATAATAGGCAAAGACTGTGTTTGGAGTGGGCAGGCCCTAGGAATGGTATTGAGGTTAACTAACTTGAAAGTTTTAATGATTATCAGACAGACAAATCTCAGAAGATTTCACAGGCAAGTTTTTAGGCCTCAAGGATATTCTATGATGATTATCTTGAAAATTATTGTTGACAGCATTTGGAATGAGGGTTTTAGGGAACAACCTAGCAGAATTTTCCTTGGTACATCATGCATTTTTTCACTTACAAGAGCACCGTAACTTGTAAAATATTCCAACAATATAAAAATATGCAGAGTAAAAATTGAAGTCTCTTCTCCAACCTCACTATTATGAAGTAACCTTTGGTAACAGGGTAAGGTGCTTTCTTCCAGAAACTTTCACACACATGCACACATACACACCAAATCACCAGTGTAGACATTATTGAGATTTTTTTGTAGAGATATGGGGATAGATAGGCTACATGCATGTTTTCTTTTTCAAAAACAATATCTCACTATAGTTCTGCAACTTGCTTTTACATTTACTAATGTTCGTGGACCTTTATCATGTCAGTCTTTATAATATAGTTGTCAAAAAATCTGTATAAAATTCCATAACATGATTGTACAATTTAAATACTGCCTTTTCAATGAATGCTTAAGTTATTTCTAACTGTTTGATATCAAACCATAATGCAATAAGCTCTTTACACATGTCTCTTTGTGCAAGTTTAGGTATTCCTGAAGGGCAGATTACTATATTATGTGCTGTTTGGTCAAAGGATTGTAATTATTAATTGAAAATAATTCAAAAAGGGCAGGGAAATCTGAA
Organism: Bos taurus; assembly: GCF_002263795.3. Classification (NCBI taxonomy): domain Eukaryota; kingdom Metazoa; phylum Chordata; class Mammalia; order Artiodactyla; family Bovidae; genus Bos; species Bos taurus. The sequence continues at coordinate 3,114,802 of NC_037340.1, read as the reverse complement.
TAACCTTATTTTCCCAATACAGGCCAATAGGTCAATGAGAACTTCTTCTTGCTGCATATATTAGAGATAATTTATTATTTCAGCCAATTTGAACTTCAGCTCTAACTATATAAAATTTAACTATATAATGTTCTCCCCTGATTGCTAATAAAGAGGAACATTCTATTATAGCATATAAATTTTTTAAATTTTGTTTTCTATGAATTATTTTTGGCAATCAGTTCATCATTCTTGCCTTATTGATTCATAGGAACTCTTTGCATATTAGAGATTGTGGTCAGTTGACTCAATTTTCATCACAACCCACTTTCTGCATGCAAAAGGGGGAAGATAAACACTAGATTTCTCAGATTTTTCTGAAACTTGAGTACTGAACATCATTTAGGAGCCACCGATCAGATGTACTTACAGGGTACATTGTCCATAAGAGAAGAGGAGGCAGGGCCCAGAACACATTTCACGGATGTCATTTGTGGAGGTGGAATGGTGTTGGAATCAGTGGCTGTGGTTCAACTGCCTAATCTGTATGCATTCTTTTGATTCATCTGCTTCTTTTATTAATGAAGATAATAATTTTTCATTTAGCATGGACTTTTGTCTTCAGTAGCAATATATTCAGTTTGTTAGCTTCCTGCAGAGGCAGCTTTCCAGATTATACCTAGGGGAGAGTAGTATTGAACCTGGACATATTTTTTTTTTTTTTAGTTTGTTTTTTATTGAGGTAACTTTGCATTGTAACATTGTATCTTTAATGTGTACATTGTATTATATTTCTATATAGACAGTTTCCATGCATTACCATACAGTTGATCCCCTTCTACTCATTTCCCCCTTCCCAGTGATCTTTCTCCTATGGTAATCACCACTCTGTCCTCTGTATCTACATGTTTGGTTGTTGTTATTGTTTGTTCGTTTGCTTTTTAGATTCCACATGCACGTGAAATCATATGGCATTTGATTTTCTCCATCTGATTTATTTTACTTATTATAATGCCCTCAAAGTCCATCCATATTGTCTCAAATTATAAGATTTCATCATTTTTATGGCTGAGTGGCATTCCATTGTGTATATGTGCTACATCTTCTTCATCCATTCATCTATTGACAGGCATTGGTTTGTTTCCATATCTTTAAAATAATTACGTATTGATTTATTTTATTCAGTTTTGTCTGTGCTGGGTCTTCATTACTTTGTGCGAGCTTCCTCTAGCTGCGGCAAGCAGGGGCTGCTCCTTGTCGTGGTGCGTGGGCTTCTCACTGCGGAGACTTCTCTTGTGGAGCACAGGCTCCAGGCAGACGGACCTCAGTAGTTGCAGCACGTGGGCTCTAGAGTGTGGCCTCAGCAGTTGTGGTGCATAAGTCTAGTCACCGTGCAGCACATGGAGTCTTCTTGGACCAGGGATGGAACCTGTGTCCCCTGCATTGGCAGGTGGCTTCTTATCCACTGTGCCACCCGGGAAATCCTGTTCCATGTCTTGACAGTCGTAAATAATGCTGCAGTGAACATAGGGATGCATATATCTTTTCAAATTAGTATTTTCATTTTTTTTTATAAATACCCAGACGTGGGATTGTCAGAGCATATGGTAGTTCTTTTCCAAATTACTCAAGAAATTCATTTTGTTGATGCTTTCGTTTGCAGTGCAGAAGCATTTGAGTTTGATGCAGTACTTTATTTCTGCTCTTGTTTCCCTTGCCTGATGAGACACATCTAGAAGGATGTTGCTAAGACTGATGTCAAAGAACTCACTCCTTATATTTTCTTCTAAGGTTTTATGTTTCAACTCTTTAATCCATTTTTAGTTGATTTTTCTGTGTAGTGTGAGATGGGGATCTTGTTTCACTTTTTTTGCATGTGGTTGTCCAGCTTTCCCAACACCATTTATTTGAAAAGACTATTCTTTCTTCACTGTTATGTTCTTTGCTCCTTTATTGTAAATTTATTGTCCATATATGTGTGGGTTTATCTCCAGGCTCTCAACTCTGTTCTGTTGATTTGTGAATCTGTTTTTCTCCCAACTTAAAATTCTTTTGATTACTCTAGTGAGTGTGTGCTCAATTGTGTCCAACTCTTTGTGACCCTATGGATTATAGCCCACCAAGCTCCTCTGTCCATGGAATTTTTTCCTCAGGATTGCTTTGGCTAGATTTCCTGTGGTTATATATAAATTTTAGAATTTTTTGTTCTACTTCTGTGAAAAAATGTCCTTGAGATTTTAATAGGGATTGTATTGATATATAGATTGGTTTAGGTAATATGGACATTTTAACATTATTATGCCTTCCAATCTATGATCATAGAATATTTTTCCATTATTTGTGTCATCTTCAATTTCTTTCAACAATATGTTACAGTTTCAGTGTATAGGTCATTCATCCCCTTGGATAAATTTATTCCGAGGTATTTTTTTCTTTAAATGACAATGATAAATGGGATTGTTTTCTTAATATCTCTTTCTGCTAGCTCATTGTCAGCATATATAAATGCAACAAATGTTTGTACATATATTTTGTAATGTATTTTTACCATATTTGTTTATTATTTCTAGTAGTTTTTTGTGGAGTCTTTAAAGTTTTCCACACCATGGTATCCATGAATAGTGAAAGTTTTGCTTTTTTCTTTGCAATTTGGATGCCTTTTATTTCTCTTTCTTGCCTAATTGCTCTGGCTAAAACTTCCAATACTATATTGGATAAGAGTGATGAGAGTGGGCATCCTTGTCTTGTTCCTGATTTTGGAGGGATAGGTTTCGGCTTTTTATTGTGAGAATACTGTATTACGTTGAAGTACATTATTTTTATATCCATTTTATCAAGAGTTTTTTTTAAACTGTGTTGAATTTTGTCAAATGCTATTTCTGAGATGATCATATTATTTTTATTCTTCATTTTGTTAATGTAGTGTATCATGTAGATTTGTGGATGTTGAGCCATCTTTGCATTCCTGCAAGAAATCTCACTTGATCATGGTGTATGATTCTTTTAATGTGTTGTTGTATTCTGTTTGCTAATGTTTTTTGGTGGGGGTGGTGATGGTGGTGGTTTAGTCACTAAGTCATGTCTGACTCTTATGACCCCATGAACTGTAGCCTGCCAGCTTCCTCTGTCCATGGGATTCTCTAGGCAAGAATACTGGAATAGGTTGCTATTTCCTTCTCCAGGGGGTGGGGGAGGAGGGCTGCATTTATATTCATCAGAGATACTGGCTTATAATTTTCCTTTACTGCATTATCTTTGTCTGGTTTTGATGTGAAGGTAATGTTGGCCTCATAAAATGAATTTGGAAGCATTCCTTCCTCTTCAAATTTTGGAAGAATTTGAGAAGGATAATCATTAAGTCTTTTTTGTATGTTTTGTTTTCTTTTGGGGGGAAATTTTCGATTACTCTAAGTAAGAGAGCCTTCTCTTTTTTCTGTTAGTCTAGCTAAAGGTTTGTCAATTTATCCTTTCAAAGAGCCAGCTCGTACTTTGATGGATCTTTTCTATTTCATTTACTTTCACTACGATTTTTATTATTTTCTTCCTTCTACTCTCTTCAGGCTTTGTTCTTTTGCTAGTTATTTTAGATGAAAGGCTGACTGTTTATTCGAGAATTTTCTTTTCTTGAGGTAGGCCTGTATAACTACAAGTTTCTCTCATTGAGTTTCTCCATGACACCTGTTGTGAATCCTCTATCAGATTGCAATATTCCATCCCTTTACGTTTGGTTTCTGAAGAATCACCATTTTCGTTTTGTGTTACAGAATTCCTGTGATTCTTAATGTTGTTTGTTGAGTTTTTCTTTTACTGGTGCATTTCAAGTAGCAAATTTCTTTCTTCTTTAGGCAAAACTTTTTAATTTTTTAAAAACGTGTTTCTAAAGATTTAACAGTCTTCCCTGATGGCTCAGATAGTTTAACAGATTAGAAATTAGAGACCTTTCTTTTGTTTTACAGTAGGTGGCGCTATAGCACAAGTTATTGGTTTCTCTTACCCAAGGGACCTCTGGTTACGTTTGAGAGTTCACATTTTCCACCCTCTACCACCTCTGTCTACCAACTTTACCCTCGTTATCACTACTTGTGCCTCCAGAGTTATTGAAACCTTGCTGCTGACTGTCCAGCGTCAGTGGTGCCTGGGGCACCAGAATAATGGACTTTTCTGCCAGCTCCGGGTCTTCTGAGTCACAGCCTCCACCTCTGCAGGGGGCAATGCGGGATGAAGGGGCAACCAGGGACACGTGGGCACCTCTGCCATGTCTGGTGTTTTCAGGTTCATGGACTCTGCTGCTGTGGGCAGAGGTCAAGGGGTCTGACTAATGGGTGCCCATGTGACTGGAGGGAGAGTGTAGCAGGTCCACGGCCAGTGCTGCCTAGTTACCTGTGGCCATGGTCGCTTGTTGCAGCGAGAAGACTAGAGTCACGTGCACCACTTCCCCTCTGCTTCCAAGTCCTCTGGGGCCACAAGCTCAGTGGCTGCAATTGGGGAATCCAGAATTAAAGGCACGGCCTTCACTGTGCCCCGGATTCAGCCTCCTGTCTGTTCTAGCCCACCAGACTTCAGAAACACAGATTTGAGGAACTCTCCAGCATCTTGGTATGTAGAGCAGAGGCATGTTTATCACTATGGATATTTTACTGGTTGTAGATTGAGGGAGAGGGACAAAGGGCGCATCTCACTCCACCATGATGCTGATGTCCCCTGGAAATAACATCTACTCTTCTAGTCCCTAATTGAGTTTGTTTATATCCTGTTCCACATATTAGATTTTTTTTTCAGCCTAAACTAGCCTGTGTGGATTTATTGTCTGCAACTGAAACCTGAATATTCAGAAATAGGATCTACTTTTAATTTTTTTGTATGTTATATATTTTGTTCCAATCTGGCAACATCTTATAAGTTTATATTTATGGAAGATTAAAAATGTTTTCATAAAAGCAAATCTGGCTATCTTTACCTTTGTGAATTTTGAGTTTGGAGTCTTGTACAGGGAGAACTTCTTAACCTCAAGCATATTCTGCTTTATTTCCTTATACTTCTAGAAATTCATTCCACCTAGATTTTATATGCTATGGTATATGTAGGAAACTAATTTTACTTTATTTTCCAAAATGGATGGAATATTGGTTCAACAATAATTTATTTAATAGTCTAATTTCCCCCACTGAATTGAAATGTCACTTCTAAAGTATAATACTTTCTTATTTACTGTGAATCTGTTTCTCTTTTTTTTTATTTTTTAAATTATGAAAGCAATAACACATATCTATAACCTCAGATACACAGATGACACCACCCTTATGGCAGAAAGCAAAGAACTAAAGAGCCTCTTGATGAAAGTCAAAGAGGAGAGTGAAAAAGTTGGCTTAAAACTCAACATTCAGAAAACTAAGATCATGGCATTCAGTCCCATCACTTCATGGCGAATAGATGGGGAAATAGTGGAAACAGTGGCAGACTTCATTTTTGGGGGCTTCAAAATCACTACAGATAGTGACTTCAGCCATGAAATTAAAACACTTGCTCCTTGGAAGAAAAGTTATGACCAACCTAGACAGCATATTAAAAAGCAGAGACATTACTTTACCAACAAAGGTCTGTCTAGTCAAAGCTATGGTTTTTCCAGTAGTCATATATGGATGTGAGAGTTGAACTATAAAGAAAGCTAAGCATGGAAGAATTGCTGGTTTTGAACTGTGGTGTTGGAGAAGACTCTTGAGAGGCCCTTGGACTGCAAGGAGATCCAACCAGTCCACCTTAAAGGACATCAGTCCTGAATATTCACTGGAAGGACTGATGGTGAAGCTGAAACTCCAATACTTTGGTCACCTGATGCAAAGAAATTACTCATTTGAAAAGCCCCTGATGCTGGGAAAGATTGAAGGCAGGAGGAGAAGGGGATGACAGAGGATAAGATGGTTAGATGGCATCGCTGATGCAATGGATGTGAGTTTTGAGTAGGCTCCAGGAGTTGAGACAGACAGGGAAGCCTGGCATGCTGCAGTCCTTGGGGCTGCAAAGAGTCAGACACGACTGAGCTGAACTGAATAACACATTTACTGGAGACTTGGAAATCATGAATCTGTTTCTGAATTCTGTTCCATTAGTTATTTTTTTTTCTATATCTGCTCAAACATCACAGCATTTTATAACTTTAAAAATATAATTTCAATTTAATAATAATCATAAATAATAACCATAAACTTACGTAAATAGTCAAGTAACTAGACTAACAAGAAGCAGAACTGCAGTGTCTGAAAACTCTTTGAGATCAATTCCATATTTTATTCATATTTGTATTTAAGAAGACTACAATGATGCCTGGCATATGACAAATATTTTTTGAGTGAACAAATCAAACAATTCATCTCTTTTATATAAACTGCACAAAATTTTTAAAACTAACCATCTGATTATTGTTAGGGACTCCATTTTGAAGCATATTTTATACCAAGTGATTGTTCAAATCATACCAAGTTCTTATGATCTTTTGTTCAATCATACTACATGTTAGAAAAGCAGAGTGAACACAGCCCCACTTTTATTTCTCTCTGATAGAAACATAGCTTCTGTTTTTCAGAATCTGAATCAGTCCTAGAAATAAAAATATTAAAGAAAATGAGAATGTAAAAAAAAGAAAAGCAGAGTTTAGAAAATCTTTATATATAAATTTTTAGGAATGTCTTTAGTCATAAAACCACAAAGACTCAATAATAGAAGAGACTAAGCATCTATCAAGGAAAATTAAAATAATAATCTGTTAGAATCCTCAAATTTTGAAATATTGGGCCATTACCAAAACTTTTGAAGATAATTCAGTAGTGGTAATGACTGTAATATTGGGGTTCGGTTAAAAAAGAAAAAAAATAGAATATATTATGGTAAGTAGTCAAAGGAGAAATTACTGCAAAATGTACATATATGAGAAAGCATTAGAAAAGAAAATCAGAAAATCATGGATTGCTTTATTGTGGAGGTGATGGTACTATATGTAATATTTTTATACTTTTTATTGGAGTATAGTTGATTTACAAGGTGGTGTTATTTTATTTTTTATTAATCCTATCTTAATAGTACTTATACCAAAAAAATTTTTTTAAGCATTTTCAAGGACATTGGCTAAAGAAAAAACAACAAAAAGCTGTAAAGTGATAGATAACCTCATAGTCTGAGTTTCATAGAAAGTAAAGCCTGAGACAAAAGTAAGGTGCTAGAACCTGTTTCTCCATGCCTTCAACCTGGGCCCAGTTTGTAACTGCATTAGCCTACAGAATGTGACAAAAGCAATTTTGTACCAGTTTAGACTATAAGAGGTCTTGCCTGCTGTCTCTCTCTCTCTCTAGACCCCTGCCTCTGTATGTGAGCAGACCAGGGCTAGCCTCGTGTCTGAGGGCCCAACTGCCCTGATTCCGCACCAGCCGACAGCTAAACAAGCACAAGGAGCAGCATCACTCCCTTGATCTCCTGCTGACTCACATATACAAGGGCGTCCTGTCAGGACTAGACTAGCATTCCAAGTCAGCCTAGCCTCAACTGCTGACCTATTGAATCAAGGGCTAAGTACATAACTGTTGTTTTAATCTGCTAAGCTTTAGAGTAGCTTTTATGGAGCAATAAATAACTATGTTATGTAGCAGTAACTGATAAGAGTGAGCTTACAAGTGAATGAGTAGATCACATTTATAGAAAACTTGAAAAGATTCGTATTTTTAAAAATCCAGGGCACTCTAAATGTGCAGCCTTGCCAATGCATTGTATCTTTGAACTGAAAAGTGTTTTTGCAAATTAGCTTTTTTTTATATATAATTCTTTCTTTTTTTTTAAATTTTATTTTATTTTTAAACTTTACAAATTGTATTAGTTTTGCCAAATATCAAAATGAATCTGCCACAGGTATACATGTGGTACTGGCACAAAGACAGAAATATAGATCAATGGAACAAAATAGAAAGCCCAGAGATAAATCCACGCACATATAGACACCTTATCTTTGACAAAGGAGGCAAGAATATACAATGGATTAAAGACAATCTCTTTAACAAGTGGTGCTGGGAAAACTGGTCAACCACTTGTAAAAGAATGAAACTAGAACACTTTCTAACACCATACACAAAAATAAACTCAAAATGGATTAAAGATCTCAATGTAAGACCAGAAACTATAAAACTCCTAGAGGAGAACACTCTCTGACATGCATCACAGCAGGATCCTCTATGACCCACCTCCCAGAATATTGGAAATAAAAGCAAAAATAAACAAATGGGACCTAATTAAACTTAAAAGCTTCTGCACATCAAAGGAAACTATTAGCAAGGTGAAAAGGCAGCCTTCAGAATGGGAGAAAATAATAGCAAATGAAGCAACTGACAAACAACTAATCTCAAAAATATACAAACAACTCCTACAGCTCAACTCCAGAAAAATAAATGACCCAATCAAAAAATGGGCCAAAGAACTAAATAGACATTTCTCCAAAGAAGACATACAGATGGCTAACAAACACATGAAAAGATGCTCAACATCACTCAATATCAAAGAAATGCAAATCAAAAGCACTATGAGGTACCATTTCACACCAGTCAGAATGGCTGCGATCCAAAAGTCTACAAGCAATAAATGCTGGAGAGGGTGTGGAGAAAAGGGAACCCTCTTACACTGTTGGTGGGAATGCAAACTAGTACAGCCACTATGGAGAACAGTGTGGAGATTCCTTAAAAAACTGGAAATAGAACTGCCTTATGGGAGGAGGAGCTAAGATGGCGGAGGAGTAGGACGGGGAGAACACTTTCTCCCCAACAAATTCATCAAAAGAACATTTAAACGCAGAGTAAATTCCACAAAACAACTTCTGAATGCCGGCAGAGGACATCAGGCACCCAGAAAAGCAACCCAAGTCTTCAAAAGGAGGTAGGAAAAAATATAAAAGACAAAAAAAGAGACAAAAGAGGGAGGGACGGAGTTCCATCCTGGGAACCTGTGGCGGATTCATTTTGATATTTGGCAAAACTAATACAATTTTGTAAAGTTTAAAAATAAAAAATAAAAAAAAGGAAAAAAAAAAAGAAAAAGAAAAAGAGAGACGTTTCCAAACACCAGGAAACCTTCTCACTGCCGAATCTGTGCCAAGCCTTGGAAGCACAGAGGGCAATATAACAGGGAGGAAAAATAAATAAACAATTAAAATCCACACATTGCGAGCCCTATGGTAACTCCCCCAGCGGAGAAGCAGCACAGACGCCTGCATCCGCCATTAGCAAGTGGGGGCTGGGCAGGGAGGCACGGCATGGGCAGGGAGGCGCCTCACAGGCTGCATCGCAAGGATCTGGCCTGAATACCCTGAGCGCTATCTGAGCGAAATAATTTGGGCTAGCAAACCAGACTGTGGGATATCTACCACGCGAAAAGCCAGCCCTAACCTAATACACCGCCAGGCCCACGCACGGAACAAAGGACTGAACAGAGATAGCCGGCTGCAGACCTTCCCCCTCCGGTGACAGGCAGCCAGAGCCGGAAGGGGGCAATTGCAGCCCCAGAGAGACTATCTATAAAACTGTAAGCAGGCTTCTTTGCTAACTAAAACTTCTTGGGGGTCTGGACGGTCAACATCTGCCTGAGAAGGTGCGCTGGTGCACACCTAGATAACGGAGCGGCGGGGAGGCGAAAAGTCGCAGCAATCGCATGCGCCAAACACCTCATCACCTGAGCTGCTCAGATCTGGGAAGGGCACAAAACGCAGGCCCAACCGAGAGTCTGCGCCTCTGAGGACTACCCGAGTGTCTGAACCTGAACGGCTTGGACCTGGAAGTGCAGGCAGCCCAAGGCCGGCCACAGATGGTTCCCAGCAGAGCAACCTAGAGCCTGAGCAGTGTGGGCAGGGAGGCTACACGCGCCGTGAACGGGGGGCAGACCCAGTATGGCTGAGGCACTGCGAGCACACGCCAGTGTTATTTGTTTGCAGCATCCCTCCCTACCTCCCCTCAGCGCGACTGAACAAGTGAGTCTAAAAAAAAAAAAAAAAAAAAAGTGTCCTCCACCGTCCCCTTTGTGTCAGGGCAGAAACCAGACACTGAAGAGACCAGCAAACAGAAGAAGCTATAACAGAGGGAACCGCCTTGGAAGCTACAGGCAATAGATTAAAACCCTGTGGTTAGTACCAACTACATAAGAAGGGGCCTATAGATCTTGAGAAATAAAAGTCGGACCAAGGAACTAGCCAAAAATGAACTGAACCCGCAATACTCACAACAAAACCAGAGAAAGTCCTAGATATATATTTACTATTTTTATGATCATTTTTTATTTCTTTTATCTTTTTTAATTAAAAAAAAATTTAAGTCCTCTATTATTCCTTTAATTTTCACTTTTATAACCAATTACTTTGAAAAAAAAAAGACCTCATTTTTTTAAAAGCAAACTTCATATATATTTTTTATAATTTTTTTGACCTTATTTCTTTTCCCTTCTTTTCTTTAACATTGTATTTTTGAAATTCCAAACTCTATTCTAGATTTTTAATTTTAGCTTATTGGTATTTGTTATCAATTTTGTACCTATAGTTTGTTTTTTTTTTTAATAATTTCTGTGACCCTTTTTTATTTTCTCTTTTTCTTTTTCTCTGTTTCTTTCTCTTATTCTTTTAAATAACATTGTATATCTGAAATTCCAAACTCTACTCTAGATTTTTAATTTATGCTTTTTGGTATTTGTTATCAATTTTGTACCTGTATTTTCTTTATAATTTATGTGACTTTGTTTGTTCTTGTTTTTTTTTTTTCTCTCTCTCTCTCTTTCTTTTTCTTCTTCTTTTTTTAACATTGTATTTTTGAAATTCCAAACTCTACTCTAGATTTTTAACTTATGCTTTTTGGTATTAGTTATCAATTTTGTACCTATATTTTCTTTATAATTTTCACGACCTTGTTTGTTCATTTTTTCTCTCTTTCTTTTCCTTCTTCTTTTCTTCAACATCGTATTTTTGAAATTCCAAACTCTACTCTAGATTTTTAATTTTTGCTTTTATGTATTTGTTACCAATTTTGTACCTTTAGGAACCCAATCTTGAGTACCCATTTATCACTAGGGAGCGAGATTACTGGCTTAACTGCTCTCTCTCCCTTTGGACTCTCCTTTTTCTCCACCAGGTCGCCTGTGTCTCCTCCCTAACCCCTCTCTACTCTACCCAAATCTGTGAATTTCTGTATGTTCCAGACGGTGGAGAACACTTAGGGAACTGATTACTGGCTGGATCTGTCTCCCTCCTTTTCATTCCCCCCTTTTATCCTCCTGGCCACCTCTGTCACCTGCCTCCTTCTTCTCTTCTCTGTATAACTCCGTGAACAACTCTGAGCGGTCCACTTGTGGAGTGCACATAAGGAAGAGATCACTGGCTAGCCCACTCTCTCATTGATTCCACCTCATCTCATTCGGGTCACCTCTAACTCCCTCCTCCCTCTTCTCTTCTCCATATAACGCTGTGAACCTCTCTGGGTGACCCTCACGGTAGAGAAACTTTTCATCTTTAATGTAGATGTTTTATCAATGGTGCTGTATAGAAGGAGAAGCTATGAAACTACTGTAAAAATAAGACCGATAACTGGAAGCAGGAGGCTTAAGTCCAAACCCTAACTCCAGGGAGCTCCTGACTCCAAGGAACATTAATTGACAGGGGCTCATCAAATGCCTCCATACCTGCACTGAAACCAAGCACCACACAAGGGCCAACAAGTTTCAGGGCAAGACATACCAAGCAAATTCTCCAGCAACAAGGAACACAGCCCTGAGCTCCAAGATACAGCCAGCCCAAAGTCACCCCAAAACCATAGACATCCCATAACTCATTACTGGACACTTCATTGCACTCGAGAGAGAAGAAATTCAGCTCCACCCACCAGAACACCAGAACACAAGCTTCCCTAACCAGGAAACCTTGACAAGCCACCTGTACAAACCCACACAGAGCGAGGAAATGCCACAATAAAGAGAACTCCACAAACTGCCAGAATACAGAAAGGACACCCCAAACTCAGCAATTTAAACAAGATGAAGAGACAGAGGAATACCCAGCAGATAAAGGAACAGGATAAATGCCCACCAAACCAAACAAAAGAGGAAGAGATAGGGAATCTACCTGATAAAGAATTCCAAATAATGATAGTGAAATTGATCCAAAATCTTGAAATCAAAATAGAATCACAGATAAATAGCCTGGAGACAAAGATTGAGAAGATGCAAGAAAGGTTTAACGAGGACCTAGAAGAAATAAAAGAGAGTCAATATATAATGAATAATGCAATAAATGAAATTAAAAACACTCTGGAGGCAACAAATAGTAGAATAACAGAGGCAGAAGATAGGATTAGTGAGTTAGAAGATAGAATGGTAGAAATAGATGAATCAGAGAGGATAAAAGAAAAACGAATTAAAAGAAATGAGGACAATCTCAGAGACCTCCAGGACAATATTAAACACTACAACATTCGAATCATAGGGGTCCCAGAAGAAGAAGACAAAAAGAAAGACCAGGAGAAAACACTTGAAGAGATCATTGTTGAAAACTTCCCTAAAATGGGGAAGGAAATAATCACCCAAGTCCAAGAAACCCAGAGAATCCCAAACAGGATAAACCCAAGGCAAAACTCCCTAAGACACATATTAATCAAATTAACAAAGATCAAACACAAAGAACAAATATTAAAAGCAGCAAGGGAAAAACAACAAATAACACACAAGGGAATTCCCATAAGGATAACAGCTGATCTTTCAATAGAAACTCTTCAAGCCAGGAGGGAATGGCAAGACATACTTAAAATGATGAAAGAAAATAACCTACAGCCCAGATTATTGTACCCAGCAAGGATCTCATTCAACTATGAAGGAGAAATCAAAAGCTTTTCAGACAAGCAAAAGCTGAGAGAATTCAGCACCATCAAACCAGCTCTCCAACAAATACTAAAGGATATTCTCTAGACAGGAAACACAAAAATGGTGTATAAAATCGAACCCAAAACAATAAAGTAAATGGCAACGGGATCATACTTATCAATAATTACCTTAAACGTAAATGGGCTGAATGCCCCAACCAAAAGACAAAGACTGGCTGAATGGATAAAAAAAACAAGACCCCTACATATGTTGTCTACAGGAGACCCACCTCAAAACAGGGGACACATACAGACTGAAAGTGAAGGGCTGGAAAAAGATTTTCCATGCAAATAGGGACCAAAAGAAAGCAGAAGTAGCAATACTCATATCAGATAAAATAGACTTTAAAACAAAGGCTGTGAAAAGAGACAAAGATGGTCACTACATAATGATCAAAGGATCAATCCAAGAAGAAGATATAACAATTATAAATATATATGCACCCAACACGGGAGACCGCAATATGTAAGACAAATGCTGACAAGTATGAAAGGAGAAATTAACAATAACACAATAATAGTGGGAGACTTTAATACCCCACTCACACCTATGGATAGATCAATTAAACAGAAAATTAACAAGGAAACACAAACTTTAAACGATACAATAGACCAGTTAGACCTAATTGATATCTATAGGACATTTCATCCCAAAACAATGAATTTCACCTTTTTCTCAAGCGCACATGGAACCTTCTCCAGGATAGATCACATCCTGGGCCATAAATCTAGCCTTCGTAAATTCAGAAAAATAGAAATCATTCCAAGCATCTTTTCTGACCACAATGCAGTAAGATTAGATCTCAATTACAGGAGAAAAACTATTAAAAATTCCAACATACGGAGGCTGAACAACACCCTGCTAAATAACCAACAAATCACAGAAGACATCAAAAAAGAAATAAAAATTTGCATAGAAACTAATGAAAATGAAAACACAACAACCCAAAACCTATGGGACACTTTAAAAGCAGTCCTAAGGGGAAAGTTCATAGCAATACAGGCATACCTCAAGAAACAAGAAAAAAGTCAAATAAATAACCTAACCCTACACCTAAAGCAACTAGAAAAGGAAGAAATGAAGAACCCCAGGGTTAGAAGAAGGAAAGAAATCTTAAAAATTAGAGCAGAAATAAATGCAAAAGAAACAAAAGAGACCATAGCAAAAATCAACAAAGCCAAAAGCTGGTTCTTTGAAAGGATAAATAAAATTGACAAACCATTAGCCAGACTCATTAAGAAACAAAGGGAGAAAAATCAAATCAATAAAATTAGAAATGCAAATGGAGAGATCACAACAGACAACACAAAGGATCACAAGAGACACAACACACATACACAAATACAAAGGATCATAAGAGACTACTATCAACAATTATATGCCAATAAAATGGACAACGTGGAAGAAATGGACAAATTCTTAGAAAAGTAAAACTTCCCAAAACTTGACCAGGAAGAAATAGAAAATCTTAACAGACCCATCACAAGCACGGAAATTGAAACTGTAATCAAAAATCTTCCAGCAAACAAAAGCCCAGGTCCAGACGGCTTCACAGCTGAATTCTACCAAAAATTTAGAGAAGAGCTAACACCTATCCTGCTCAAACTCTTCCAGAAAATTGCAGAGGAAGGTAAACTTCCAAACTCATTCTATGAGGCCACCATCACCCTAATACCAAAACCTGACAAAGATCCCACAAAAAAAGAAAACTACAGGCCAATATCACTGATGAACATAGATGCAAAAATCCTTAACAAAATTCTAGCAATCAGAATCCAACAACCATTTAAAAGATCATACACCATGACCAAGTGGGCTTTATCCCAGAGATGCAAGGATTCTTCAATATCCGCAAATCAATCAATGTAATACACCACATTAACAAATTGAAAAATAAAAACCATATGATTATCTCAATAGATGCAGAGAAAGCCTTTGACAAAATTCAACATCCATTTATGATAAAAACTCTCCAGAAAGCAGGAATAGGAGGAACATACCTCAACATAATAAAAGCTATATATGACAAACCCACAGCAAACATTATCCTCAATGGTGAAAAATTGAAAGCATTTCCTCTAAAGTCAGGAACAAGACAAGGGTGCCCACTTTCACCATTACTATTCAACATAGTTTTGGAAGTTTTGGCCACAGCAATCAGAGCAGAAAAAGAAATAAAAGGAATCCAAATTGGAAAAGAAGAAGTAAAACTCTCACTGTTTGCAGATGACATGATCCTCTACATAGAAAACCCTAAAGACTCCACCAGAAAATTACTAGAATTAATCAATGATTATAGTAAAGTTGCAGGATATAAAATCAACACACAGAAATCCCTTGCATTCTTATACACTAATAATGAGAAAACAGAAAGAGAAATTAAGGAAACAATTCCATTCACCATTGCAACAGAAAGAATAAAATACTTAGGAATATATCTACCTAAAGAAACTAAAGACCTATATATAGAAAACTATAAAACACTGGTGAAAGAAATCAAAGAGGACACTAATAGATGGAGAAATATACCATGTTCATGGATTGGAAGAATCAATATAGTGAAAATGAGTATACTACCCAAAGCAATTTATAGATTCAATGCAATCCCCATCAAGCTACCAACAGTATTCTTCAAAGAGCTAGAACAAATAACTTCACAATTTGTATGGAAATACAAAAAACCTCGAATAGCCAAAGCTATTTTGAGAAAGAAGAAGGGAACTGGAGGAATCAACCTACCTGACTTCAGGCTCTATTACAAAGCCACAGTTATCAAGACAGTATGGTACTGGCACAAAGACAGAAATATAGATCAATGGAACAAAATAGAAAGCCCAGAGATAAATCCACCACATATGGACACCGTATCTTTGACAAAGGAGGCAAGAATATACAATGGATTAAAGACAATCTCTTTAACAAGTGGGGCTGGGGAAACTGGTCAACCACTTGTAAAAGAATGAAACTAGACCACTTTTTAACACCATACACAAAAATAAACTCAAAATGGATTAAAGATCTCAATGTAAGACCAGAAACTATAAAACTCCTAGAGGAGAACATAGGCAAAACACTCTCCGACATACATCAGAGCAGGATCCTCTATGACCCACCTCCCAGAATATTGGAAATAAAAGCAAAAATAAACAAATGGGACCTAATTAAACTTAAAAGCTTCTGCACATCAAAGGAAACTATTAGCAAGGTGAAAAGGCAGCCTTCAGAATGGGAGAAAATAATAGCAAATGAAGCAACTGACAAACAACTAATCTCAAAAATATACAAGCAACTCCTACAGCTCAACTCCAGAAAAATAAACGACCCAATCAAAAAATGGGCCAAAGAACTAAATAGACATTTCTCCAAAGAAGACATACAGATGGCTAACAAACACATGAAAAGATGCTCAACATCACTCAATATCAGAGAAATGCAAATCAAAAGCACTATGAGGTACCATTTCACACCAGTCAGAATGGCTGCGATCCAAAAGTCTACAAGCAATAAATGCTGGAGAGGATGTGGAGAAAAGGGAACCCTCTTACACTGTTGGTGGGAATGCAAACTAGTACAGCCACTATGGAGAACAGTGTGGAGATTCCTTAAAAAACTGGAAATAGAACTGCCTTATGATCCAGCAATCCCACTGCTGGGCATACACACTGAGGAAACCAGAAGGGAAAGAGACACATGTACCCCAATGTTCATCGCAGCACTGTTTATAATAGCCAGGACATGGAAACAACCTAGATGCCCATCAGCAGATGAATGGATAAGAAAGCTGTGGTACATATACACAATGGAGTATTACTCAGCCATTAAAAAGAATACATTTGAATCAGTTCTAATGAGGTGGATGATACTGGAACGTATTATTCAGAGTGAAGTAAGCCAGAAAGAAAAACACCAATACAGTATACTAACACATATATATGGAATTTAGAAAGATGGTAACAATAACCCGGTGTACGAGACAGCAAAAGAGACACTGATGTATAGAACAGTCTTATGGACTCTGTGGGAGAGGG
This sequence comes from Bos taurus, assembly GCF_002263795.3. NCBI lineage: Eukaryota > Metazoa > Chordata > Mammalia > Artiodactyla > Bovidae > Bos > Bos taurus. Next base: position 3,097,874 of record NC_037340.1, on the reverse strand, counting down.
AGAGGGTGGGGAGATTTGGGAGAATGGCACTGAAACATGTATAATATCATGTATGAAATGAGTCGCCAGTCCAGGTTCGATGCACGATACTGGATGCTTGGTGCTGGTGCACTGGGACGACCCAGAGTGAGGGTATAGGGAGCGAGGAGGGAGGAGGGTTCAGGATGGGGAGCTCGGGTATACCTGTGGCGGATTCATTTTGATGTTTGGCAAAACTAATACAATATTGTAAAGTTTAAAAATAAAATTAAATTTAAAAAAGAAAAGAACTGCCTTATGATCCAGCCATCCCACTGCTGGGCATACACACTAAGGAAACCAGAAGGGAAAGGGACACGTGTACCCCAGTGTTCATCACAGCACTGTTTATAATAGCCAGGACATGGAAGCAACCTAGATGTCCATCAGCAGATGAGTGGATAAGAAAGCTGTGGTACATATACACAATGGAGTATTACTTAGCCATTAAAAAGAATACATTTGAATCAGTTCTAATGAGGTGGATGAAACTGGAACGTATTATTCAGAGTGAAGTAAGCCAGAAAGAAAAACACCAATACAGTATACTAACACCTATATATGATCTTTAGAAAGATGGTAACAATAACCCTGTGTACAAGACAGCAAAAGAGACACTGATGTATAGAACAGTCTTATGGACTCTGTGGGAGAGGGAGAGGGTGGGAAGATTTGGGAGAATGGCATTGAAACATGTATAATATCATGTATGAAATGAGTCGCTAGTCCAGGTTCGATGCACGATACTGGATGCTTGGGGCTAGTGCACTGGGACGACCCAGAGGGATGGTATGGGGAGCGAGGAGGGAGGAGGGTTCAGGATGGGGAACACGTGCAAATTAGTTTTCTAATTAGTGAAGTTCCAATAAAATGAGTTTTTCAAAAATTTTTCTTTTAAAAGTTATAAATGATACTGGCAAGCAGCCTTAAATTCGTTTTGTTCTCAAGTGTTAATAACACATTCCTTTATTTTTTTATTAATCATTGCTTAATTTTCTGTGCAGTGGGTGAATTGGTTTTTGTTGTTTTGTTTTGTTTTCAGAACAATGAAACCTGATGGAAATGCTAACTTAGATCTATCATCCCAAACAATGGACATATGTTACTGGTCTTACAGCAGAGTGGTGTTACTCTATATCTCCCAGAAAAATACTCAAATGAAGAATTATGATTTAGTTTCATTTACAGGTCTAATGACAGTGAAATTAGGAATTTGAATCATAATTGCTTCAATATTTTCAGAATGTGGTTGAAGGTTTTTCTTTTGCTTTAGAACTATGTAATGAGGTTGGTGATTCTGACCTTTGGCTGGCTGAGAAAAATAAAGACCAGTTATGTCAAGGCATGACTGAGAGACTAACATAAAAAAAGAGGGCTTCCCTGGTAGCTCAGATGGTAAGGAGTCTGCCTGCAATGCGGGAGACCTGGATTCGATCCCTGAGTCAGGAAGATTGCCTGGAGAAGGAAATGGCAACCCACTCCAGTATTCTTGCCTGGAAAATCCCATGGATGGCGGAGCCTGGCAGGCTAGAATCCATGGGGCCAAAAAGAGTCAGACATGACTGACAGACTAACATAACATAAGATGAGGTTGGTGATTCTGGCCTTTGACTGGTGTAGAAAAAGACCAGTTAAGTCAAGACTAACTTGAAAGCACAAAGGAGACCCATTAAAGTGTTCTTCCTGATTAGTTCTAGGTAAACACTTAAAGATAGAAGAGCAATGCTATAAAACAATCGCTCAGAAATGTAAGTAACGAAGTTAAGCTCTGTATTTTTCACTTTATAATATAGCAAAGTATGTAAGTGGATTTTTATTGTCAGCCATAAAGACTGTACAAATTACAGTGAAGTGTTTGCATCTCTTTAAATTTTGATCTACACCAGGGTGGCACTGCTGACATTTGGGGCAAGCATTCACTCAGTTGTGTTACAGGCAAATTTGGCCTTGGAGTATAGAATGAAGCAGGACAAGGCTAATAGAGTTTTGCCAAGAGAACACACTGGTCATACCAAACACCTCCTTCCAACAGCACAAGAGAAGACTCTACAAATGGACATGACCAGATGGTCAATACCAAAATCAGATTGATTATATTCTTTGCAGCCAAAGATGTAGAAGCTCTATACAGTCAGCAAAAACAAGACTGGGAGCTGACTGTGGCTCAGATCACGAACTCCTTAGTGGCAAGTTCAGACTTAAATTGAAGAAAGTAGGGAGCATCACTAGACCAATCAGGTATGACATGCATCAAATCCCTTATGATTATACAGTGGAAGTGACAAATAGATTCAAGGGATTAGACCTGATAGAGTGCCTGAAGGACTGTGGAAGGAGGTTCATGACATTGCACAGGAGACAGGGATCAAGACCATCCCCAAGAAAAAGAAATGCAAAAAAGCAAAATGGCTATCTGAGGAGGGCTTACAAATAGTTATGAAAAGAAGAGAAGTGAAAAGCAAAGGAAAAAAGGAAAGATACACCCATTTGAATGCAGGGTTCCAAAGAATAGTAAGGAGAGATAAGAAAGCCTTCCTCAGTGATCAGTGCAAAGAAATAGAGGAAAGCAATAGAATGGGAAAAACTAGAGATCTCTTACAGAAAATTAGAGTTACCAAGGAAACATTTCAGGCAAACATAGGCTCAATAAAGGACAGAAATGGTATGGACCTAACAGAAGCAGAGGTGAAAAGAATACACAGAAGAACTATACAAAAAAGATCTTCATGACTCAGATAATCATGATAGTATGATCACTCACCTAGAGCCAGACATCCTGGAATGTGAAATCAAGTGGGCCTTAGGAAGCATCACTATGAACAAAGCTAGTGGAGGTGATGGAATTCCAGTTGAGCTATTTCAAATCCTGAAAGATGATGCTGTTAAAGTGTTGCATTCAGTATGCCAGCAGATTTGGAAAACTCAGCAGTGGCCCCAGGACTGGAAGAGCTAAGTTTTCATTCCAATCCCAAAGAAAGGCAATGCCAAAAAATGCTCAAACTACTGCACAATTGCACTCATCTCACACACTAGTAAAGTAATGCTCAAAATTCTCCAAGTCAGGCTTCAATAGAATGTGAGCCATGAATTTCCAGATGTTCAAGATGGATTTAGAAAATGCAGAGGAACCAGATATCAAATTGCCAACATCTGTTGGATCATCAAAAAAGCAAGAGAGTTTCAGAAAAACATCTATTTGTGCTTTATTGACTATGCCAAAGCCTTTGACTGTGTGGATCACAACAAACTGGAAAATTCTTCAAGAGATGGGAATACCAGATCACCTGACCTGCCTCCTGAGAAATCTGTATGCAGGTCAAGAAGCAACAGTTAGAACCAGACATGGAACAACAGACTGGTTACAAATTGGGAAAGGAGTACATCAAGGCTGTATATTGTCACCCTGCTTATTTAACTTATATGCAGAATACATCATGAGAAACACTGGGCTGGATGAACCACAAGCTGGAATCAATATTGCCAGGAGAGTTATATCAATAATGTCAGATATGCAGATGATACCACCCTTATGGCAGAAAGCAAAGAAGAATTAAAGAACCTCTTGATGGAAGTGAAAGAGGAGAGTGAAAAAGTTGGCTTAAAATTCAACATTCAGAAAACTAAGATCACAGCATCTAGTCCCATTACTTCATGGCAGATAGATGGGGAAACAGTGACAGACTTTATTTTTTAGGCTCCAAAATCACTGCAGATGGTGACTGCAGCCTTTAAAGACACTTGCTCCTTGGAAAAAAAGTTATGCCAACCTAGATAGCATATTAAAAGTCAGAAACATTACTTTGCCAACAAAGGTCAATCTAGTGAAGGCTATGGTTTTTCCAGTAGTCATGTATGGATGTGATAGTTGGACTGTAAAGAAAGCTGAGCACCGAAAAATGGATGCTTTTGAACTGTGGTGTTGGAGAAGACTCTTGAGAGTCCCTTGGACTGCAAAGAGATCCAACCAGTCCATCCTAAAGGAAATCAGTCCTGAATATTCACTGGAAGGACTGATACTGAAGCTGCAACTCCAATACTTTGGCCACCTGATGTGAAGAAATGACTCATTTGAAAAAACCCAATGCTGGGAAAGATTAAAGGTGAGAGGAGAAGGGGACAACAGAGGATGAGATGGTTGGATGGAATCACTGACTCAACTCAATGGACATGAGTTTGAGTAAACTCTGGGTGTTGGTGATGGACAGGGAGGCCTGGCGTGCTGCAGTCCTTGGGGTCTCAAAGAGTTAGACATGACTGAATGATGGAACTGAACTGAACTGATATGATCATGTATGCATCCATACAATGGCTACAATCATTTTAGCGTTTTACATACAGAATGAGCCAGTCTGTTCTGCTAGAATTTCATACCCACACTTTCTACATGCTTATTCAATTTTCTATTAAGTTTCACAATTATTTTCTGCGAATTTTCCTATTTCACTACACAGTACAAAATTTAGCAATATTCCCAGTGGAATACACTGCATACTTAGTGCTGTGAGTATTTGGATAATATCTGATCCCTAGTTGACACCATTCTTTGTGGCTATAACATCAAACTTTGGTCTTTATAATTAAAACACAGAAACTAATCTTGAGTGCCTGATTTTTTTTATTAGGGTATAATTTACATAGAATGAAATATAGTCTAAAATGTTCAGCTTGATGAGTTTTGACAGTTGACTAGGACTGTGTAGCCATCTAAGTGCCACCCAAAACAAGACATAGAACATTGTCATCACCCCAGAAAGCTCTCCTGTGCTTCTTTCTAGTTAAATTCTTCCTCAGAAGCAATCCCTTTCTGAATTTAGCTACTGAAAACTAGTTCTGATTTTTCTACATTTTATGTAAATGGATTCATACAGTATATGTACTTTGGAGTCCATTTTTTCCCTTGTTACAATGTCTATAAAATTTATCCTTTTTTTTTTTTTACTTTTAAATTTTATTTTATTTTTAAACTTTACATAATTGTATTAGTTTTGCCAAATATCAAAATGAATCCGCCACAGGTATACATGTGTTCCCCATCCTGAACCCTCCTCCCTCCTCCCTCCCCATACCATCCCTCTGGGTCGTCCCAGTGCACTAGCCCCAAGCATCCAGTATCGTGCATCGAACCTGGACTGGCAACTCGTTTCATACATGAAATTTTACATGTTTCAATGCCATTCTCCCAAATCTTCCCACCCTCTCCCTCTCCCACAGAGTCCATAAGACTGTTCTATACATCAGTGTCTCTTTTGCTGTCTCGTACACAGGGTTATTGTTACCATCTTTCTAAATTCCATATATATGCGTTAGTATACTATATTTATGTTTTTCCTTCTGGCTTACTTCACTCTGTATAATAGGCTCCAGTTTTATCCACCTCATTAGAACTGATTCAAATGTATTCTTTTTAATGGCTGAGTAATACTCCATTGTGTATATGTACCACAGCTTTCTTATCCATTCATCTGCTGATGGACATCTAGGTTGCTTCCATGTCCTGGCTATTATAAACAGTGCTGCGATGAACATTGGGGTACACGTGTCTCTTTCCCTTCTGGTTTCCTCAGTGTGTATGCCCAGCAGTGGGATTGCTGGATCATAAGGCAGTTCTATTTCCAGTTTTTTAAGGAATCTCCACACTGTTCTCCATAGTGGCTGTACTAGTTTGCATTCCCACCAACAGTGTAAGAGGGTTCCCTTTTCTCCACACCCTCTCCAGCATTTATTATTTGTAGACTTTTGGATCGCAGCCATTCTGACTGGTGTGAAATGGTACTCATAGTGCTTTTGATTTGCATTTCTCTGATAATGAGTGATGTTGAGCATCTTTTCATGTGTTTGTTAGCCATCTGTATGTCTTCTTTGGAGAAATGTCTGTTTAGTTCTTTGGCCCATTTTTTGATTGGGTCGTTTATTTTTCTGGAGTTGAGCTGTAGGTGTTGTTTGTATATTTTTGAGATTAGTTGTTTGTCAGTTGCTTCATTTGCTATTATTTTCTCCCATTCTGAAGGCTGTCTTTTCACCTTGCTAATAGTTTCCTTTGATGTGCAGAAGCTTTTAAGTTTAATTAGGTCCCATTTGTTTATTTTTGCTTTTATTTCCAATATTCTGGGAGGTGGGTCATAGAGGATCCTGCTGTGATGTATGTCGGAGAGTGTTTTGCCTATGTTCTCCTCTAGGAGTTTTATAGTTTCTGGTCTTACGTTTAGATCTTTAATCCATTTTGAGTTTATTTTTGTGTATGGTGTTAGAAAGTGTTCTAGTTTCATTCTTTTACAAGTGGTTGACCAGATTTCCCAGCCCCACTTGTTAAAGAGATTGTCTTTAATCCATTGTATATTCTTGCCTCCTTTGTCAAAGATAAGGTGTCCATATGTGCGTGGATTTATCTCTGGGCTTTCTATTTTGTTCCATTGATCTATATTTCTGTCTTTGTGCCAGTACCATACTGTCTTGATAACTGTGGCTTTGTAGTAGAGCCTGAAGTCAGGTAGGTTGATTCCTCCAGTTCCATTCTTCTTTCTCAAGATCGCTTTGGCTATTCGAGGTTTTTTGTATTTCCATACAAATTGTGAAGTTATTTGTTCTAGCTCTGTGAAGAATACTGTTGGTAGCTTGATGGGGATTGCGTTGAATCTATAAATTGCTTTGGGTAGTATACTCATTTTCACTATATTGATTCTTCCAATCCATGAACATGGTATATTTCTCCATCTATTAGTGTCCTCTTTGATTTCTTTCACCAGTGTTTTATAGTTTTCTATATATAGGTCTTTAGTTTCTTTAGGTAGATATATTCCTAAGTATTTTATTCTTTCTGTTGCAATGGTGAATGGAATTGTTTCCTTAATTTCTCTTTCAGTTTTCTCATTATTAGTGTATAGGAATGCAAGGGATTTCTGTGTGTTGATTTTATATCCTGCAACTTTACTATAATCATTGATTAATTCTAGTAATTTTCTGGTGGAGTCTTTAGGGTTTTCTATGTAGAGGATCATGTCATCTGCAAACAGTGAGAGTTTTACTTCTTCTTTTCCAATTTGGATTCCTTTTATTTCTTTTTCTGCTCTGATTGCTGTGGCCAAAACTTCCAAAACTATGTTGAATAGTAATGGTGAAAGTGGGCACCCTTGTCTTGTTCCTGACTTTAGAGGAAATGCTTTCAATTTTTCACCATTGAGGATAATGTTTGCTGTGGGTTTGTCATATATCGCTTTTATTATGTTGAGGTATGTTCCTTCTATTCCTGCTTTCTGGAGAGTTTTTATCATAAATGGATGTTGAATTTTGTCAAAGGCTTTCTCTGCATCTATTGAGATAATCATATGGTTTTTATTTTTCAATTTGTTAATGTGGTGTATTACATTGATTGATTTGCGGATATTGAAGAATCCTTGCATCCCTGGGATAAAGCCCACTTGATCATGGTGTATGATCTTTTTAATGTGTTGTTGGATTCTGATTGCTAGAATTTTGTTAAGGATTTTTGCATCTATGTTCATCAGTGATATTGGCCTGTAGTTTTCTTTTTTTTGTGGGATCTTTGTCAGGTTTTGGTATTAGGGTGATGGTGGCCTCATAGAATGAGTTTGGAAGTTTACCTTCCTCTGACCCATGCCAGTGTAATTATATCCTTCGACTCGAACCTCGCACATGAATTTCTGTCTGTTTTTGTTCCCCACTGCTCTGATTTCATATGATGGGGTCATCTTCCTTTTGCCACACCAGGCATACAGAAAATTTTTAACATCACCCATGATTAAACTGTCTTCTTCAGACCCTCGTCTGCTTTCTTGATGCCCGAGAGCACAGCCCTCATAGGACCGTCCGTAGCACCGACCTTTAGTGACGGACACCGGTGGAGCGAACCGCAACTTGCAAGAAAGTGGCTGCAAAATGGCTGCGATCGCGGCGCCCTAAAATTTATCCATGTTGCTTTGTAATTGGTAATTGGTTCTTTTTTAAAAATATTCACTTATTTGGCTGCATGAGATCTTAATTGCTGCATGTAAGATCTTCAGTCTTTAGTTGTGACATGTCCTTTTTATTACTGAGTAGTATTGAAAGGCTCCATACATTCTTGAAAGATTCTCTTCATACTGTGATTTGTGTGTATATAGGATGCACTTCAAAAATGTAAAACCTTTACCAAAGTGGATTTTTTGAATAATTTTCATTCAGATATGGTCTTCATATGATACACACTCATTTGAATTTAATCTAGCATTGAGAGAGGGTCTTTGCTTGCTAAGTTGTCTTTGTTATCCAGAAGCATTTCAAAACCATGATTTTAAAAAATAGAGATATAGTACCCATGCTTAGCAATTTACCACTGCTAACGTGATCATCAGCTCTTAAGGCAATTAGGCTGTGTGAAACTAACCCACATCAAAGAAAAGAGCCAAATTCGCAGTAGTCAGTCTTCAAAAGCATTTCTCTTTTGCATGACAAGAATGATGTGGGCTTCATCAAAGGATGTACATGATGAGAAAAATTCTACCTCCTTGAACTTTGGGGGTGAAAATTACTTTAACATATCACTTGGAACTGCTATAAATTTCTTAGTGATAAAATGTGATAAAACCACGTAGGTGTGTAACAATATCTAAGTGTTACTTGGGGGATAAATATGTAATCCAAACACTAATGTTGGCAGTGCCTACATATTTAAATTGGCCTCTGGTACTTAGCAACTTCACTTTCACTTTTCACTTTCATGCATTGGAGAAGGAAATGGCAACCCACTCCAGTGTTCTTGCCTGGAGAATCCCAGGGACGGGGGAGCCTGGTGGGCTGCCGTCTATGGGGTCACACAGAGTCTGACACGACTGAAGTGACTTAGCATCAGCAGCAGTTGGTACTTGTTAGTTGTCCAACAAATATTTTTTGATTACCTGCTATCTTCCAGGCCCAAAGCTCTACAAGTCCTTAAAGATCAATGAGTCATAGTTAATGACATAGATCTATAAATTTTATTGCAAGCATGCTGCTAAGTCACTTCAGTCGTGTCCAACTTTGTGCCTATGGACTGTAGACTGCCAGGCACCCCATCCATGGGATTCTCCAGGCCAGAATACTGAACTGTGTTGCCATGACCTCCTCCAGGGAATCTTCCCAACCCAGGGATCAAACCCACGTCTCTTATGTCTACTGCATTGGCAGGTGGGTTCCTTACCACTAGCGCTACCAAAGAAGCCTGAAATGTTAACTAAGCTGTGAAAACTGTTATACATATAGATCTGGGGCCTATGACAATGAAGATTTGGAGAGGGAGATAATTGCAAATAGGTGAAGCCAAGTACCTTTACATTTAACATATGATAACTGAAACTTCCTTGGTGTTCCAGTGATTAAGAATTCACCTTCCAGTGCAGGGACATGATTTTGATCCCTGGTTAGGGAACTAAGATCCCACATTCATGCATGCCTACATGCTAAGTTGCTTCAGTTGTGTCCAATTCTTTGTGACCCCATGGACTGTAGCCCACCAGGCTCCTCTGCCCCTGGGATTCTCTCAGCAAGAATACTGGAATGGGTTTCTGTACCCTACTCCAGGGGATTTTCCCAACCTAGAGATCAAACCCACATCTCATATCTCCTGCATAGGGAGAAAGGTTCTTTACCTCTAGCACCACTTGGGAAACCCATATATTTATTACATGTCATTTTTTTTTAGTTCTATTTTTTTCCTCTGCTCAACTACTCAGATCTTATCAGAGTAATTAAACAGAAAGCAGAAGTCCAAGAGAAATTTAGTATATGCTCCCAGCTTTAAAAATCCCTGCTTGTTTAGTTTTCCAAGGAATCTGGATAAGTTCAACACAGTTTGTGTATGTATAAAAAGGAAGCCCTGTCCTTCTTTGAGCATAACAGAGCATGAAGATTCCTGGAGAAGAGGAGAAACCAAATACTGCTAGAGATAGCATACATTTTGCAAGTTGGATGAAATTAGAATAAATTATTTTCTAAAACTTTCTCTCCCTCATACAAAATGGAGAAACCAGTAAAGGTACATATGACTAATTTCAATACCCAGAAAATAAGACCATAAGATACATTTTGTAAAACTAACTAGGGCTGAAAGACACATCTTTGTTTGTATAATCCAAGTTCCATTTTCGTCTTGCCATTGAGAACATATATTTAATTCATTGAATTATTAACTATAAATTTTAAAAGATGCTATTTCATTTTATTATTTTTTAATTAATTTATTTTTTATTGAAGGATAATTGCTTTACAGAATTTTGCTCTTTTCTGTCAAACCTCAGCACTAGATTTCTAAACATCTGAGGGCTTCTTTTAGCAGAAAAATACTCTCCTTCCCACAAACAAATTCTTAATGTCATAGTCTATCTCTCATAGTCTATCTGTCTATCCATCCATCAATAGATATAGACAAAGTTAATTGCATTAGCTATTGCTACCTAAACATCTTAGAACCTAGTTGCTTGAAATAACAATTATTTCTTATTTGTCAGGAGTTTACATGTAGCTGGGTGGTTCTACTGGTAAGAACTAGGCTTAGCAGAACTGACCTGTGTGTCTGTGATCTGGAGTTGGTCATCTGGATGTTTCTGATGATCTTGGTTGGACCTTGTCACATGTTATACTTGGTTATCACCTCGGTTATATACAACCCAACTCTGCTCCCTGTATCTCTCATCCTCTAGCATACGGGCATGGGTATGTTGTCAGTGAATGCAGAGGACCCAGAGTGAAAGTGGAAATGTACAAATCCTTTTCCAGCCTCCACTTGCTCTATATTTGTTAATGTCCCAATGACCAAAGCGAGTCACATGACCAAACCTAGTGTCAGCATGGGAAGGCATTACCAAGGTGGAGGGGTGCAGGAGAGAGTAAGAAAGGGACCTGAGAACTTCAGTAGAGGCATTCAGGGAGCCTCGAACAATTCCTGGAGAGCGAGATAGAGAAATAAACATCCCAAACTCTAAAAGCTTTGCTTAGTATTTCCTTTAGTCTAGAATTCTCTTGTTTGATCTTTTTCATTCATTCAGTCTCAATTTAAATGACCTTCCTTGAAGAAGTCTTGGCTCACTACCCTAACTAACTTAAGACACTCCTTCCCCCTTATGACTTTTTACTTAGCAGTAACTATCAGTAACAAAATAATAATATATAATATTGTTGCTGCTGCTGCTAAGTCACTACAGTCGTGTCTGACTGTGCAACCCCAGAGATGGCAGCCCACCAGGCTCTTCTGTCCCTGGGGTTCTCCAGGTAAGAACACTGCAGTGGGTTGCCATTTCCTTCTCCAATGCATAAGAATGAAAAATGAAAGTGAAGTCGCTCAGTCGTGTCTAACTCTTTGTGATCCCATGGACTGCAGTCCACCAGGCTCCTCCACCCATGGGATTTTCCAGGCAAGAGTACTGAAGTGGGCTGTCATTGCCTTCTCCAATATATAATATTAGGTTGATACAAAAGTAATTGCAGTTTCAGATGGTGAGTTTTAAATCATTGTAACTAGGCTCAAACACCTTTACTAATCAAAATGGAAACTACTATAGTCAACACTTTTTTTGACCAACGAGATTACAAATAAGTTGTTTCTATAGAGTAAAAGTCCATATTTCAGGATTTGATGAACACTTGGAAGCATTCTCTGCCTCCTGCTGCTTGTGGAAGTGTTTTCCCTGCAAAAAGGTGTCGAGATGCTTGAAGAAGTGATGGTTGGTCAGAAGTCAGGTGGATATAGTGCCTGAGGCAAAACTTCATAGCCCAATTCATTCAATTTTTGAAGCATTGCTTGGGTGAAGCATTGAACATGTTGTGATGGAGAATTGTGATCATTCTGTTGACCAATACTAGTTGCAGGCATTGCAGTTTTCAGTGCTTCTCATCAATTTAGCAGCATACTTCTAAACTGTAATTGTTTCATTGGAATTCAGAAATCTGTAGTGGACCAGATGGACAGTAGACCACCAAACAGTGACCATGACCTTTTTTTGGTGCAAGCTTGGCTTTGGGAAGTGATTTTGAGTTTCTTCTCAGTCCAGCCACTGAGCCGTTCATCACTGGTTGTCATATAAAATCCACTTTTCATCGCATGTCACAATCTGATTGAGAAATGGTTTGTTGTTTTTGTGTACAGTAAGAGAAGATGACACTTCAAAACAATTTTTTTGATATTCAGTCAGCTCATGAGGTACCCACTTATCAAGCTTTTTCACCTCCTCTCCAATTTACTTCAAGTGCCAAAGACCATACAATGGTTGATCTTTAATTCTTTGGCAACATCTCATGTAGTTGTAAGAGGATCAGTTTCAATGATGGTTCTCAATTGGTCATTGTCAACTTCTGATGGATGGTTGGCCACTACATTCCTCATCTTCAAGGCTCCCACCCTAACACCATGATGTGTTATGATGTATATCCTGCTCCCTTGGCCGCTGTAGCCTGGGAAACTTCTGGGTTCTGCCTAATTTCCTTCTTGTTCTATGAGGTCTCTTTACATTCACATCTCCATGGGAAACTCAAGACCCAATGATCTCTTTTTTCCTAGCTATGTCTTGAATTCTTCCAGGCTTTCTATCACCATGGTGACCAGCCAGCCTCAGATACTGTTTTCTCTTGCTAGGACTGCTATTGCCCTCCTGATGGAGCTCACCCTGTTCACTATTGCCCTCTTCCATTCATTTACCACTTTGGCACCAGAGAGATCATGTCACACTGCCATCCATTCCCACTCCATTTAAAGCATTTCTCAGACTTCTTGCTCTACAGAAGAAGTCATCTCTCTCTAAGATGGGCAGCAAAGCCTGACTCCTTTGACCCTCTCCCTTTCTCTCTAGCTCTTGAACTGGGCTCTTTTTGTTCCAGCCCCTGGAGCCTTCTTTAAGCTCATATCTTGCCATTTCTTCCTCTCCTTCCAGGCCCTTTTCACATACTATTCTCTCTGTCTCTCCTCCTCTTCCTCTACTCCCCTACTTCCAGTAACTCAACCCCTCATCCTGCACCATCATGACTGACTTTGCCTTCCTGGTTGGATCCACTAGCAACTCTAATGTGATCATAGCACTATGCAGCTCTGTTTCTAAAGCATTAATGATAGGTACTGTTTGTAGGAGTGTCTGTACTATTCATTTGTATGAGTATTTGATTGCTCTCCATTCCCCTCACTGGATCACTCCACCATAAGGTCATAGATGCAGGAACTATGCCTGATTTTGTTCACTGTTATTTCTCTTTTGTACTCTCTCTCCAACTATATTATACAATAGGTGAATAAATGACAGAATGCCACAGAGATCAATACAGCTGCTGGTTCTCAATCATAAATGGTCTATAAGTGGAGAAATAGCTCATTTTATGTTTTTTTTTCATGGAACTACAAGACTATGCAAGAAGCAGATTACTCTGACTTTCACTTGCTCCACTGGTTTCTAGTATTTGGTATAAATATTCAGTGTTTGCTAATCTCACCTAGTTCAGTTCAGTTCAGTCGCTCAGTCATGTCCGACTCCCAGCGACCCCATGAATTGCAGCATGCCAGGTCTCCCTGTCCATCACGAACTCCCGGAGTTCACTCAAACTCACGTCCATTGAGTCGGTGATGCCATCCAGCCATCCCATCTTCTGTCGTCCCCTTCTCCTCCTGCCCCCAATCCCTCCCAGCATCAGAGTCTTTTCCAATGAGTCAACTCTTTGCATGAGGTGGCCGAAGTACTGGAGTTTCAGCTTTAGCATCATTCCTTCCAAAGAACACCCAGGACTGATCTCCTTCAGAATGGACCGATTGGATCTCCTTGCAGTCCAAGGGACTCTCAAGAGTCTTCTCCAACACCACAGTTCAAAATCATCAATTCTTCGTTGCTCAGCTTTCTTCACAGTCCAACTCTCACATCCATAAATGGCCATTGGAAAAACCATAGCCTTGACTAGACGGACCTTTATTGGCAAAGTAATGTCTCTGCTTTTCAATATGCTATCTAGGTTGGTCATAACTTTCCTTCCAAGGAGTAAGCGTCTTTTAATTTCATGGCTGCAGTCACCATCTGCAGTGATTTTGGAGCCCCCAAAAATAAAGTCTGACACTGTTTCTCCATCTATTTCCCATGAAGTGATGGGACCAGATGCCATGATCTTCGTTTTCTGAATGTTGAGATTTAAGCCAACTTTTTCACTCTCCTCCTTCACCTTCATCAAGAGGCTGTTTAGTTCCTCTTCACTTTCTGTCATAAGGGTGGTGTCATCTGCATATCTGAGGTTATTGATATTTCTCCCGGTAATCTTGATTCCAGCTTGTGCATCTTTGTCATTTCTTATCTTTTAACACCTTTCTCAGGATTTGATACCATTTATCATCTCTCTTTTTTTTCACTTAAAAATTTAATTGTGGCAAAATAAACCCAACATAAAATTTACCATCTTAATCACTTTTAAATATACCATTCAGTAAAGTTAAATATATTCACATTGTTATGCAACCAATCTCCAAAATTTTTCATCCTGCAAAACTGAAACTTGGTATCCATTCAACAACAGTCCATCTCCCCTCCCACCAGCCCTTGGCAACCACCGTCCTACTTTCTGTTTCTATTAATTTGACTACTCTAGATGCCCCTTGTTAGTGGAGTCTTACATATTTGTATCCTCTCCTTTTAAAATCACTTTCTCCTTTGCCTTTTACAGTATCAGACTGGTTTCCCTCGGTTTCCTCTACACTGTCTCTCCAAAGTTCACCTTCCTTCTCTAGCACTTCCCTTTCTTGCAATAGTTTGGTTTTCCTGAGCCAAGAATCTGTAGGTTGTAGGAAACCATGGTACGAAGTAGGGAAGTGAGACAGGGCAGACAGGAGCTGACAAAAGTTACCTTATCAGTAGAAATGCATCACCATTATGGGCAGGTGATCAGTCTCACTAGGGCCTCTGAGCGACAGTGTAGGACACAGTTCAGAGCTCTGCCCCAACCATTTGGGAGGAGACTGGGGCATCTCTACCAACAACTCCACATCCTCCTGACTGAAGGCTCTTCCTAAGGGTTAACACCATTGTGTCACCAGCCACTCACTGCCTGGGAAGCCATGTTCCATGGACAGAATGCCCTTAGCTAGAGGATGCAGAACTAGCAGAGGAGATTTGAAAGACACTGCAGATACTTGTTTATGTCTTCTTCCTTTCTCTGTCCTTCTCACTGTACACATTGTTTCAGCTGATGCAGCTCACCAACCAGTCTTTTATTATCTTCTGTATACTGAAATCTTCCAAATCTTTGACTCAGAGTTTCCTCCTGTGATTTAAATCCTTATATTCATCTGCTTACTAGAGCTTATGGCATCTAAAAATCATCAAAATATTCCTCCTCCTCTTGGTTAACTATATACCTTTTCCTTTAGGCAACCACCTTCACCCTCAGCCTGGTTAATGGGACTGACTCCCTTGTTCTTCTGAATCAGAAGTTTGGCTATCACCCCAGAGACCTTCTCATTGTTACTTCTTAGGGCTAATAAGTTATTAAGGTCAATTCTATTTCTTCAAAGCTCTATAATCCATTTCTTCCATCATGATTGTTGTTTTCTTAGTTCATGTTCTTACCTTCTCATCTTGACTTTTACAGAATTGTTCTAACTTGACCTCTCCTCCCTCAATCTAAACTTCATCTCAGCCCATGTCTTATGCAACAGAGGGATCTTCTTGAAGGGATTCCCTTGAAGAGGGATCTTTGATTGTAGATATGATCACATCGCCCCCCTTTTAAAATCTTTAATGATACTTGATTGTACTGGTCATTTAAAATTCTGTCTTACTTTATCAATTACAGAGAGGCAGACTTTTATCTTTTGCTAGTCTCTGGAGTAAAAAGTAGGACTTAACCATTAAATATTTGGGAGGTAATACAAAATCAGACATCGGGTAATTGAGAAAAGGAGGTCTTTGACAAATGAATTTCTTTAATTTTTACTGGTTCATTTCAATTTTCTCCACTTTGATTATGTTTGCAGTTATTTTTCTAAGAATTTATTCATTCTATCTAGGTATTCAAATTAACAGAATAGAGTAGTTCATTCAGTTCAGTCACTCAGTCTTGTCTGACTCTTTGAGTTCCCCATGGACTGCAGCATGCCAGGCCTCCCTGTCCATCACCAACTCCCAGAGTGTACTCAAACTCATGTCCATTGAGTTGGCCATCCAACCATCTCACCCTCTGTCGTCCCCTTCTCCTGTTGCCTTCAATCTTTCCCCAAATCAGGAGTCTTTTCAAATGAGTCAGCTCTTCGCATCAGGTGGTCAAAGTATTGGAGTTTCAGCTTCAGCATCAGTCCTTCCAATGAATATTCTGGACTGATTTCCTTTAGGATGGCCTGGTTTGATCTCCTTGCAGTCCAAGGGACTCTCAAGAGTCTTCTCCAACACCACTTTTGATAGTTCAAAAGCATCAATTTTTTGGTGCTCAGCTTTCTTTATAGTCCAACTGTCACATCCATACATGACTACTGGAAAAACCATAGCTTTGACTAGATGGACCTTTGTTGGCAAAGTAATGTCTCTGCTTTTTAATATGCTGTCTAGGTTGGTCATAAGATTCTGCTTTTATTTTACATTTTGGGGCATATATATAGCCTTTCTAGTTGCTTTATGCATTTATCTATTTGCAAATTCCATTCCCCCTCCCCATTCAGTCTTGCCAGAAATCTTTCTTGTTAAGCTTTCAAATAACAAGTGTTTTGTTTTACTTTACTAAAATTATTTGCTGCTATTTCTATTTTTCAAGCTTTCACAGATTTCTATCATTATTCTAATATTTCTTTTATCTTTGGTTTGCTGGATTTATTCTTCTGTTTTTTTTTCATATTTATTTGCATTCTTAGCTCATTTTTCGACACTTTTTGGTTTCTTCTTGTATTTATGAAAGCTAATTAATTTAAGTACTTATTTTAGAATTTGACATGTTTTATAAAAAGAAAAAACCTCCATTTCTCTATTTCACACACTTCTCATGATAAAAGTGTAAGTTTCTTCCAATATCAACTAACTGTCTCTGACACCAAGCTGGGGACCTTCAACTCAATTCAATTCGAACATTATCTAAGATTAGCCAAAGGTCACATAGTTTAAGGGCTCAGTTCTACAAGACTGCCCCCACTTCAGACTCCAATAACAAGTCCAAGCTTCTGGTACTTTCGACCAATTGGATGTAAATCTGAGGTTTCCACAACTCCCTTTCCATGTTTAATAATGTGCTTGAATGGCTCAAAATTTTGAGGTGCTCAGAAAAGCACCTTACTTACTATTACTTCTTTCTTACAAAAGAATACAACTCAGGAACAACCAGATGGAGGAGATGCAAAAGCCAAGGTATGAAGTAAGGGATGCAGAGTTTCCACTCTCTCTGTGCATGCCTCTCTCCCAGCACCTCGAAGTGCTCATCAACCCAGTTGCTCTCCCAGCTCCTTCATTTAGGTTTTTTATTCAGGCTTCCCTGGTGGCTCAGATGGTAAAGAATCTGCCTGCAATGGAGGAGACCCAGGTTCTATCCTTAGGTTGGGAAGATCCCTTGGAGATCTGGCTACCCACTCCAGAATACTGGCCATCCACTCCAGTGTTCTCGCCTGGAGAATCCCATGGACAGAGGAGCCTGGTGAGCTACATACAGTCCATGGGGTTGCAAAGAGTCAGACATGACTGAGTGACTAACACACATACATATTCAGGCATCCTGGGTTGTGCTAGTGATAAAGAACCCATCTGAAATGCAGGAGACACAAGAGATGCAGGTGTGATCCCTGGGTCAGAAAAATTCCCTGAGAAGGAAATGGCAACCCACTCCAGTATTCTTGTCTGGGAAATTCCTTGGACAAAGGATCCTGGTGGGCTGCAGTCCATGGCGCAGCAGAGTCAGGCACAGCTGAGCAACTGAGCTCACCCATAACTCTCTCTCTCTCTCACACACACACACACACACATTCAGGCTTCTCTTATGTCTCTTGCATTGACATTGGTAAGCAGGTTCTTTACCATTAATGCCACCTGGGAAGCCCCCATGACACAGGCATGACTGATTAAATCATCAGCCATAGGTAATTAACTCGACCTACAGTCCCAAGTGGGGCTGAAAATTACAACCCTCTAATCATATGACTGGTTCCTTTAGCAACCAGTCCCCATTCTGAGATTAAGAGTCATAGCCACTAGTCATCTTAGTAGCATACTCAGCAATTCCAAGGGTTTTAGGAGCTGTGTGCCAGGAAATGGGGGCAAATACTAAATATAATTCTTTTTATGTCACAGATGTTTCATGACTATTCATTTCTAATGTTTCTTAATTCAGATATAAAGAGATGAGTGTGTACTATCTAACCTCTTAAATTACTGAATACTATCAAAGGAGAGATCTCTCTTGAGGTAGATTCCATGAGAACAAAGCAAAGAGACGATAAAAAACAGTGAAAGCTAAAATACCAATTTCTTTCATGTGTTTAAACATCAGTTCAGTTCAGTTCAGTCGCTCAGTTGTGTCCGACTCTTTGCGACCCCATGAATCACAGCACACCAGGCCTCGCTGTACATCACCAACTCTTGGAGTTCACTCAAACTCATGTCCATCGAGTCGGTGATGCCATCCAGTCATCTCATCTTCTGTCGTCCCCTTAAGCAATGTCTATTATTTTTAATCCTCATCCCCAGATAAGGGAGGAAAAGAACCTCTGAATGAATGAAAAATGACAAGTTAGTGACTCTAATTCATTTAAGCTGTTTTATGGGAGTATCACCTTGTTCTGGATACTAATCGGAGATAAAATTTTATGAGACTTCCTTCATATTTGTTATTATTAAATAAAATAATTAAAACCTATTTTATCTAACAATATTATTAGCTATTTATCTTGATTACATAACCTTATTGAGTTTATTTTATAAA
Source organism: Bos taurus (assembly GCF_002263795.3). NCBI lineage: Eukaryota > Metazoa > Chordata > Mammalia > Artiodactyla > Bovidae > Bos > Bos taurus. Next base: position 3,078,977 of record NC_037340.1, on the reverse strand, counting down.
TGTCACATTGTTTTTCCTGCAGTTAAAAAATTAAATTATGTACTGATTATCAGATTAATTTGTTTTTAGCAATTTATGATATTCTTTTAATTAAATACATAATGTTTGATCATGATATCTAATGAAACTGAAGAAAGTCTTACTAATTCTTAGTTCTACTAATTCATTATATATGAGTATATAATGCTAATATTATATCATATTATATAATATCAGCACTTTGGCCACCTGATGCGAAAAACTGACTCATCTGAAAAGACCCTGACCCTGGGAAAGATTGAAGGCAGGAGGAGAAGAGGACAACAGAGGATTAGATGGTTGGATGGCATCACTGACTCGATGGACATGAGTTTGAGCAAGCTCCGGGAGTTGGTGATGGACAGGGAGGCCTGGCCTGCTGCAGTCCATGGGGTTGCAGGGTCAGATGCGACTGAGCAACTGAACTGAACTGAACTGAGCTGAGTATTATATCATTATTCTCAAAAGCAGAACACAAGGCTCACACACACACATACACACATATACATGCATACAAATATATGCTAATATTTCAAAGAAATATTATCATACTCCTTGCTTTACAAATAATTTCTATTTTAGATAGGTTGAAAAATTACAAATTAAATAATGAGAAGCAAGATATTATTTTAAATAACATAAAGTTGATACATTTTATCATGTTTTCAGTAACGTGCATTACAAGATGCATTCTGTAAGATGGATGTTTCAATATGCAACATAGCATATCTATTTGTATAGAACAGTGATATCCCACTTTTTTCCTGAAAGATAAGATGAATTTGGCTGATGAGGTTTAAAAATGAGGCCAAGTTTGTCAGGTTATTCAGGGAAATTTTCCATGGATTAATCTGTAGATCAATCTGTAAATTATCACTAAAAAGATGAAAGCATGGACATTTAAGGCATCTAACACTTCAAGACATTTTATAAAAATATTTTATTTTCAAAAGTGTATAAAAATTAGTAACATTTTGATTTTCCAAAACTTTTCAGAATATATATCTAGTTGGAAGACTAATAAGTCTATTTAATAGCATTTGATTATTCTTGATAAAGTCTTTTTGCTATTTTTCCTAGAAACTGAGATACTAAACAGATCTAATGATTGGGATAGAAAATGTTTTGCAAGTCTGAGGTTTTCCAATCATGAGCTTTCAGCAAAACTGAAGGAGGAGTTTGTCAAGCTTGTAGTTGATAGAATCATTAAAAGATTATTCTGATAGATCAATCACAATGTAATTTTGGCATGTATTTTGAAAATTCAATTACTAAAATGCCATTGTTATTGCAAAATTCCTTCTAATTCTGTGTTCTGTTTATGAGAACAAACTTTCATAACGTTTATATATACAAAAAGAAGAACAGAAATAGAATCCATGATCAGACCCATGTCCCATTAGCCATAAGGATATATTTCTCTCCTTTATAAATAGCCACAGTTTATAAATTGAGGAAAAGTCTCACTTATTTCATTAAGAGAAGCATGTGCAAAGTATTTTTGCTTTTTGTGAATACTTATTCATAAAAATTTGCAGTAGATTTATAATGTTTTTACCAGTTGTGAATTACCAATACTTGTAGTAATTTTACAATACATTTTAAAACATGACTGCCTTTATGGTCATCAGCAATAAAATCATTTTTCAGTTTATTAGACATAGTTTTGGTGCTATTAAGAATGTAGAATGATCAATAAAAGCTTTTGAATATAAAGCAAATTACTTTAGGGACTTCCCTTGTGATCCAATGGCTAAGACTCTGCACCTCCCCTGCAGGGGGCATGGGTTTGATTCCTGAGACTGGGCAGCACGTAAGCTCTAGTTGTGGCACGTGGGGCTTCTCTAGTTGTAGTGTGCAGGCGTCTCGTTGCAGAGCACAGGTTCTAGACTGCATGAGCTTAGTAGTTATGGCGAGTGGGCTTAGTTTTCCAACAACATGTAGGGATCTTGTTTCCCTTCCCAGGAACCAAACCCATGTCCCCTGCATGAGAAAGCAAGTTGTTAACCCCTGGATCACCAGGGAGGTCTGCAGCACAATGTTTCTTTGATTATAGCCCAGACTCTGCAAAGTTAAATGTTAACTTCTATTACTAGAAGTCTGATAATTTGAAAATAATTTCTGTTCTCTACTACAGGGCAATAAAACAACTTAATTTTTTTTGTAGTACATTAACAGTTTTGCATTTAATTAACAATCTTATTTTAACATTTTTTTCCTTTCATAGATAATATATGCTTCTCTCCTTTGACCCAACTTTACCACTTTACTGATTAAACCACTAATGAGTTTCTGCTATTAATGGACACAAATTCCCTACATATTTGAGAAAAAGCAGTGCTTTTGAAGTTTTTAAAATTACACTCAGAAGTTGTTTCCCATCTGACTTCATTTACTATTTACTGAGCCCACCTAGTCCTCAGATTATGCTCCTGGATTTGATTTATAAGCAGCCTCTAATTATTTAGCTTGGTTTGGAACCCAGTTCCTGTTTGTATTTGGTAGAGAGAAATAAAATGGATTTCAGAGTCAGGATGGATTTTGAAACACAGTATTGGAACTCCAAACCACAGAAATCAGACAAGAAAAAAATTAAATAAGAGAAATTCAAACTGGAAAGGAAGATGTAAAACTGTCACTGTTTATAGATGTCATGACTCTCTATATAGAAAATCCTTCAGGTGCCACCTACAGCATACCTGAATTCATCAATGAGTTTGGTAAAGTTGTGGGATGCAAAATTAATATATAGAAATTTATTGTGGTTCTATAACTAATACTGAACAATCAAAAAGAGAATTTAAGAAAACAATCCCATTCAAATAATAACAAAAAGAGAAAGACAAAATATCCCACATGTCACTGCATCAAAAAGAATAAAATAACAGCAATAAGCTTAACAAAAGAGGTAAAACACTTGTTCTTGGAAAACTATAGAACTCTGATGAAAGAAATTGAAGATGATAGAAATAAATGGAAAGATAGTCTGGGCTCATGGATTGGAAGAATTAATATTGCTAAAATAACTACATTACCTGAGGCAATCTACAGATTCAATGTAATCTCTAACAAAATACCAATGGCATTTTTCACAGAAGTAGGACAAATTATTCTAAAATTGCTTTGGAAATACACACAAAAAAACCCCAAATAGCCAAAATTATCTTGAGAAAGAAGAATAAACTTGGAAACATTAATATCAGACTCTGTAATTCCAAACTATACTACAAAGCTAGAGTAATAAAAACAGTATGGTACTGGCACAAAAATATCCATGTAGATCAATGGAACAGAAGACAGAGTCTAGAAATAATCATGTTTGTAAGGGCAACCATCTGTGACAAATAAAGCAAGAATATACAATGGAGGAAAAGACAATCTCTTTAATAAATGGTGTTGGGGAAATTGAACAGCTACATGCAAAAGATTCAAACTAATTTACTTTATCAAATTTATCAAACTAATTTAATTTACACCACATATAAAAATAAATTCACATGGATTAAAGACTTAAGCATAAGATCTGAAACCATTTAACTTCTAGAAGAAAACAGACAGTACCCTCTTTGACATTAGTCTTAGTAATATTTGCTAAGGAAATATTAGGAAATACAATATTACTGTTTTCAAGGAAAACAAAAACAATAAATGAACAAATAGAACTATATCAAACTAAAAAGTTTTGTATGGCAAAGGAAATTGTCAGCAAAATGAAAAGACCACCTATTAAACGGGAGAAGATACTTGCCAACAATATATCTGACAAAGAATTAATATCCAAAATATACAAAGAACTCATACAACTCAACAATAAGCCAAATGACTTGGTTTAAAAATGGACAAAGGGGTTGAATAGACATTTTTTCAAAGAAGACATATAAATGGTAACAGGCACATGAAAAGATGCTCAACATCACTAATCATGAGGGAAATGCAAATCAAGCCCACAATGAAGGATTTCCCTGGCAGTTCAGTGGGTTAAGAGTCTGTACTCCCACTGCAGGGGGCATGGATTCGATCCATGGTCAAGGAACTAAGATCCTGCATGCTGCTTCCTGCAGCCAAAAAATGTTACAACATCACCTCATACCTGTCAGAATGGCTATTACCAAAAAGACAACGAACAATAAATGTTGGCAAGGATGTGGAGAAAAGGAAACACTCATGTACTGTTGGTGGGAATGTAATCTGGTTCAGCTACTATGAAAAACAGTATGGAGCTTCCTCAAAAAAATTAAAACTAGAGCTACCATATAACCCATCAATTTCATTCCACTCCTGGATATTTATACAAAGGAAATGAAAACACTAACTAGAAAAGATATGCATTCCAATGTTCACTGCAACATTATTTACAATAGCCAGGGTATGGAAGCAACCTAAGTGCCCGTCAATAGATGAATAGACAAAGAAGATGTGATATATTTGTTTGATGGACTATTTATTACTCAGCCATAAAAAAGAATGCAATCTTGCCATTTGTGACAACATGGATGGACCTAGAGGGTATTATGGAGAAGGCAATGGCACCCCACTCCAGTGCTCTTGCCTGGAAAATCCCATGGATGGAGAAGCCTGGTGGGCTGCAGTCCATGGGGTCGCTGAGGGTCAGACACGACTGGGCGACTTCACTTTCACTTTCCATTTTCATTCATTGGAGAAGGAAATGGCAACCCACTCCCGTGTTCTTGCCTGGAGAATCCCAGGGATGGGGGAGCCTGGTGGGCTGCCATCTCTGGGGTCATACAGAGTCGGACACGACTGAAGTGACTTAGCAGAGGGTATTATGCTAAGTTATTTCACTCATATGTGTAATTTAAAAAGCAAAACAAATGAACAAACATAATACACAGAAACAACAAACAGGTGGTTGCCAGAGGGGAGAGAGTGTGGGGAGGAGAGAAATAGGTAAGGAAGATTAAGAGGTGCACGCTTCCAGTTACAAGATAAATGAGTCATGGTTACAAAATGTATGGTGTGGGGAATGTCGTCAATTATTATGTCCTGCCTTTGCATAGTGACACATCATAATTAGATTTTCATGATCATTTTGAAATGTATAGAAATACCAAGTCACTGTGTTGTATAGCAGGAGCTAACATAGTGTTATAAGTCAATTATATTTCAAAAACAAACACACTTATAGAAAAAGAGATCAGATTCATGGTTACTAGAGGAGGCAAGGGAGAACTTAATGAAGGCAGTCAAAAGGTACAAACATCCAGTTACAAGATTGTAGGGAAAGAGCAAATTAGTGAAGATGGCATGGTCAGGCTCTCATGCACCCCAGGGCCTCTCACTCTTGCCCCATGGTTTGTAAATAATTACATAACAGCTAAGATCAGTCATAGCACTGTGCAGCACGTCAGAATGTACTCATTTGGACTCAGGCTACTTTTCTTCTGTACATATATAAGTTCACCTGGAAAAGCCCTGGAGGGTTGTGGGCAATTATGTTATGTTGTGTCTGCTACTATGGCTGCTGCACCAGCCAGGAGAGAATAAATGCAGAGTTGACTTATTGGAAAAGACTCTGATGCTGGGAGGGATTGGGGGCAAGAGGAGAAGGGGACAACAGAGGATGAGATGGCTGGATGGCGTCACTGACTCAATGGACATGAGTCTGAGTGAACTCCGGGAGTTGGTGATGGACAGGGAGGCCTGGCGTGCTGCAATTCATGGGGTCGCAAAGAGTCGGACACTACTGAGCGAATGAACTGAACTGAAATGAACAGTTCTTATGACTCCTGATATTTTCTTTCAGCCTCTTAGCTCACACCTTGCCTACCACGGGTTAAGAAGAGTGCTTACAGTGAGATACAGAGAGACAGTTGGCATCACGAACAGGATCAGCAGTACCAAGATAAAATAACTGAGTGTAATGTACAACATGATAAATATCATGAATATTTTTGTATGCTATATATGAAGCTTGTTAAGAGAGTAAATATTTAGAATCTTATCACAAGGAAAATTTGTTTCCATTTATTTTTATATCAATATGTGATTATTTGTGTTCACCAAGCTTATTATGATAATTGTTTCATGATATATGTAAGTGGAATCATTATACTGCACATCTGAAACTTATTCAGTACTGTATGTCAATGACATATCAATAAACTTGGAAGAATATAAAACTCAAGAAATAAAAAATATTTCTAGTTGCAATACTAGAATAAACACAACAAAATGAAGGAACTGCTTGTATGTGTGTTATAAGTTAGTGGGAGCTTTGGGTTGTTTGATGGTAGGTAATTCCTGAATAATTTAATCCAACTAAATATCAAGTATGAGAGAGAGAGCACAGGGGAAAGAGAGGGAGAGGAAGAGAGACTTACCGCCAGCATGGTCAACAAGTACAGACTGTGTTTGTTTTCACAGAGGCAATGGAGTTGGATACTTTGGGGGAGAAAATAAGATTCACATGAGAAAGAGAGAAAACGAACCATTTCTCAATGAAAATCCTTTAAGAAAAGCCCACAGTTGAAACTCAACAAACTTGCTAAGTTCCCAAAGATGAGGTCCTTGAGGTAACCATCTTTCAGAGATTATTCCTTTCAACAATGGAGATAAATGACAACACAACTGATTTACAAAAATTTATCTTGAAATAAACAAAGATTGTCAAATAGGAACAGAAAATTAACACAGCAAAGACTTGGGGGCGGGGGTGAAAATCAAGATAAAATATAAACATCTCTCTTAGGAAGAGACTCCACAAAGATACTAACAAGCATCTTTAAAAAATGAATCAAATGGTAAAAGAAATGCTGGTAGAAAGCATACTTATTTGGGGAAACTTAGGAAGTATAAACAGTTTCCCAGGTGACTCACTGGTAAAGAATCTGCCTGCCAAGCAGGAGATTTTGGTTCCATTCCTGAGTTAGGAAGATCCCCTGGAGAGGGAAATGGCAACCCACTCCAGTATTCTTGCCTGGGAAATTCCATGGCCAGAGGAGCCTGGGGGGCTACAGTCCATGGGGTCACGAAAGGGTTGGACATGACTGAGCAACTAAGTAACAACAAAAGAAGTATAAACCACACATAAAATTATAAAACACAAAATAGATGAGATAAAATCAAACAAACAGAATAAGGTATTGGAAGGCAAGAAGTCTATGGAAATATTACAAATATTTTCAAGGAATCCTATAAAATGTTGGAAGTGGAAAAAAATGTTCTAATGCAGCAAAACTTGGCAAAGAGAAGATGAAGTTTGACATCTGGCAGATTTGATAGAAAAAATCAAGACCTAAGGAGAGCATGGAGCAATTCCTATAGGAAGCAGCCAACCAGAATGAAGGGAACACTTAGCTGAGAAAACCAATAAAATTACAGTTGACTATAAAATTCAGAAAAACCTCGAGGAAACTCTTGTTTACAAAGAAAATGAATTTGAAGTTTTGAATAATTGTGCTGGGCAGCTGAAATAACTGGTAAATCACCAGAGTGAGGAGACAAAATTAATCAGAGATGACAGATGATATATATCTCCTGGATATAATCTTTGTTAACAATAGCTGGAAAAGACTGAGGCCATTTCCCATCTAAACTGAGTGATGAGGTGTCAGCCAGGCATGAGCTGGAAGAGAAAATAAAGAACATGAGATTCATTCTCTGCATTTAGCAAAGCTTGACTGGAAAATGAATGCAAACCCTTGCAGTGCAAGGTGGATATCCCGAAAGCAGATAAAGATGCGACTTTGTAAAAAGAAGCTCATTCAGGAGGAGAAGAAATAGGAAAAGAAAGGGCAAAAGCAATCAGCTGCAGGGGAAATGAAAATTTATGGGGAAAGAACTTAAGAAATGGAGGGGAAATTGTAGAAAATAGAAATATCCATATGCAGTTCATACAAAAATGGCTTAAGATTGAAATTAATACCATGATATAAAATGAGGAATGTCAAAAAGCCAGAGACTCTAAAACCAAATCCAGGAAGACTTGATTCTGAAACAGTCCCACAGAAATTTTCTAATCAGTGGGCAAACTAGGTGGTACATTAGAATCACCTAGGGGGCTTGTTGAAATGAAGATGGCTGGGCACCATCCCTGGATCTGATTCAGTAGAGTTAGGTGAGGCCTGAAAACCTTTATTTTAACAAGTTCTCTGGTTATGCTGCTGCTGCTGGTCTGAAGATCACACTGTGAGAACCACTGCTCTAAACCAACCCCAGTTGATTTTTAGGACTGCTTAAGCCCCTTATAGACCTATTCAATCAGTATCTGTGTGTGGGGGTGGGGGTGGGGGGTGGGGGGAGCTCAGGCACTGGTATTTTTCAAAGCAGCTCAGATAATTATGACTTAACCAGGGTTGAGAACCAATGAAGCTACCCAAACTGGTTCTTCCAACCATTTCACTGAAATTGGCAACATATTGCCTCTCATTCCTACCTATGATATATTCATTTTTAAAAAAATTTATTTGCTTTTAACTGGAGGATAATGCTTTGCAATATTGTGTTGGTCTCTGCTGTACATTAACATGAATCAGCCATAGGTATACGTATGTTCTCTTCCCCACCCACCTTGAACCTTTCTCCCACCTCCCACCCCATCCCATTTCAAGGTTGTCACAGAGCACCTGATTTGAGCTCCCTGTGTCATACAGCAAATTCCCACCAGCTATCTATTTTAAATATGGTAATGTATATGTTTGTGATGGGACATATTCTTTTCTCTTAACAGAAGAAATTTGTCCATAACTATACAAATCCAATGGATAGGTACTCAGTGTTAGGGAGTCCTGCCTCTGCTTGGGTTTGATGAAACTTCATTGAAAAATCCAAGGAGCAACTCTGATGATAGGGGATGGGCTTAATTCTCATGCCACCTCCCTTTCTAAATGTCTTCCAGGCATTCCCAGCAAGATCTCACCAACAGGAGGATGCCCACCTCTTTCAGGTCCATTTGGACCTTTACCTAAAGCCTGGGAAGCTCATCTGCTTTCACTCTTCCCTTCACCTCTGGTTTTTGCTGTGTATTTCTTTCCAAATCTAAGTAAACTACCTTCGCTTTCACTTGGAATCAGTAACTTCCCTTATGATCCGGTGAGGATAGACATGGACATCCAAGTTTTTAAATATTCAAACTCTCTTGGTTGAAGGAAGAGCATTTTATCTGATCTCAGATCAATATATCTACCTTTATCCCCAAACCAAACCCAAGTGCCTCTTCACCTCTAGCTTTTGAAATATCTTTTGTAAGGTTTATTAGTGTCCCCACTATACATGCATGTGAGAACACACACACATGTCCATTGGTCACAGCCGTGCAAAGGACAATTCATAGGCTCCTCTTAGGCTTTTAGTCTAAGATGGTGAACTGTTTAAACATTTCACTAGATTCAAAATTCTACATTTTTCACTTTAATTGAGATTAAAAACTTATATACAGTATAATGCACAGATCTTAAGTATAAAATTCAATGCAATTTGAAAATATAGTATCTTCCAAAGAGAACATTTACATCATATTAGAAAGTTCCTTAATGCCTTAATTTGAGTTCCTGGACCTAATTCCAATGTACGTGGGTTGGGGGACAGAGCGAAGTTTCCATCTATCACCAAGTAATTCTTGGAACATCAGTTGACAACCCGCCCCCCATTCTTAGGTGAAGTCCCAAAGTTACCTCATTAACATTCACTTAGGAAATTCCAAAGGGAAAAAGACCAAGCATACACATTTCTTATTATAAATCACAATATCAGTTCAGTTCAGTTCAGTCGCTCAGTCGTGTCCGACTCTTTGCGACCCCAATGAATTGCAGCACACCAGGCCTACCTGTCCATCACCAACTCCCGGAGTTCACTCAAACTCACGCCCATCGAGTCGGCGATGTCATCCAGCCATCTCATCCTCTATCATCCCCTTCTCCTCCTGCCCCCAATCCCTCCCAGCATGAGTCTTTTTCAAGGAGTCAACTCTTTGCATGAGGTGGCCAAAGTACTGGAGTTTCAGCTTTAGCATCATTCCTTCCAAAGAAATCCCAGGGCTGATCTCCTTCAGAATGGACTGGTTGGATCTCCTTGCAGTCCAAAGGACTCTCAAGAGTCTTCTCCAACACCACAGTTCAAAAGCATCAATTCTTCGGCGCTCAGCCTTCTTCACAATCCAACTCTCACATCCATACATGACTACTGGAAAAACCATAGCCTTGACTAGACGGACCTTTGTTGGCAAAGTAATGTCTCTGCTTTTGAATATGCTATCTAGGTTGGTCATAACTTTCCTTCCAAGGAGTAAGCGTCTTTTAATTTCAGGGCTACAATCACCATCTGCAGTGATTTTGGAGCCCAGAAAAATACAGTCTGACACTGTTTCCACTGTTTACCCATCTATTATCACAATATCACGTGCCTCCAATTAATCAATCCAATGAGCAACCTCTGAGCTGATCTCTATCACTGTATATTAGTTTTGCCTCTTTTAAAACTTCCTATAAATGAAGTTCAGAGAAGGCAATGGCACCCCACTCCAGTACTCTTGCCTGGAAAATCCCATGGATGGAGGAGCCTGGTAGGCTGCGGTCCATGGAATCGCTAAGAGTCGGACACGACTGAGCGACTTCACTTTCACTTTTCACTTTCATTTATTGGAGAAGGAAATGGCAACCCACTCCAGTGTTCTTGCCTGGAGAATCCCAGGGACAGAGGAGCCTGGTAGGAGGCCGTCTATGGGGTCGCACAGAGTCCGACACAACTGAAGTGACTTAGCAGCAGCAGCAGCATAAATGAAATTACACATCATCTCCTCAGTTATATCTTTTTTTGCTCGGCATAATGACTGTGAGATTCATCTATACCGTTGTGTCTTAGAAATTGATCCTTATGTGTTGCTGAATAGTATTCCACTATTTGAGAACAGCATAGTTACTTTACCGTTTCAAGTTGATGGGTATTTGAGTTATTTTCAGGTTTGAGCTGTTATTAATAAAGGTTTATGAAGATGCTTCACAAGGCTTTTTCTGGACATGTGTTTCATTTCTCTTTCATGTACTTTCTCCCACGAAGGCACTTACTGTATCATAACCATCAATGTTTTAACTTTATAAATGACTTTTTCCCAAGTTGATCATACCATTTTACATTCCAGACAGTACCAGTAGCTCTACATCCTCACCAATATTTGGTGTGATCAATCTTTTTTGTTTTTAACCATTCTAGTGAGTTTGAAGTGGTAACATTTGCTATTTTTGTAGAATTTTTTCAATGTACGCTGAACTAAAATTTTCCATATTTGAACCAAGTTATTTAATGCTGAGGTTTGTACTTTTTTAAAGTTTTCTACAGACAGAATCATTTTTTGAGCTGAAGTCTCCATCTGTAATATGACCTATTTTATTTTTAATGAAATAAAAATAATTAAATAAATGGCTTTTAGGTAAAAAATAATTTAAATTATCAGAAAAAGAACTATGGGTTGGAAAAGAAGTTGAATATTGAATGTGCATGGCACTGATTTAAAGTTAGAATTTAAGCAAGAAAGCAGAGGAAGGCTAAAAATAAAGGAAGGTTGTAGCCTAGATCAGTATTTAATAAGCCACTATTCTGAGAATAATTTGCAGGTTTCCCATGAGCATTTAGTACACAATTCAACTATAGTTTTTTCTGCCTTAATACAAAAACAAATGCTACTTTTTCATTAGACTGATACTTGAATTGTGGCCATTTGTTTTTGCAAATACACTTTTGATTTTCTTTGATAATCATTTTTTTTTTTTTTTTTTTGAGTGATATACTGACTCAGGGATTGAACCTACACCTCTTGTGTCTCCCGCAGGCAAACTCTTTACCACTGCACCATCTGGGAAGATCCAATTTTTAAAACTTTTTCATAGGTGCTCTGCATAAAATAATTGCTCAAAATATCTGAGAAAATCCGTAGCAGTGATTAGGGCTTCCCATGTGGCTCAGTGGTGAAGAATCCTCCTGCCAGTGCAAGAGACATGGGCTCGAGCCTTGGGCCAGGAAGAGCCCCTGGAGAAGGAAATGGCAACCCACTCCAGTATTCTTGTCTAGGAAATCCCATAGACAGAGGATCCTTTTATTTCCATGGGGTCACAAAAATCTGACATGATTTAGGGAATAAACAATGAATAGCAGTGATTCTCAATCTTTAGTGGATGTGAGAACTTTGTAAAAATACAAAGGGCCAGTCCCTGTCCTGCTACAAGAAACACAGTCATGTGTATTCTTTATTAGTTCTTCAAGTGATCCTGAGACACATCAAATTTCAATAACCAGTGCTCTGCAGTGTATTCCAGCAGCAAGTCATGTGGAAAACAAAATCGTAACTCAATTACGGTTCAGTTGTCAGCAATGACCAACAGGTGGCTCACTCGATCACAACACTGTTTAGTAAAATGAGTTTATTTGCGTATCAAGACATCTCCAGAAAAATAGTAGTAAGTGGAAATAAAAAGTGCAGTTATATTTGTAGAATAATTCAAATGCCTTTTCTTCAGTATTGTCTTTGGTTGTGTGACTCCTAACAAGCCTTCTAGACAAACATGATGGAACTTCCATTCTTGCCTGAAAATATTTCTTTAGACTTTTTATGTTAGACTGCATTTCTTCTTAAGAAAAATTCAGTTATAAAAGATAAAATAATCAAGAAAGTTCTCCATATATTATATTGCACTTCCCTTCACTAGAAGATCAGGAAGTGATTCTACTCTGGATTGCATGCATGTGTGCTGAGTCGCTGCAGTTGTGTTTGACTCTGCGACCCCATGGCCTGTTGCTTGCTAAGCTTCTCTGTTCATGGGATTCTCCAGGAAGATACTGGAGTTGGGTTACCAGGGTGGATACCTTTCACATTGGGAATTACTTTAAAGAATAAAAGGCTGTCTGTTAAGCCTGAATTTAATTACAGCTGATCAATTGCAGTGATTCTGGCTACAAAGTTGGCTTGCTTTGAGTTTACTGAAAAAAAAAAAAACAAAAACATGCTATTTGCAATTGTATGAAATGTTCCTTCTGGGTTACAGCTAGGTATTGATTACTAAAGCCTTCAGTCAAGGTGGCATGTCCAAAATAAGGCAGTGATTTCCCAGATCTGTGCTTATGGGTAGAATTTCAATGCCTAGCTCAACTTGGAATTGTTCCACATGCTCACAATTTCCAAATAAAATGCTCCAGATAAGCCTGAAGAATGTAATTCATTTATTCACTCATCACTGGTCAGCATTTATTGACTGTATGCTCTGTGCCAGATAATGAATAAGGCCTGAGAATTAATGCACAAAAGATACTGTTTAGTCTTGGATGCAGACAAATGGTCAACTAGTTACAGTTGTGTGATAGTCATCACTCCTGTAGTTGATGGTTGGATGCCTGACATTTTCACTGCTATGTCCTCATTGCCTAGCACAATACCCAGTCTGGGGCATCAGTTTAATAAATATTTTCTCAATTATGTAGCTAATATATTTATAGAAGTTGTCAGAGGTCACTAAGAGGGCAAATAAAGAGTTACATAACTCAAATGAGGGAGAATGATCTTTTGAGAACATCTCTTGGCTTAGTTTACTTTGATTGGGTATGTTTACAGGGGAGTCTGTACATTTCAGATTTTATAGTGAAACTGACATTACCCTGCCCATGTACCCTCAGCATTCATTTCTATGCTACAAGCTATTTAGAGGGAAAACCTAAGACACAACACTTGACGGCTTTTTTTCCTCGGCCATGGGACACACGCAGTTGCTGCAGGAAGTCCTCCCAAGATCAGTGACTTCCAGGAGCTGTTGCATAAATACCTTACCTTTTTTGCTTCATAGCTAACTCTGGAGTTGTTCTGTGTTGTCTCCTAGAGGTCATCAGTGGGATAGAATTTTGCTAATTGCCCACAGTGGCAACTGGATTGGTAATACACCTTTCACAAGATTTCTTCCATCCTGGCTTTTTATTTGTGCTTTCTGGCATTAACTCCCAAATAAAACTCTAACAGTTGAGTTCCTGTCTTAGAATCTGCTTCTAGATCAAACTCTTCCCAAGGATAAATATGAGCCGTCTATGTGCATATGGGTCAGTGACATCAACATTTTCAGAATCAGTGAACTAAAATGGACCAGAAAGGGAGAATTTAATTCAGATGACCATTATGTCTACTACTGTGGGCAAGAATTCCTTAGAAGAAATGAAGTAGCCCTCATAGTCAACAAAAGAGTCTGAAATGCAGTACTTGGGTGCAATCTCAAAAATGACAGAATGATCTCTGTTCGTTTCCAAGGCAAACCATTCAATATCACAGTAATTCAAGTCTATGTCCCAATCACTAATGCCAAAGAAGCTGAAGATCTTCTTTCTGGTGCTATGAAGATCTTTAAGACCTTATAGAACTAACACCAAAAAATGATGGCCTTTTTGGTCATCATAGGGGACTGGAATGCAAAAGAAGGAAATCAAAAGTTACTCCAAAAGACTGGAGTAAGAGTCAAATTTGGCCTTAGAATACAAAATGAAGTAGGGCAAAGGCTAACAGAGTTTTGCCAAGAGAACGCAATGGTCATAGAAAAACACCCTCTTCCAACAACACAAGAGATGACTCTACACATGGACATCACTAGATGGTCAATACTGAAATCAGATTGATTAAATTATTTGCGGCCAAAGATGGAGCTCTATACAGTCAGCAAAAACAAGACCAGGAGCTGACTGTGGCTCAGATCATGAACTCCTTATTGCCAAATTCAGACTTAAATTGAAGAAAGTAGGGAACATCACTAGACCATTCAGGTATGACCTAAATCAAATCCCTTATGACTGTATACAGTGGAAGTGACAAATGGATACAAGGGATTAGATCTGATAGACAGAGTGCCTGAAGAACTATGGATGGAGGTTCATGACATTGTACAGGAGACAGGGATCAAGACCATTCCAAAGAAAAAGAAATGCAAAAAGGCAAAATGGTTGTCTGAGGAGGCCTTTCAAATAGCTGAGAAAAGAAGAGTAGCTGAAGGCAAAGGAGAAAAGGAAAGATATACCCATTTGAATGCAGAGTTCCAAAGAATAGCAAGGAGAGATAAGAAAGCCTTCCTCAGTGTTCAGTGTAAAGAAATAGAGGAAGAACAATAGAATGGGAAAGACTAGAGATCTCTTCAAGAAAATTAGAGATACCAAGGGAACATACCAAGGAAACATTTCATGCAAAGATGGGCACAATAAAGGACAGAAATGGTATGGACCTAACAGAAGCAGAAGATATTAAGAAGAGGTTGTAAGAATAAACAGGAGAACTATACAAAAAAGATCTTCATGATCCAGAAAACCATGAAGGTGTGATCACTCACCTAGAGCCAAACATTCTAGAATGTGAAGTCAAGTGGGCCTTAGAAAGCATCACTAAGAACAGAGCTAGCAGAGGTGATGGAATTCCAGTTGAGCTATTCCAAATCCTGAAAGATGATGCTGTGAAAGTGCTGCACTCAATATGCCAGCAAATTTAGAGAACTCAGCAGTGGCCACAGGACTGGAAAAGGTCAGTTTTCATTCCAATCCCAAAGAAAGGCAATGCCAATGAATGCTCAAACTACTGCACAATTGCACTCGTCTCACATGCTAGTAAAGTAATGCTCAAAATTCTCCAAGCCAGGCTTCAATAGTACGTGAACCATGAGCTTCCAGATAGTCAAGCTTTTAGAAAAGGCAGAGGAACCAGAGATCAAAGTGCCAACATCTGTTGGATCATTGAAGAAACAAGAGAGTTCTAGAAAAACATCTACTTCTTCTTTATTGACTATGCCAAAGCCTTTGACTGTGTGGATCACAACAATTTGTGGAAGAGTCTTAAAGAAATGGGAATACCAGACCATCTGACCTGCCTCCTGAGAAATCTGTTTGCAGGTCAAGAAGCAACAGTTAGAATGGGACATGGAACAACAGACTGGCTCCAAATTGGGAAAGGAGTACCTCAAGCCTGTATATTGTTACCTTGCTTGTTTAACTTATATGCAGAATGCATCATGCAAAATACTGGGCTGGTTGAAGCACAAGCTGGAATCAAGATTGCTGGGAGAAGTATCAATAACCTCAGTTGCACAGATGACAGCACCCTTACAGCAGAAAGTGAAGAACTAAAGAAACTTGATGAAAGTGAAAAAGGAGAGTGAAAAGTTGGCTTAAAACTCAACCTTCAAAAAACTAAGATCATGGTATTTGGTCCCACCACTTCATAGCAAATAGATGGGGAAACAGTAGCAACAGTGACAGGCTTTATTTTCTTGGGCTTCAAAATCACTGCAGATAGTGACTGCAGCCATGAAATTAAGACACTTGCTCCTTGGAAGAAAAGTTATGACCAACCTAGACGGCATATTAAAAACCAGAGACATTACTTTGCCAACAAAGGTCCATCTAGTCAGAGCTATGGTTTTTCCAGTAGTCATGTATGGATGTGAGAGTTAGACTATAAAGAAAGCTGAGTGCCAAAGAATTGATGCTTTTGAACTGTGGTGTTGGAGAAGACTCTTGAGAGTCCCTTGGACTGCAAGGAGATCCAACCAGTCCATCCTAAAGAAAATCAGTCCTGAATATTCTTTGGAAGGACTGATGCTGAAGCTGAAGCTCCAATACTTTGGTCATTTGATACAAAGAACTGACCTATTTGAAAAGACCCTGATGCTGGGAAAGATTGAGGGCAGGAGGAGAAGGGGATGACAGGATGAGATGGTTGGATGGCATTACCGACTCTATGGACATGAGTTTGAGTAAGCTCCAGGAGTTGGTGATGGACAGGGAAGCCTGGTGTGCTGCAGTCCATGGGGTCTCAAACAGTCAAACACGACTGAGCGCTGAACTGAACTGATGTGCATATGCGTGAGAAGTGGTAAGAAGGTCAGTGAGATACGTGCATACATGGAAGCAGGAGTGAACTTGATACTTTGAATAGTTACAGTTGGTGAAACAGAGGGTGCAAGTGCTCAGAACGATGATAATGGATCTTGTTAGCTAACCAACAAATCTGTATTTTATTTTGAAGGCAGTGAGGATCCACTAAAATATTTTTAGATGAAGGGAAGGGAACATATTATGATGTAACTGTAAGATAGAGCCAAATGCAGATGAGGTTTCAACAGTGAATAAAATAACCCAGGACAAGGGCTACTACTTTTAGAATCTAATAGAAATTACAAATTCTTCCTCATAAAGATGAACATAAATACATACACACAATTTTGCAAAGGAATTTATAGGTATTCTCAGATCCCTTTGAAGTATGATCATAGACCATCTCAAGGTTTCTAGAAGAGGTCACAAAATGGCAGAGGAATTGAAGCCGTAAGAATAATAACATGTAAGTATAGACAGGAGTAAAGAAAGGAAGATAAGAAGGTGTCACTGGTACAGAAAAGGCCTCAAAAGTGAGTTTCCTTTTGAGGAAAAAAGGAAAAAAGATGCTGTTGTTTGAGCTACTTTTGATTAGTAGAAGATGATAGAGAATATTGCTGTCTATTTCTTCATTTTATGTGGTTAATCCAACAGGAAAAACAAAATGGTAATCATCAATAAGGACGTACTCCATGGCAGAGGACAAAGCTGAAAGGTTTCATGTGAAGTTCAGTTAATAAGTGCATTGCTCGGTCCTAACAATGTTAGTTGTTTGATTTTCTTTTTCTTTTTCTTACTGAAGTGTAGTTTTACAGTGTTACAACATGTTAGTTTCAGGTGTATAGCAAAATGATTCAGTTGCACATATACTCATTCTTCTTTAGATTCTTTTCTCATTTGGTTATCACAGATATTGAGGATAGCTCCTTGTGCTATACAGTAGATCCTTGTTGGTTACCTTTTTATATAGTACTGTGTAAGTGTTAGTCCCAAACTCTTAATTTATCCACCCTGCTTTCCCGTTTTGGTAACTTTACCCACTGTTTTCCATGTCTATGGATCTGTTTCTGTTTTGTAAATAACTTCATTTGTATCATTTTTTAGAAATTCCATGCATTAGTGATATCATATGATATTTCTCTTCCTCTGAGTTACTTCACTTAGTATGGTACTCTCTGGGTACATTGCTGCAAATAGCAATATTTCATTTTTAATAGTGGTTTCCTGGGTGGCTCAGTGGTAAACAGTCTACTTGTGATACAGGAGATGAAGGTTTGACCCATGGTTTGGGAAGATCCCTGGAGAAGGAAATGGCAACCCACTTCAATTTGCTTGCCTGGGAAATCCCATGGACAGAGAGGCCTGTCAGGTTACAGTCCATAGGGTCACAAAAGAGTCAGACATGACTTAGTGACTGAACAACAACATTCTGTTTATGGCTGAGTAATATTCCATTGTATGTATGTACTACATCTTCTTTATCCATTCCTCTGTTGATGGATATTTAGGTTGTTTCCAAAATTGTGTCTTGACTATTTTAAATAGTGCTGCTATGAATATTAGTGTGAATGTATCTTTTTGAAGTATAGTTTTCTCTGGATATATGCCCAGGACTAAGACTGTTGGATAAAGGGGAGCTCTAGTTTTAGTTTTGCTTTTTGTTTTTTTGAAGAATTTTCACAGTTGCTGTTCTCCACAGTGGCTGTACCAATTTACATTCCCACCAAGAAAAGGATCCCCTTTTCTCCACATCCTCTCCAGCATTTATTATTTGTAGACTTTTTGATGATGGCCATTCTCACCAGTATGGAGTTATTTGCTTTTAAGTTAGTTGATAACATTTAAAAACAAAGACATTTCTAGATTTTTAAAAATTTATTTATTTTAATTAGAGGCTAATTACTTTACAATATTGTATTGGTTTTGCCATCCATCAACATGAATCCACCACGGGTGTACACGTGTTCCCAATCCTGAACCCCCCTCCCATCTCCCTCCCCATACCATCCCTCTAAATACCAAAACATCTAGGCCAGCATTCCCAACCAGCTCCCACTATTTGATTAGTTGTTGCCATGTGGGATGCTGTGTGGGCTCTCCAGCCACTCTTTCACTCATTTACATTACTTGCCTGACCTTCAAAAACTTTTAAGCCTTTTTGAATCTTAGGATGCACACAGTGAAGGTTCATATCTCAAAATTCCCTTCCACCATTTGTTCAGTTACTCATTAGCTTTCACTGGATGTCTGCTCTGTGCTAGGAACCACGCTAGAACCTGGAAGTAAGAAAGACAAACATGGCAGTTCTTATTCCAAACTATTTATAGCACAGCCAATAGAAGCCGAAAAAGGTAGACTTAGAAGAATACTGTTGTTAGTTGCACAACACCAAAAGGGTCCCAGGACACTGTAAATTTTACTGTGCTTTGATCAAAAAACTCAGAATTCGATTCTCTCCTGATACCATTACTCCTTCACAGGTTGGGTCAGTTATTCAAGGAATAATGCAGTCATTCCTAACTTTAAGGAGTAGAACAAAGAAGAGCATGAGTACTAAGGAAAAATGAAAGGGAATATGAAAGAATACTATAGAAGAAGGCAAGCAGGAAGGTTTCCCAGATGGAAAAGAGAAAAGGGAGCGTGGTGGATGCTTTATGATCCTACCATCAGGCTGGTGCTCCTATGGGCTGGTGCTCCCATGTACCAACTTCTTTAAATCCTGGTTGTCAGTGGCTCCCAGCAGATAGACTTGCCCTCAGTCAATGGGAGCCATCTTCTGTGGGAGGTTATAAACCCACAGAAGAAGGACACCCACAGTCAGCAACTGATGGGCGCAGGGGTGGGATACAAAAACTGGGGGAGAATGTTACACCTCATGCTCCAGAGCTCCCTGTGTGATCAAAGAAGACCAGATTTCAGCTGAGACCATGTCCTTGCTTACTTTATTTGCCCTATTCTAATTCGGTTTCCTCATTCCTTTTCTCCTGAGACCTCTTCTTCGATTAATCATCTACTCCTGAATCACTATTTTGGGCTCTGCTTCTAGGGAATTCTGTCCAACATAAAACACAAAGACTAATAAAAATATTTATTACTAGTTGTCTCATTAACAGGAAATAGCAAACTATCAGATCTTAGGTTACAATTAGACTTTGAGAAACCAGATCAGGGCATAATGATATAGCAATGGTATATATAGTGATTTATATATCACAGACTCAAAATTCCTTTTGCAGTCCTCTTTAGTATACTGTCCTAGAAGTACCTATATTTCTAGATTAGTGATGAGACCTTATTAGCTTTAATTCCAATGATAAATATTACCAGTCACCATAGCTTCTAAGAGGCTTATGATAATGACAGGAAAGTTGGTTTCTGTTGGTTTGTGCTAGGCAGATGGGTTTCAGTCCTAGGGCAAAGACAAGGACTATTAGCCCTGGATTTCTTATTTCTAGGAGATAGTTGACCTATAGATCATCTGGAATCTCACTTGATCATTAGATAAAGAAAATGAAATCAAAATGGAAAAGGCTGAGCTATCTATCTTTACATCTAACATTTAGCAGCCACCTCACTACCTTTCCTTCCATTACTTTCAGATTCCATCCTGCTTCTCTTTCCACCTCCGTTAACGTCACAGACCACAGACTATTGGGCCCGAGTTTATACTTTAAGAAGACAGAGAGGAATTAGGGTTGAACATTTAGGAATATAAATCTTTTGACCAAATAAATATCAGGATTGTCCTGCAGTTCTCATTTCAGATATATGTACATACCTGGGGCTGGCACACACCCACCTGTGCACACCTAATTATTCACTGATTCTCATTCTCTCCTCCAAATTGGTTTAATAGGGTATAGTTTCACTTGAGGAATGAGGGACTTGAGCTCCTGATGGACTGACATTCACATTCACAGCAGAAAGAAAAGAAAAAGCAAATCAGTTACTGTCCAATTGGGACTGGGGGACAACAGATGTTCAGGCAAGTCTCAAGAAAGTTTTTTAAGCTGTCAAGAATAAAGCAGAAACTTTTCAGAAATGTATCAATCTCTGTCAATAGGATACATGTTAATTCTCAAACTAAAAACATTTGTTGGCAGCTATATATGGAAAATAAGATTTTCCTGGTGATCCAGTGGTAAAGAATCTGCCTGCCAGTGCAGGGGACATAGGTTCAATTCCTGGTACAGGAAGATTTCACATGCCGCAGAGCAGCTGAGCCTGTGTGCCGCAACCACCAAAGTCCACGCGCCTAGAGCCTTAACAAGAGAACCCACCACCACAAGAAGCCCACATGTTGCCTAAAGGCTAAGGGGTCCAGCTGCTCACCACTTAAAAGCCAATAAACAGGCCAGGTTAGTGGAAAGGAAAGTTTGCCTTATTTCAGATGCTGGCAACTGGGGGTGGGGCTGGGGGGGCCACATGCAGAAACAGCACCATCGTGTCAGTCATCTTGGAATTGGTCAATGGTGGTCTGACCGATGTCATCTTGATTGTTTTAGGTATAGTTAATCTTCATTTCCAGGGCCTGACTGTTTCCATTTCTTTGAGGCCAGTTCTCAGAATTGTGGCAGCTGATGTCATGGGGACAGTCTGGTCATCATGCAGTTAACTTCTGCTTGTGGTTTCAGTATCTATAAGCCAGCTCACAGGAATTGGCTCATAATATTATCTAGAGTCCTTGAGAAGGAGCTAAAGGTCTTTGACTATGCTTAATGACTATATTATTATTATTTGGTCTCCTTTGACTGTCCTTTTTGTTTCTTCATTTCTCATTTCTCTGATTAAACTTATTCTTTGACTAAAGTTTTCCACAGTCAAAAGGCAGGCAGAGGACATGGTCAGGTGGCAAGGTCCATAGGGTCTCGCTCTGTTTCACGCACACTGCAGCTAGAGGATAGCCCTCACTCACCACAACTGGAGAAAGCCAAAAATTAATTAATTATTAGGCGCTTAAAAAAGGAGAAAGCAAATATTCCTTAATTTGCTCTCCTATCTATTTCAAGCAATTTTCACCATCCTGGCAACACTATCCACCTTACTTCACTTTATTTTCTCCATAAAAATATACCAAATGATGTACTGTTTATTATTTGTCCTCGCCCCATACCCTCCCACACAAACAAGAATATTGTCATTTTATCAGGAATATGAGGAATATTGTCTATTTTGTGTACTCTTCTGTCCCCAGCAACCAAATGGCTCCTGGTGTACAGCAGATGTTTTATAAATATTTGGCAAATTAATGTATAAGTGACAATGGTAACTTCAGATGTCTGGATTGCAAATGACAAAAATGTAGAGTGCAGGAACACCAATAAATGAAATATGAATCTTGAAAAGCATTTCCAGTCTTCAAAAAGTATCTTTACTACATTTTCTAATTATTTGAGGGGCACATCATTGTATTCCTGGCTTTGACCTGCTGGATCTGCAAGGAAATTCTGTTGTTTAGTCGCTCAGTCATGTCCGACTCTTTGTAACCCCATGGACTCGAAACCCCAATAGCAAGGATTCAGAGCACACTCAGGTTCACTGAAAACAGCTGCTTTGAACCACAACTAGAGAGAGGGGCTATGACCACCCAAAAAGCAGTCTGTATCTCCAGAGGCAAGTGCAACCCAGTCCCGTCTCTACCAGGTTGTCCAGGCCAGTTTGTTTGCAACAAAAATTATTGTTGCTGTTCAGCCACTAGGTCGTGTCTGACTCTGCAACCTCATGAACTGCACACCAGGCTTTCCTGTCCTTCACTATCTCCCAGAGTTTGCTCAAACTCATATCCACTGAGTCAATGATGCCATCCAACTATCTCATCCTCTGTTGCCCTGTTCTCCTGCCTTCAATCATCCCCAGCATCAGAGCCTTTTTCAATGAGTTGGCCCTTCATATCAGGTGGCCAAAGTACTGGAGCTTCAGCTTCAGCATCAGTCCTTCCAGTGAATATTCAGGGTTGATTTCCTTTATGACAATATGCATATAGAACTGAATCTCAATGATATCTCTGAAGCTGTGCCTCACCTAGGATGTCTGAAGACTGGAAAGTCATGTCATAGACTATTATTAACAAAGTATGGAATGGGTATTTCTAAAATGGAAATGTGTCTCTGTGAGTAGTGTCTCCATATACATTGTTCAGGTGGCACTAGTGGTAAAGAACCCGCCTGCCAATACAAGAGTCATCAGAGATGAGGGTTGGATCAGGAAGATCCCCAGGAGGAGGGCATGGCAGCCCACTCCAGTATTCTAGTTTGGATAATCCCATGGACCGAGGAGCCTGGTGGGCTACATACAGTCCATATGGTCACAAAGAGTTGGACACAACTCAAGCAATTTAGGATACATGCATATATTGTTCAGAAAAAAATCTCCTCTATAAAATGTGAAACCAAAATTCAGGTAAATGGTGGAGAAAAGTGGTCTTCTGGGTACATGTTCTTCCATGAACATTTCATCTGTGACTGGTGACTTCCTACTTCCTTTGTATTATTAAGTTTTGGTTTGGGGTAGAATCTATAATTCTATCTTGGACAATTCACCACCTTGTGTTCTCAAAGTATGGATATTAGTGCTGGAGTGTAGACAGGGAGAGATGTGAAAACTTGACTGAAGATGATGCTAATAAAGCAAACAGAAGCCACCAACCAGGACATGGTACTTCACCTATTCATAATTAGTGAATATTCTCTCAAAGACAGGCTCCTCCCAGTGGGTGTTAGCTACCTGACTGTTAATGAACAAGGCTGGGGATTGACTTGTTAAGATAAAGGCTTTCTTTGATTACAATATGAGAACACTGTGGATGGAGTGAGCACTGGAAATTGCCAGAAAGAGATGGTGCAGTTCTCAGAAGAAGTAAGAGATATTAGGCAAACAAATAATAGCTGGTCTTAATGAAATTCTCTGATTGGCACAAAGTTTTAATGTTCAGATAGATTTGAACAAGTCTTTTCTTGTTCTAGAATCACTTGAAATGTTGTGTGTGTTTGCTGCTTTGTTCTTTATAGTGGGCTTATGTTTGATTTCTCCCCAAGACATTAACTTCTTAAGAACAGGAGTGTGTTATACACCAGTGATTCTCAAAATGAACTCACACAAATCCCTAATAAAATGCAGATTCTCACCCACCATGTCTGGGTTGGAACCTGAGAATTTGAATTTCCAAACAATGTCTCAGATGTTGTGATGCTGCTGGTCTATGGACCACATTGGGTAACACCAGTCTAGCTCTAGAAATACAATTTATCAGAGTACGAACATCTCACAGCTGTTTATTATGGGTCCTTAATTATAGGAATTATTCCCATGACTGCCTTCCATAAAGAAATTTCCCATTTGAGAAAAGCTTTCACAGTCTTTTCTTTCTTCCTTCTAGAGAACAGAATAAATCAGAGAGAAACTCATAAAACAAAACCATGCCTTCCTCCCTACTCACCACGAAGTGGCTGCTAGTTGGCTTGAAATGGAAATACAACTTCCTCCGATGGTAATATGTTAATTAATTGTCCTCAGCAAACTAAATTGCATGCATAAAAAGGCTTTTTTGGAAAAGTACTTTTGAATAAATTTCAGGGCATCTAATTTGTCTTCCTTTTTCATGTCCCCTATTTCATAGTTCAGTTTAGTTCAGTCACTCAGTTGTGTCTGACTCTTTGAGACCTCATGAATTGCAGCATGCCAGGCCAACCTGTCTATCACCAACTCCCAGAGTTTACTCAAACTCATGTCCATTGAATCGGTGATGCCATCCAACCATCTCATCCTCTGTTGTCCCCTTCTCCTCCCACCTTCAATCTTTCCCAGCATCAGAGTCTTCAAATGAGTCAGTTCTTCACATGAGGTGGCCAAAGTACTGGAGTTTCAGCTTCAGCATCATTCCTTCCAAAGAACACCCAGGACTGATTTCCTTTAGGATGGACTGGTTGGATCTCCTTACAGTCCAAGGGACTCTCAAGAGTCTTCTCCAACACCACAATTCAAAAGCATCAATTATTCAGTGCTCAGCTTTCTTTATAGTCTAACTCTCACATTCATATATGACTACTGGAAAAACCGTAGCTCTGACTATATGGACCTTTGTTGGCAAAGTAATGTCTCTGCTTTTTAATATGCTGTCTAGGTTGGTCATAACTTTCTTCTAAGGAGCAAGCATCTTTTAATATCATGGCTGCAGTCATCATCTGCAGTGATTTTGGAGCCCCCAAAATAAAGTCTGTCACTGTTTCCACTGTTTCCCCATCTATTCGCCATGAAGTGATGGGACCAGATGCCGTGATCTTAGTTTTCTGAATGTTGAGCTTTAAGTCAACTTTTTTACTCTCCTTTTTCACTTTCATCAAGAGGCTCTTTAGTTCTTCTTTACTTTCTGCCGTAAGGGTGGTGTCATCTAAGGTTATTGATATTTCTCCTGGCAATCTTGAATCCAGCTTGTGTTTCATCCAGTCCAGTGTTTCTCGTGATGTACTCTGCATATAAGTTAAATAAGCAGGGTGACAATATACAGCCTTGATGTATTTCTTTCCCAATTTGGAACCAGTCTGTTGTTCCATGTCCAGTTCTAACTGTTAATTCCTGACCTGCATACAGATTTCTCAAGAGGCAGATCAGGTAGTCTGGTTTTCCCATCTCTTGAAGAATTTTCCACATTTTGTTGTGATCCACACAGTCAAAGGCTTTGGCATAGTCAATAAAGCAGAAGTAGATGTTTTTCTGGACCTCTCTCACTTTTTTGATGATCCAATGGATGTTGGCAATTTTACCTCTGGTTCCTCTGCCTTTTCTAAATCCAACTTGAATATCTGGAAGTTCATGGTTCATATACTGTTGAAGCCTGGCTTGGAGAATTTTGAGCATTACTTTGCTAGTGTGTGAGATGAGTGCAATTGTTCAGTAGTTTGAACATTCTTTGGCATTGCCTTTCTTTGGGATTGGAATGAAAACTGACTTTTTCCAGTCCTGTGGCCAATGCTGAGTTTTCCAAATTTGCTGGCATATTGAGTGCAGTACTTTCACAGCATCATCTTTTAGGATTTGAAATAGCTCAACTGGAATTCCATCACCTCCACTAGCTTTGTTTGTAGTGATGCTTCCTAAGGCTCACTTGACTTTGCATTCCAGGATATCTGGCTCTAGGTCAGTGATCATACCATCGTGATTATCTGGGTCATGAAATTTTTTTTTTTTCTATAGTTCTTCTGTGTATTCTTGCCACCTCTTCTTAATCTCATCTGCTTCTGTTAGGTCCATACTGTTTCTGTCCTTTATTGAGCCCATATTTGCATGAAATTTTCCCTTGGTAGCTCTAATTTTCTTAAAGAAATCTCTAGTCTTTCCCATTCCATTGTTTTCCTCTATTTCCTTGCACTGATCACTGAGGAAGGCTTTCTTATCTCTCCTTGCTATTCTTTAGAAATCTGCCTTCAAATGGGTATATCTTTCCTTTTCTCCTTTGCTTCTCTTCTTTTCAAAGCTATTTGTAAGGCCTCCCCAAGCAACCATTTTCCCTTTTTGCATTTCTTTTTCCTGGGGATGGTCTTGATCCCTCACTCCTGTACAATGTCATCTAGTCTTGCCTTTCCACTTCAGCCATCCATGACCTATAAATTTCTAAACTCAGGTTTTGTGTATAGTTAATAATCAAGAGAAACCATGAAAAATAGGTTAGATTCCTTGATATCTTCCACCAAAAATCACTGTTAGTATGTCTGCCAGGAAGTCTTGTTCTTAGGTCATTAACACATTTACATTGAGACTTGACTGAATTCACTACTTCTAGTTATCTCTGCTTAGATGGGAATGGGTATGGTAAAACCAATACAATATTGTAAAGTAATTAGCCTCCAATTAAAATAAATTATATTAAAAAATTTAAAAAAGAGAAGGGAATGGGTTACTGACTTGTTTCATGTCCATTAACAAACCTTTCTGAACTCCTATTTATCATCATCCACTTTGTCAGTAACCTAACCTAGAAATCTACAAGCCATTCTCAACTCCATCCTCTCCTCCAACTGTAATCAATAAATTGCTGTGACCTACATCTTATATCACTCTTGAATTCATTCTGTTTTTCATTGTTACAACCTCTTATCCAAATAGTGTGGTCTAGTCTTGTACGTCCACTTCTAATCTCTTCTGTCAATATTATTGTCAAAATGATGATCTTTCTAAAATATAACTCTAATAAATTGGTCAACAGTTTCAGTGATTCCTGTGTGGCTAACTCTTCCTGCATAATACTTCACCAGAACTAAGGACTGAACACAATTATATTTAATTTTTATAATTATGATGTGTAATTTTTATAGATCATGAGGCCAGGGCTGAGCTGATCTCAGCTGGGCTTTCTCATGCATATGTGTGTCATTTGGGGTTGCTGCTCTTGGGTAGCTTGACCAAGATAGCTTACGTGGAGCAACTTTATTTCATGTGTCTTTCAGTCCCCTCTGGGGACTGGCAGACTTCCCTGAACACCTCTTATTAGCAATGGTAGCAGCACAAAACACAAACTCCAATGTGCAAATCCATCCCACGCACCTGCTTGTATTATGTCCACTAATTTCCCAAAGCTTTGGGATGTGGCAGGTGACTGCCCCCTTGCGGTATAGTCAAAAAGTGTATCTATATCTATATAGATATAGATATAAAATGGAGCCAAAAATGCAATCTACCATATTTTCTAATAGTCTAAGGACAAAATTCAGGCATGATGCTTATGCAGTCAGTACACATGAAAGCTGATTATCTTCATGTTTTCCTCCCAGATGGTTGACTACAGAGCTGTTCCTCTCTCTGATTAGGTATATGTATCTAGTTCTTAACATACACGGTTGTAGAATATTTATACCTCAATGTCCTCAAGAAGACAAGGAACTCCTTAAAAGCATTCTTATATGTCATTTATCTTTATATTCTAGCATAAGACCTGGCCCTGAAGTTGGTTAATAAATCTTTGTTAAGTTGAATTGAATTGAGCTGGATTAAAATTACATCTCCTAGAGTCTGAACACAGTTTGTGTAGTATAAAGTGTTTCTAGCAGTTCTGAGAAATTCAACCATGTGTCTGAGGAATGGCTGAGGAGATTCTTGAAGAGCAAACCCCTGTCCCTGGGAGGTTATCTGTTAAGAGGGGCAGATTCCCAGGTCACAGAGAGAGTTGGAGATCAGTCTGTTTGCTGGGACAGGGAAAAAGATGAGGTTCAGTAGCAAGGACTGGAGTGGAAATTGGGAATCTGGCCCCAGGAAAAAAATTCAGAGGCCCAACACCATTCAAAGCTCAAGAAGACAGAATTTGAGTCTAACCACTCAAGTGGTGAAGAAGGAAATGGCAACCCACTCCAGTACCCTTTCCTGGGAAATCCCTTATATAGAGGAGCCTAGTGGGCTACAGAATTTGAGTCTAACCACTTGAGTGGTGAAGAAGGAAATGGCAACCCACTCCAGTACCCTTTCCTGGGAAATCCCTTATATAGAGGAGCCTAGTGGGCTACAGAATTTGAGTCTAACCACTTGAGTGGTGAAGAAGGAAATGGCAACCCACTCCAGTATCCTTTCCTGGGAAATCCCTTATATAGAGGAGCCTAGTGGGCTACAGTCCATGGGATCACAAAAAGGCAGACATGAATGAGGGACTGAGCATGCACACATGCACCATAGAGTGGTGAACACTTTAAATCTCTCTCTTTTGAGGTCAAAATTGATTCCAAAGGGCTGATGGTGGAGTCAAATGATCCCATCTCTGAGAAGAGGAGGCAAATAGAAAAGACAAACTAATTATTTTCTGGCAATTGTTAAAGCCAGTATATTTCTTAACCTTGTCATCAACAACAACATGGTCTAATACCAGGAAATAAGATCAGAATCACAAAGTAATAAAGATGTTTCACTGAATGAATCTCTGGTAGGCCTAGGGATGACGTATGGTCTATATGACATAGTTTGCCAATTCAGTGATAGAGAATAAAGAAAAATAGAGCCTACAACAAAAGATTTTTAACTTCACAACCACACACACTCACAAACTCATACATCTCAAAAGTATTTTGATGAGATGACAATATGTTAATATGGCCAGCTGGGCTTCCTGCCTAGCTTGTGCAAAAAGAAAAAAGAAAAAGAGCTTATTAAACATCCTTTAAAGAATCTGACTTAACCATTATTCTAAAAATATAAAAATGAAGTCTCAATAGGAAATAAGAAAATGCCAATGCTGATTATTTCTCCTAATTAAATGAACAAAACAAATATTCAGCCTTATTTATAAAATGAATAGTTTATAATGTTTAACCCATCTGTCCTGAGTTAATTTTTAAATACTTTTCTAAAGACTTTTAAACTTTCTAGGACATAATAAGGGAATAAAAAGCTAGCTGCTTCTTTAGAATGGATTAATTAACTTACATTATAAGATCTTCTGTGAGAAAGGAATTTTGTTAATGGACAGGGAAGGAATTCACACATATTTTATACCTAAAATGTTACATTCTTCTACATATTTTATTAATTTTGTTTCCTCTTAAACTGCCTTATTGTAATGAGATCTAAAATTCTTTTTGAAATTAATTCATTTTCACAAAGAAAATAATTGCCTGCTTTAAAATGCGTAACTTCCCATAAGAGTTGGCTCTAATGTAAATTCTGTATGTAAAGAACTATAAAAAGTCCTATGTAAACAGCATTAAAATAGGATCTTTCTTTTAGAGCACTTATAATCTAATATCAAGTGTAATGAAGAGATTAACAAAAGGTGGAGGGGGGAGCTTCTCTGATAGCTCAGATAGTAAAGAATCTGCCTGTGATACAGGAGACCTGGCTTTAATTCCTGGGTAGGGGAGACCTCTGGAGAAGGAAATGACCACCCACTCCAGTATTCTTGCCTGGAGAATTCCATGGACAGAGGGTCCTGGAGGGCTACAGTCCATGGGCTTGCAAAGAGTCAAACACAACTAACACACACATGGGAAGAAAAGAATATAGGATATAGATGAAGGTCTATGCAGTTTCAGAAAAGTGAACTATTCCTTCTAGCTTGGGGTATCAAGGTTGATTCTATGGGACAAAGGGAAAATTAAATTGTGACTTAACGGGTTAGATTTGGACATGAAGCAAACACTTCACTTACTCAAAGCTGAGGGAACATATGTATGTATATGAATCTGTGCATATGTACACACATCTCATCATTCTGTCCACTGAAAAGACCTAGGGGCAGTGACGAGATAGTCACAATGAGCATACATAGTGCCCAGATCTTGGTTTCTAAACACCACTCTTCAACAAAAGTAATCAGTTATTCTTATAAAAGTCATTTATCCAGGGCCAAGTCAGGGAAAATACAAGATTCCTAAGGAGCAAGTCCCAGTCCTTGGAATATCTTGTAGCACAAGAAAATAAGAAAGTGCTTAAAAAAGGATGGGTCAACTTAAAAGGGTGCAGAAGACTCCTGAATGGGCAATCACTTGCCAAAATCAGAACTAGCTGAATGATAATATCACAAGATAATAAAAAAATAAAATAAATATCCATGAACCTGTGATAAGACAAATAATTAAATATACTATAATGGAGGAGCAGAAATAGCTCTTCCTTACAATATAATCATGATTAAAATGTGTTATTATTCATGTCATTGATTTATTAATATAATATTAATATATAACACTATATATTATTAAATGTATTATTATAATCAGATCAGATCAGATCAGTCACTCAGTCGTGTCCGACTCTTTGCGACCCCATGAATCGCAGCATGCCAGGCCTCCCTGTCCATCACCAACTCCCGGAGTTCACTCAGACTCGCATCCATCTAGTTGGTGATGCCATCCAGCCATCTTATCCTCTGTCGTCCCCTTCTCCTCTTGCTCCCAATCCCTCCCGGCATCAGAGTCTTTTCCAATGAGTCAACTCTTCACATGAGATAGCCAAAGTACTGGAGTTTCAGCTTTAGCATCATTCCTTCCAAAGAAATCCCAGGGCTGATCTCCTTTAGAATGGACTGGTTGGATCTCCTTGCAGTCCAAGGGACTCTCAAGAGTCTTCTTCAACACCACAGTTCAAAAGCATCAATTCTTCGGTGCTCAGCCTTCTTCACAGTCCAACTCTCACATCCATACATGACCACAGGAAAAACCATAGCCTTGACTAGACAAACCTTTGTTGGCAAAGTAATGTCTCTGCTTTTGAATATGCTATCTAGGTTGGTCATAACTTTCCTTCCAAGGAGTAAGCGTCTTTTAATTTCATGGCTGCAGTCACCATCTGCAATAACATAATTAACAAATGTAGAAGTAGTGAAGGGAATGCAAACTCATCATTAGGCAAACAACATAGTAATAATTGTTGCAGACACAATCTACAGGAAAATGCTAAAATTAATGGGTAAATGTTTGAGGAGAAATAGGATTTTTGCATGCTCTCAAGGAATCTCATCTGCAATAGTTATTAATTAAAGAAGGGAAAACAGTAACTTTAGAGTAGAGGACAATTTGAACAGACACATCTTGTACACAAAGGTTCATAGTAAGATTGGTGATAACACAAAAATGTGCAGGAGAAACTCCCAATACCCAAAGACAAAGAAGGCATAGAGATAAATTCACCCAAAAGTATTATACACCCAAAATATTACCCAAAAATGTTATACAGCACTTTATTGGATGACTCTTAGGGATCCAATACTGAATGAAAAAAATCTCAGAAAACCACTCAGAATATGGTAGCCATCTGATGAAGTCTAAGAACAATTAAACTAAATGTGTAAATGTATATCCATTTTTAGAAATCTATTTAGATATTTAAAATGTAAATAAATTATCAATACAGACTTGAGGGTGGGGGCCCCTTTCAGGGAGAAGGGAAGATGGGAGAGGGAAGAAGCACATAGGTAGATACATATACTTGTTGATTTCTAGTTTAGAGAAGTATCCATGATTGTTCATTACATCATCTGAAGGTAAGTGAATAATGAATAGGTGACTGAATGAAAGAAGGCTAGGTCCAGATGGGTAATAGCATGTCAAGAGCCAGGGATTATGCTAAATCTCATCCTCAGCAATTGAAGTCAAATTAAAATAAAGAGCCAGAATACACAGAGAGGGAAAATATCCCTATGATTTTCATTAAAAACACTCACTACACTTGCTTACTGAAATTTAATTGCACATGCCTCTCTTCTCACTCTTTCTTAATAATTCCTGATAGACTAACCCTAAGCATTGAGTTAAGAGGGCTCTAAAACGTTACAGTTGTCTAAAAACAGAGGGAAAGCCACTGTGTGGCCTTCAACATTTCCATGCACTTCATCTCTGCAAGGCGGTAATCATTTTGAGTAAATTAAGCCACTAGGAAACTTCAGACGCAGGAAATAGTGTGTACTATGTGTTGAAACCCTGGAGTAGGCAATGGCAAGCCACTCCAGGATTCTTGCCTGAAGAATCCCAGGGACAGGCAAGCCTGGAGAGCTACAGTCCATGGGGTCCTAAAGAGTCGGACACGACTAAAGTGACTTGGGATGCATGAATGCGTGGGTTGAAAAATAGGGTCTGTCAGGTAAACTACTTGTTTGAGAACTCTGTAGATTTGAAAATGGTTAGAGAAATGAAGAGCTGTCAGAAACCACATGCATTTTCAGACCTTTTTTCTTTGAAACCTGACAAAGATATCATGGCTCAGGAATTTCAGTCATAAAAATAAAAGCCTCAGACCGTAACAGTGAACAACAGTGAACATCTAAATTGTACGCCTTTGGGGCCTCACTTACCTCTGTTGGTCTTAGCCTCAGGACTGATTCTAGAAGGATTCAGGGAGGAGGGAGAGAGACTTGGCAGTGAAACTAAGCTAGCTGACACAATCTATACTATTGTGGAGGTAGATGTTCCCAGGTGGTGCTAGGGCTAAAGAATCTATCTGTCAAGACAGAAGACATAAGAAACTCAGGTTCTCTCCCTGAGCCTGGAAGATCCTGTGGAGGAGGGCATGGCAAGCCACTCCAGTGTTCTTGCCTGGAGAAACCCATGGAGAGAAGAGCCTGGCGGGTTATAGTCCATGGAGTTGCAAAGAGTTAACAATGACTGAAGTGACTTAGCACACATGCACCACTTGCTCACAATCACCAAGAAAAAGCAGCAAGTTAATTCATTTAAAGCTGAGTTAGACTTTTGATTTATTAAACAAGGCATAGCTATTTCATCAGCTTACAAAAAAGCATGTGCCAGTCCAGGTTCAATGCACGATACTGGATGCTTGGGGCTAGTGCACTGGGACGACCCAGATGGATGGTATGGGGAGGGAGGAGGGAGGAGGTTTCAGGATGGGGAACACATGTATACCTGTGGCGGATTCATTTTGATATTTGGCAAAACTGATACAATTATGTAAAGTTTAAAAAAAAAAAAAAAAAAGCATGTGCCATTATTGACTGGGTCTGGTTGGTTCTCCATGTGATGAAGGATAATCAATTGCCTATGCTCAAAGGAAGCAGAACAGGTTATTTAGACACAATGCATGACTGCTGAATTTCTAGAATGATTTCTGCATTCTTGTCCATGAAGAGTTGATTGCATTTAAATATCACTATTAAATGAAGCAACAAGAAAGTTCTGAAGACTCTCCTGCCCCTAAAATGTATAGGTGAGTATGCAAAACAGGGTTCTCCCTCTTCTGTCTGCTTCCTCTCTTCACACCTGCCAGTTTCATTCTTTATCTGAGGATATTGTCATTTTTAAAGTTTTTTTTTTTTCTCTTTGCTCACTGTCTCTCTCCTCTAGTGCTCCTTTTCCATCTGTCTGTTCAACTGTTTTTTTTTTTTTAATTCTCTTTCATTCCTATTATAGTGCTTCTCTGAATGTCTTTTATTTTTATTGAAGAGAGAGGTGTTAAAGAAGTAGTGTGTGAGTGAAGTTTAGGAAATGCCCCATATGCAAGTCTAAATAAGTTGCTCTGTTTTTCAAGCCCAGCTCTTCACCTCTTCTTCTGACATAGCTACTGCCTCCAAATCCTAAACTTTTCAGGGTTTCAGAGTGAATCAGCCTCCTTCCCTTGCTCTGTTCTCCTGCAGAGCTGAGTCAGTGGCCACTGTTCCATTGACTCTCTGGCTTCCAAGCAGCAGCTAAGATTGCTCACCTGAGAACGTGCCTTTTCTTGATCTCTCCATCTGGTGGGTTTAGGGCTTTTGAAAAACACATATACTTTATCCTAGTGAAGCTTCAGGAAATGGAGAGAAATGCATGTGATCATGTTAAAATCAGAACTTGTAGACTTAAAAAAACCCACCAATATTAGAAGAGACATTGGAAAAGACCCTGATGCTGGGAGAGATTAAGAGCAGGGGGAGAAGGGGGCAACAGAAGATGAGATGGTAGAATGGCATCATTGACTCAGTGGAAATGAGTTTGAGCAAACTCTAGGAGTTCGTGAAGGACAGAGAAGCCGGGCATGCTGCTCTTCATGGGGTTGCAGAGTTGGACACGACTGAGTGACTGAACAATGAAAGAAGAGACTTTGAGACAAATGAGGCTTATTGGTCCAAGGAGAGACAAGAAGAAGTGTGATCATGCTTCTCCAGGGGCTAATAAAGCTCCACATAAGGTATAATTGTACATGTCTGTGCATCACAAGTCAGATTTATAGTGTACACCCATTTGTACACATTTTCATTAATTATGAAATTAAAATTCATAGTTGCAGCACTTGTTGAGGAACCATGGCATTTTAGCAGCACAATGACAAGAGAGGGAAAAAAGAAGTGGGAATTCAGGCATCACCAGATCCAAGTGTATTTCAAGCCGCTGTTTCCACCTGGGGGACTTCAAGCAGTCAGGTGAGACATTGCATTGTGAGTCATTCAGCAAAGAGCATCGTGCATGGTCTGCAGAGCAGTGAGAGCCTTTGGCTCTAGGATAAGGCCTTTCATTGCCAGATGCTAATTCAAGAGCCAGGGCGCTGCCAAGGGACTTCAGTTTGGGACTGAAGGAGGGGGCTGGTACAGAACACAAATAAACTAGGTGGGGTCTGGAGAAATAAGATAAAGACATTATAAGCTGCTCTTTGCTGAAAACCATGAGCAGTGTGCCCTGACTATTCGGCCCAACTAGTCCTGTGGCTGGGACACCACAGGATGAGTGCTGGTGAACTTGGAGGTGGGGTTACTCAAGGGCTGTGATTTAGATGTTTCACCCCCTTCGGAACTCCCTCCATCCCACCCTCTCTGGATTTCTTCTCTGACGAGGTCTATCAATTTTCTCACCTTCATCACTGCAGCCAGGTGTGACACACTTTAATTTCCTCTCCTGAGTCAGGCAGAAGACATCTATGACTATGGTTCTAAAGGTCCAAAGATAAAATTTATTTCTTGAGTACATGGAGTGCTAGAAACTTGCTCTCAAAATGTAAGAACCCTCGGGACTTGTAGAGAGATCATTCCAATTTAATGTTTAAGGAAAGTAAGACTAATCACACAGCTTAAGGTACAGGTAATTATTATGGTATTGCCAATCTAAATCATCTGCTACTTTCAACTGATTGTTGGCCCATTGTTGTTTGAGTCAGAGACTAAGCACCTCTTGGTGTAACCTTTGAAATAGTTACTGGGCCTCCAAAAACCTCAGTTCCATACAATGCCATGTTGTTCAGCCATAGAAAATAAAACCTTGCTATTTGCAGCAACACGGATGGACCTAGAGATTATCATACTAAGAGAAGTAAGTCAGAAAGGGAAGATAAATATCACATGATATCACTTACATGTGTAAAAAAAAAAATGATGCAATGAACCTATTTACCAAACAGGAACAGCCTCACAGACACAGAAAACAAACTCATGGTTATGAAAGAGGAAAGCAGTGGGGAGGGATAAATTAGGAGGTTGGGATTAACAGATACACACTAGCATATACAAAATAGATAACCAACAAAGACCTATTATGATGAATAGGGAACTATATTCAATATCTTATAATAACCTCTAATGGAAAAGAATTTGAAAAAGAATATATCTATATGAATCACTATTCTGTATACCTGAAACTAACACAATTGTCAGATCAGTTCAGTCACTCAGTCGTCTCTGACTCTTTGCAACCCCATGAACTTCCTGTCCATCACCAACTACCAGAGCTTGCTCAGATTCATGTCCATCGAGTCATGGACATGACTCAATGCCATCCAACCATCTCATCTTCTATTATCCCCTACTCCTCCTACCTTCAATCTCTCCTAGCATCAGGATCTTTTCCAATGAGCCAGTTCTTTGCATCAGGTGGCCAAAGTATTGGAGCTTCAGCTTCAGCATCAGTCCTTCCAATGAATATTCAGGACTGATTTTCTTTAGGATGGACTGGTTGGATCTCCTTGCAGTCCAAGGGACTCTCAAGAGTCTTCTCCAACACCCACAGTTCAAAAGCATCAATTCTTCGTTGCTCAGCTTTCTTTATAGTCCAACTCTCACATCCATACATGACTACTGGAAAAACCATAACTTTAACTAGACGGACCTTTGTCAGTAATGTCTTTGCAGTTTAATACACTGTCTAGGTTTGTCATAGTTTTTCTTCCAAGAAGCAAGCGTCTTTTAAATTCATGACTGCAATCACCATCTGCAGTGATTGCAGTCCAAGTGATTTTGAAGCCCAAGAAAATAAAGTCTATCATTGTTGCCATTGTTTCCTCATCTATTTGCCATGAAGTGATGGGACTGGATGCCCTGGTCTTTGTTTTTTGATTGATGAGTTTTAAGCCAGCCTTTTCACTCTCCTCTTTTACTTTCATCAAGAGGCTCTTTAGTTCTTTGCTTACTGCCATAAGGATGGTGTCATCTGCATATCTGAGGTTCTTGATATTTCTCCTGGCAATCTTGCTTCCAGCTTGTGCTTCATCCAGTCTAGCATTTCTCATGATGTACTCTGTATATAAGTTAAACAAGCAAGGTGACAATATACAGACTTGACATACTCCTTTCCCAATATGGAACCAGTCCACTGTTCCATGTCCAGTTCTAACTGTTGTTTCTTGACCTGCACACAGATTTCTCAGGACACAGATATGGTGGTCTTGTATTCCCATCTCTTTAAGAATTTTCCAGTATGTTGTGATCCACACAAAGTCAATGAAACAGAAGTAGATGTTTTTCTGGAGTTCTCTTTCTTTTTCTATGATCCAGTGGATGTTGGAAATTAGATATTTGGTTCCTCTCCCTTTTCTAAATCCAGTTTGAGTATCTGGAAGCTCTTGGTTCATGTACTATTGAAGTCTAGCTTGGAGAATTTTGAGCATTACTTTTGGTAGCATGTGAGATGAGTGCAGTTGCATGGTAGTTTGAACATTCTTTGACATTGCTTTTCTTTGGAATTTGAATGAAACTAACTTTTCCAGTCCTGTGGCCACTGCCGAGTTTTCCAAATTTGCTGGTATACTGAGTGCAACACTTTTATAGCATCAACTTTTAGGACTTGAAATAGCTCAACTAGAATTTCATCACCTCCACTAGCTTTATTCCTAGTGATGCTTCCTAAGGTCCACTCTGGCCCACTCCAGAATAAATGGCTTAACTGGCTCTATAAAGGACAGAAATGGTATGGACCTAACAGAAGCAGAAGATATTAAGAAGAGGTGGCAAGAATACACAGAAGAACTGTACAAAAAAGATCTTCATGACCAAGATAATCATGATGGTGTGATCACTCAGCTAGAGCCAGATATCCTGGAATGTGAAGTCAAGTGGGCCTTAGAAAGCATCACTATGAACAAAGCTAGTGGAGGTGATGGAATTCCTGTTGAGCTATTTCAAATGCTGGAAGATGACACTGTGAAAGTGCTGCACTCAATATGCCAGCAAATTTGGAAAACTCAGCAGTGGCCACAGGACTGGAAAACGTCAGTCTTCATTCCAGTCCCAAAGAAAGGCAATGCCAAAGAATGCTCAAACTATCGCACAATTGCACTCATCTCACAAGGTAGTAAAATAATGCTCAAAATTCTCCAAGCCAGGCTTCAGCAATATGTAAACCGTGAACTTCCAGATCTTCAAGCTGGTTTTAGAAAAGGCAGAGGAACCAGAGATCAAATTGCCAACATCTGCTGGATCATGGAAAAAGGAAGAGAGTTCCAGAAAACATCTATTTCTGCTTTATTGACTATGCCAAAGCCTTTGACTGTGTGGATCACAATAAGCTATGGAAAATTCTGAAAGGGATGGGAATACCTGCCTCTTGAGAAACATGTATGCAGGTCTGAAAGCAACAGTTAGAACTGGACATGGAACAACAGACTGGTTCCAAATAGGAAAAGGAGTACATCAAGGCTGTATATTGTCACCCTGCTCATTTAACTTCTATGCAGAGTGCATCATGAGAAACGCTTGTGAAGAAGCACAAGCTGGAATCAAGATTGCCGGGAGAAATATCAAGAACCTCAGATATGCAGATGACACCACACTTATGGCAGAAAATGAAGAGGAACTAAAAAGCCTCTTGATGAAAGTGAAAGTGGAGAGTGAAAAGGTTGGCTTAAAGCTCAACATTCAGAAAACTAAGATCATGGCATCTGGTCCTATCACTTCATGGGAAATAGATGGGGAAACAGTGGAAACAGTGTCAGATTTTATTTCTGGGGGCTCCAAAATGACTGCAGATGGTAACTGCAGCCATGAAATTAAAAGACACTTACTCCTTGGAAGGAAAGTTATGACCAACCTAGATAGCATATTGAAAAGCAGAGACATTACTTTGCCAACAAAGGTCCATCTAGTCAAGGCTATAGTTTTTCCAGTGGTCATGAATGGATGTGAAAGTTGGACTGTGAAGAAGGCTGAGCACCGAAGAATTGATCCCTTTGAACTGTGGTGTTGGAGAAGACTCTTGAGAGTCCCTTGGACTGCAAGGAGATCCTACTAGTCCATTCTAAAGGAGATCAGTCCTGGGTGTTCTTTGGAAGGAATGATGCTAAAGCTGAAAATCCAGTACTTTGGCCACCTCATGCGAAGAGTTGACTCATTGAAAAGACTATGATGCTGGGAGGGATTGTGGGCAGGAGGAGAAGGGGACGACAGAGGATGAGATGGCTGGATGGCATCACCAACTCGATGGACATGAGTTTGAGTGAACTCCGGGAGTTGGTGATGGACGGGGAGGCCTGGTGTGCTGCAATTCATGGGGGTTGCAAAGAGTCGGATACGACTGAGCGACTGAACTGAGATGAATGATCACACCATTGTGGTTTTTTCAGTGTCGTGAAGATGTTTTTTGTATAGTTCTGTGTATTCTTGCCACCTCTTCTTAATCTCGTCTGTTTCTGTGAGGTCCACAATATTTCTGTCCTTTATTGTGCCCATTTTTTGCATGAAATGTTCCCTTGGTAGCTCTAATTTTCTTGAAGAGATTTCTAGTCTTTCCCATTCTATTGTTTTCCTCTATTTCTTTGTATTGATCACTGAGGAAGGCTTTCTTATATCTCCTTGCTATTCTTTGGAACTCTGCATTCAGGGGAGTATATCTTTCCTTTTCTTTGTTTTTCACTTCTTTTGTTTTCTCAGCTATTTGTAAGACCTCCTCAGACAGCCATTTTGCTGTTTTGGCATTTCTTCTTCTTGGGGGTAGTTTTGATCACTGTCTCCTGTAAAACATTCAGTTCAGTTCAGTTCAGTTCAGTTGCTCAGTCGTGTCCGACTCTTTGTGACCCCATGAATTGCAGCACACCAGGCCTCCCTGTCCATCACCAACTCCCGGAGCTCACTCAGACTCACCTCCATCGAGTCAGTGATGCCATCCAGCCATCTCATCCTCTGCCGTCCTCTTCTCCTCCTGCCCACAATCCCTCCCAGCGTCAGAGTCTTTTCCAATGAGTCAACTCTTTGCATGAGGTGGCCAAAGTATTGGAGTTTCAGCTTTAGCATCATTCCTTCCAAAGAACACCCAGGACTGATCTCCTTTAGAATGGACTGGTAGGATCTCCTTGCAGTCCAAGGGACTCTCAAGAGTCTTCTCCAACACCACAGTTCAAAAACATCAATTTTTCGGCGCTCAGCTTTCTTCACAGTCCAACTCTGACATCCATACATGACCACTGGAAAAACCATAGCCTTGACTAGATGGACCTTTGTTGGAAAAGTAACGTCTCTGCTTTTCAATATGCTATCTAGGTTGGTCATAATTTTCCTTCCAAGGAGTAAGTGTCTTTTAATTTCATGGCTGCAGTTACCATCTGCAGTCATTTTGGAGCCCCCAGAAATAAAATCTGACACTGTTTCCACTGTTTCCCCATCTATTTCCCATGAAGTGATAGGACCAGATGCCATGATCTTAGTTTTCTGAATGTTGAGCTTTAAGCCAGCCTTTTCACTCTCCACTTTCACTTTCATCAAGAGGCTTTTTAGTTCCTCTTCATTTTCTGCCATAAGTGTGGTGTCATCTGCATATCTGAGGTTCTTGATATTTCTCCCGGCAATCTTGATTCCAGCTTGTGCTTCTTCACAAGCGTTTCTCATGATGCACTCTGCATAGAAGTTAAATGAGCAGGGTGACAATATACAGCCTTGACGTACTCCTTTTCCTATTTGGAACCAGTCTGTTGTTCCATGTCCAGTTCTAACTGTTGCTTCCTGACCTGCATACAAGTTTCTCAAGAGGCAGGTCAGGTGGTCTGGTATTCCCATCTCTTTCAGAATTTTCCATAGCTTATTGTGATCCACACAGTCAAAGGCTTTGGCATAGTCAATAAAGCAGAAATAGATGTTTTTTCTGGAACTCTCTTGCTTTTTTTGATGATCCAGTGGATATTGACAATTTGGTCTCTAGTTCCTCTGCCTTTTCTAAAACCAGCGTGAACAACTGGAAGTTCACGGTTCATGTATTGCTGAAGCCTGGCTTGGAGAATTTTGAGCATTACTTTACTAGCGTGTGAGATGAGTACAATTGTGCGATAGTTTGAGCATTCTTTGGCGTTGCTTTTCTTTGGGACTGGAACAAAAACTGACCTTTTCCAGTCCTGTGGCTACTGCTGAGTTTTCTGAATTTGTTGGCGTATTGAGTGCAGTGCTTTCACAGCATCATCTTTCAGGATTTGAATAAGTTCAACTGGAATTCCATCACCTCCACTAGCTTTGTGGTCCACTGGAGAAGGGAATGGCAAACCTCTTCTGTATTCTTGCCTTGAGAACCCCATGAACAGTATGAAAAGGCAAAATAATAGGATACTGAAAGAGAAACTCCCCAGGTCAGTAGGTGCCCAATATGCTACTGGAGATCAGTGGAGAAATAACTCCAGAAAGAATGAAGGGATGGAGCCAAAACAAAAACAATACCCAGTTGTGGATGTGACTGGTGATAGAAGCAAGGTCCGATGCTGTAGAGAGCAATATTGCATAAGAACCTGGAATGTCAGGTCCATGAATCAAGGCAAATTGGAAGCGGTCAGACAAGAGATGGCAAGAGTGAATGTCAACATTCTAGGAATCAGCGAACTGAAATGGACTGTAATGGGTGAATTTAACTCAGATGACCATTATATCCACTACTGTGGGCAGGAATCCCTCAGAAGAAGTGGAGTAGCCATCATGGTCAACAAAAGAGTCCGAAATGCAGTACTAGGGTGCAATTTCAAAAATGACAGAATGATCTCTGTTCGTTTCCAAGGCAAACCATTCAACATCACAGTAATCCAAGTCTGTGTAAATTATTACCAACCTCCTTAGATGTTTCTTCAAGCCCTCTGTCTATCAGATCTAATCTCTTGAATCTATTTGTCACTTTCACTGTATAATCATAAGGGATTTGATTTAGGTCGTACATCTGGCCCCATCATTTCATGGGAAATAGATGGGGAAACAGTGGAAACAGTGTCAGGCTTTATTTTTGGGGGCTCCAAAATCACTGCAGATGGTGATTGCAGCCATGAAATTAAAAGATGCTTACTCCTTGGAAGGGAAGTTAAGACCAGCCTAGATAGCATATTGAAAAGCAGAGACATTACTTTGCCAACAAAGGTCCGTCTAGTCAAGGCTATGGTTTTTCCAGTAGTCATGTATGGATGTGAGAGTTGGACTGTGAAGAAAGCTGAGTGCCGAAGAATTGATCCTTTTGAACTGTGGTGTTGGAGAAGACTCTTGAGAGTCCCTTGGACTGCAAGGAGATCCAACCAGTCCATTCTGAAGGAGATCAGCCCTGGGATTTCTTTGGAAGGAATGATGCTAAAGCTGAAACTCCAGTACTTCGGCCACCTCATGCAAAGAGTTGACTCATAGGAAAAGATTCTGTTGGTGGGAGGGATTGGGGGCAGTAGAAGAAGGGACGACAGCGGATGAGATGGCTGGATGGCATCACTGACTCGGTGGACGTGAGTCATTGAACTCCGGGAGTTGGTGAGGGACAGGGAGGCCTCTTGTGCTGCAATTCATGGGGTAGTAAAGAGTCGAACACAACTGAGAGACTGAACTGAACTGAAATGAATGGTCTAGTGGTTTTCCCTACTTTCGTCACTTTACATCTGACTTTTGCAATAAGAAGTTCATGATCTTAGCCACAGTCAGCTCCTTGTCTTGTTTTTGCTGACTGTGCAGAGCTTCTCCATCTTTGGCTGCAAAGAATATAATCAGTCTGATTTCGGTGTTGACCATCTGGTGATGTCCATGTGTAGAGTTGTCTCTTGTGTTGGTGGCAGAGTGTGTTTGCTATGACTAGTGTGTTCTCTTTACAAAATTCTGTTGACCTTTGCCCTGCTTCATTTGTACTCCAAGGCCAAACTTACCTGTTATTCCAGGGATATCTTGACTTCCTGCTTTTGCATTCCAGTCCCCTATGATGAAAAGAACATCTTTTTAAATGTTAGTTCTAGAAGGTCTTGTTAGTTCTGGAAGGTCTTATAGATCAATTATGTTTCAGCAGTTTTTAAAAATAGCGAATTTCCAGTCCTTAAAAAATATAATAATGAATTCCAATGCTTTTAGCCGCCATCTCTGTCCCATATGACATTTTTACTTCTCACATCCCAGACTTGATAGTTTAAATTGTTTCTTGTCCAAGTTGGTCCCATAGAAAATTTCATTTAGAAAATTTTATTTCAGTAAATGAGTGCTTCATTTTAATATTTAGGGTTTTTTTCAAGTTACACAAAAATCATGAACAGCTCTAATGTAAAGCTTGTGGTATGCTCACCACTTAGACTCTGTATGTTTTAGGCAGTGAGAGGGTAACAGGCAGGAAGGCCAGGGGTCTCCAAATGGTGGAAATAGGCTGCAAGTGTCAGACATTTTTATCTCTCTTAAGTGGCAGGAGGAAACAAA
Source organism: Bos taurus (assembly GCF_002263795.3). NCBI lineage: Eukaryota > Metazoa > Chordata > Mammalia > Artiodactyla > Bovidae > Bos > Bos taurus. Next base: position 3,035,854 of record NC_037340.1, on the reverse strand, counting down.
CTAGCGATATTTTTTTCCTTCTCTACAAATTTAAAAGGAGGTTTTTCTTAAAATACTGTGTTGCCATAATGACACCTGGTTTTCACCTGAAGTTAACTATTCTCAAACCTTGAGTTAACCAGTGCATTTTTTCTTATGGAAATGTCTGTCTTAAGCTATGTTAATGTGCTATGCATTTACCCCAGACCTCTGTCTTCAAGTGGGTTCCGCCTAAAGGCTCGGAACCTACTTGACAAACCAGTATGTTATACTCAGATCTTGTTCCCCTAATCTATGTGAACAAAACTGTTTGTATGTTAATCTGCCCTTCTACAAGATTCAAGTCAATCGTTTCATGGCCCAGGAAGAATCATCTGGTGCCAAGATTATCCCAAAATGCATCTTACGTATGAGGGGCCTGGTGCCATTCTGAGTTTTAAGACATACCTTTCTTTCACTAACAGACTGCTAGTGACTATATAACATCCAGCTGAAGACTAGCAGGGGGGTACTCTTTCTGCCCCCTTCTGATGCCTACGTCAGAAGCTTTCTCTTTCTCCTTTATACTTTAATAAAACTTTATTACACAAAAGCTCTGAGTGATCAAGCCTCGTCTCTGGCCCTGGATTGAATTCTTCTCCTCCGGAGGCCAAGAATTCTAGCGTCTTTTCATTCAGCAACAACCTTTCAGCAGGATGAGGCATGAGCACTGAGCCCAGCTCAGACTCTACTGAGAGCATCACACACCACTCCAGGAAGAAAGTTTGAATCCTGGGGGTGGAGGAGAGCAGGGGAGCAGGACATGAAAAGCTCATCTCTCCATCACTGTTACTGTAGAGCAGCAAGTGCTGATTGGGAGTTTGTGTTAAGGAGGAAGACAACCAATAAAACCAAGGGAAATGACAGCATAGTACACCCCTGGTAGAAAGCCAATTAGCTTTGCATATGGTCTCCGTGAAAAGTATATTCTATGAATCGTGATCTGAGCACTTTACATTTGGCATTTATAATCCTCACAATCATACTGAATATTATAGGGACAAAAGTAAAAACATATTAAAAGCTAAGTAAACTGTCCAAAAGCATATAAATAGCAAGTGGCAGAGTCAAAAAAATTTTTTTCTTAGTAGATTTTATTTTATTTTTTATTTTTTTTAAGTCAAAATTTAAACTAGTGGTTACCAATAGGGAAAGGGAAGGTGGGGAGGGCAATATAGGTGTAGGAGATCAAGAAGTAGCAACTATTGTGCATAAAACATAAAATATAGGGACTTCCTTTTTGGTCCAGTGGTTTCGACTCCATGCTTCTGTCTCTGTGGATAGATTTATTCCTAGGTATTTTACTCTTTTTGTTGCAATGGGAAATGGGATTGATTTCTTATTTTCTATTTTTCTGACTTTTCATTGTTAATACATAGGAATACAAGAGATTTCTGTCTATTGATTTTGCATCCTATGTGTATTGATTTTTGTGACTTTACTAAATTCACTGATTAGCTTTGGCAATTTTCTGATAGCATCTTTAGGGTTTTCTATGTATAGTATCATGTTATCTGCAAACAGTGAGAGTTTTACTTCTTTTTTTTCCAATTTTGACTCCTTTTATTTCTTTTTCTTCTTTGATTTCTGTGGCTAGGACTTCCAAAACTATGCTGAATAATAGTGGCAAGATTGGGCAACCTTGACTTGTTCCTCATCTTAGTGGAAATGTTTTCAGTTTTTCACCATTGAAAGAATAATGTTTGTTGTTGGTTTGTCATATATGGCCTTTAGTACGTTGAGGTAGGAGCCTACTATGTCAATTTTCTGAAGAGTTTTTTAAATCATAAATGGGTACTGTATTTTGTCAAAATCATTTTCTGCATCTACTGAGACTATCATATGATTTTTACTTTGTTAATATGATGTATCACATTGATTGACTTGTGTATATTTAAGAATCCTTGCATCTTGTGGATAAACCCAACTTGATCATGGGGTATGCTCCTGTTAATATGTTGTTAAATTCTGTTTGCTAGGATTTTGTTGAGGATTTTTGCATCTATTTCATCAGTGATATTGGCCTATAAATTTATCCCACATGTGACAATCTAGAGAGATGGGATGGGATAGGAGGTGAGAGAGAGGCTCAAGAGGGAGAGAACATATGTATAGCTATGACTAATTCATGTTAATGTATGGCAGAAATTAATGTGTTCATTTGTGCATGCATGTCTGGCTCTTTGGGAATCCATGGACTGTAGCCCACTAGGCTTCTTTGTCCATGGGATTATCCCAGCAGGAACACTGGAGTGGGTTGCCATTTCCTCCTCCAGGGGACATTCCTGATGCAGGGATCGAACCTGTGGCTCCTGCATTGGCAGGTGAATTCTTTATCCCTGAACCACCTCGGAAACAAGTACGGCTGGTTTGTGTTGGTGTACGGCAGGAAACAACATACCTGGTAAAACAATTATCTCCCAATTAAAAATGAACTAAAAAAAGACTCCATACTCCCCTATACTACCCCTCCCCTCTTCCTTCTTCCCTTCCCTGTCCTCACTGGTAACCACTAGTTTGTTCTCTATATCTGAGAGTCTTTGAACCCAAATCCTGACTCTAACTCCAAAGGCTATTTCCAGCCATAAGTCACATCACCTTTTGAAGGCCATTAGGCAGCTAATTTTGTGAGCATCAATCAACCTTCAACCCTATTCTCCCAAAGATGCCTAAGACTTCCTAGCCTTTTAGCTTGTGACTTTTAACTTGTCACTGTTATATCAATGTTAAATCCTATCCTATTCAAATTGGGACAACTACAAATGCCACTCAGAAGTATTAAAAGTTTTCCTATGATTTGCCCTAAATGGAAAAAATAAAGAAGAAAAAAGGAAGAAAAATCCCATCTAAGTCAGTACTAAATGTATTGTCTTTCAGCTAAATCAAGTAAGAATTTCCCCCTATAAACACACTAGGACAGTCTCTATATGAGACAAATTTGGGCATATCTGGCATCTAATTCTAGCTTACCCAATTACTAGCTAAACTCGCCTCAGGAAAATCACTTCACTCCTCTGAATTTTTATTTGGTGGGAGGGGGGCTCAGGATGGGGAACACATGTAAACCTATGGCTGATTCATGTCAATGTATGGCAAAAACCACTACAATATTGTAAAATAATTAGCCTCCAATTAAAATAAATAAATTTAAATAAAACTGGGGAAAAAAAGTAATACCTCCAATCTCATAGTGGTGTCAGGAGAATCAATGAGTTTTCAAAGGAAAAGCATTTAGAAGAGAACTGGTAAATGTTATATGCATAATAAATTGCTCTTATTGGCCATTATTACTGTTTTGTGCCAGTCTCAGTCTATCAATAACCAATGTTGTAGCTGGACTAGCCTTTGGGGTTCTTATTATGATTGCAAGACATCTTTCAGCAATAATCATCAGGAAACTCTGGAAAAGAAAAAAAAGGTTTATTACAAGATCTGGAAATTACACCACATACCTGGGGCCCCACAGTGAGGTTGCAAAAGAAGAGACCTGACTTGGGGTTCTGCTTTTATTGGAATTGGGATTGGGGGTGACCTAGGGTTTTGTGGGCTCACAATTTTTGGTAATTTAAACATAAGAGCAGGAATTTACAGCATGAAAAGAGAAAAAATGGGCATGTGTACACCACTGTATTTAAAATGGATATCCAACTAGGACATACTGTGTAGCACAGGGAAACTCTGCTCAATGTTTTGTGGCAGCCTGGACGGCAGGGAAGCTCGGGAGAGGATGGATACATGTTTATGTATGACTGAAGTCCTTTGCTGTTCACCTGATACTATTCAGTTCGGTTCAGTTCAGTCACTCAGTCGTGTCTGACTCTTTGCGACCCCATGAATTGCAGCACTCCAGGCCTCCCTGTCGGAGAAGGCAATGGCACCCCACTCCAGTACTCTTGCCTGAAAAATCCCATGGATGGAGGAGTCTGATAGGCTCTAGTCCAGGGGGTCGCTAAGAGTCGGACACGACTGGGCGACTTCTTCACTTTTCCCTTTCATGCATTGGAGAAGGAAATGGCAATCCACTCCAGTGTTCTTGCCTGGAGAAACCCAGGGACGGGGGAGCCTAGTGGGCTGCTGTCTATGGGGTCGCACAGAGTCGGACATGACTGAAGCGACTTAGTAGCAGCAGCAGGCTGCCCTGTCCATCACCAACCCTTGGAGTTCACTCAGACTCACATCCATCGAGTCAGTGATGCCATCCAGCCATCTCATCCTCTGTCATCGCCTTCTCCTCCTGCCCCCAATCCCTCCCAGCATCAGAGTCTTTTCCAATGAGTCAACTCTTTGCATGAGGTGGCCAAAGTACTGGAGTTTCAGCTTTAGCATCATTCCTTCCAAAGAAATCCCAGGACTCATCTCCTTTAGAATGGACTGGTTGGATCTCCTTGCAGTTCAAGAGACTCTAAGTCTTCTCCAACACCACAGTTCAAAAGCATCAATTCTTTGGTGCTCAGCCTTCTTCACAGTCCAACTCTCACATCCATACATGACCACTGGAAAAACCATAGCCTTGACTAGACTATCCAGCTATATCCTAATAAAAATAAAATGTTAGGGGGAAAAAAGAGCCCAAATATCAGTTACCAAAATCACTGAAAAAAAGAGAGACAGTGTGGAGAGATGGTCTGACACTTCATCTAGTCATGTTGCTGGCAATGTGTGTATTCAAAATAGCCATCTTTGACCTGAGTGCCTCTCTGAATTAGATGCCTCAGCAATCAAAGCTTAAGTCTGACACTTGTATTATGAAAAAAAAATGTAAAACTATCAGGAATTGTGCTACAATTATTACCTTTTAGTCAGCTCGATCAAAGGAAAAAATTCTCTTTCTACCATTAGTAGGCTTTAGTCTATGTATGTTGACATTTTCATGGAAATTTTAAAGGTCTTGAATAGTATCTTACAGATTATTAATTGCTAAATTAAATGTTAGCAGTTGTGATTTTCTACAAACTATATTCTTCAGTAACCCTGTGACATGAAACAAAACAATAATGTATTATCAATATGCCACATGCTCAAGTACTAGTGACAAGTTTGTGCTGAAATATTTCAATTCTGCCTTCTATTTATAACCAATTTCACAAGTATTCGCCACGTGAAAAGTCTTGGGCTACACACTGAGGAACACAAAAGGTGGACAAGATGAGATTCCTCTTTTCCAGGAGCTTCAAATCTAGCAAGAGAAAAAAGCTCAGCTTGTAGGATAAATTACAGACAGGATGTGCTATGTGTCAGAGCCGTGGATTGACACAAGCTAAGAAGAGGGGATGGAGAAGGCAGTGGCACCCCACTCCAGTACTCTTGCCTGGAAAATCCCATGGATGGAGGAGCCTGGTGAGCTGCAGTCCGTGGGGTCGCTAGGAGTCAGACACAACTGAGCGACTTCACTTTCACTTTTTACTTTCATGCATTGGAGAAGGAAATGGCAACCCACTCCAGTGTTCTTGCCTGGAGAACCCAGGGACGCGGGAGCCTGATGGGCTGCTGTCTATGGGGTCGCACAGAGTTGGACACGACTGACGCGACTTAGCAGCAGCAGCAGCATCAAGAAGAGGGGAAGAAAAGAGCCTTACTCAAAAGCAAGAAGGTCATAAGTCCTTTTAGGATTTGGATGGTATTGGGTCTAGACCTTAAAAAGTGCTTGAAGATTGCCAGGGTGGGTGTTCAATATTGTTCAAGAAGCAATTACTACAGGACAGATATTTTGATGCAAACTGGTAGCTTGTTTACAGCCAATGTTTTAAGTGGCTTCAGTCATGTTCGACTCTTTGTGACTCTGTGGACTACAGCTTGCCAGGCTTCCTCTGTCCACAAGAATACTGGAATGGGTTGCTATTTCCTCCTCCAGGGAATTACAGCCAATTCAGACCTATTTGCTTGGTTATTCTATTTGCTTTATGTCCATTCCAGGTTTAAATAGTTCAAATGGCACGTCTGAAGCACAAAGAACCAGTTGCTATTCACAGTTACCTGCTCATAGGTGCACAGTAAATGTGTGGAAGGAATGTCTGAAGCTATGAGCATGCTCTAGTTACCTTGAGTGTCTTCTTTGACTGGCATCTAAGCTGTCTATGTAGACTAGAGGCTATGAAAACATTGGCAAGGTAATTTGGCACATGTCACAAAGATATTTGAATTCCACCCTAAGAAAGTTAGGCTTTATTCCATAACGAAGCATAACATTGAAGTTTTTTTGATGAAAGAAATTATATGCCTTTTGCTTATATTCAAGAAATTTGGTCTGGCAGTTTTGAGAGGGCAAATTGGAGGAATGGGATCATGATTTGGTAGAGGGAGGAGTCAGATCAGATCAGTCGCTCAGTCATGTCCGACTCTTTGCAACCCCATGAATCACAGCACGCCAGGCCTCCCTGTCCATCACCAACTCCCGGAGTTCACTCAGACTCACGTCCATCGAGCTGGTGATGCCATCCAGCCATCTTATCCTCTGTCGTCCCCTTCTCCTCTTGCCCCCAATCCCTCCCAGCATCAGAGTCTTCTCCAATGAGTCAACTCTGCATGAGGTGGCCAAAGTACTGGAGTTTCAGGTTTAGCATCATTCCTTCCAAAGAAATCCCAGGGCTCATCTCCTTCAGAATGGACTGGTTGGATCTCCTTGCAGTCCAAGGGACTCTCAAGAGTCTTCTCCAACACCACAGTTCAAAAGCATCAATTCTTCGGTGCTCAGCCTTCTTCACAGTCCAACTCTCACATCCATACATGACCACAGGAAAAACCATAGCCTTGACTAGACGAACCTTTATTGGCAAAATAATGTCTCTGCTTTTGAATATGCTATCTAGGTTGGTCATAACTTTCCTTCCAAGGAGTAAGCATCTTTTAATTTCATGGCTGCAATCACCATCTGAAGTGATTTTGGAGCCCCCAAAATAAAGTCTGACACTGTTTTCACTGTTTCCCCATCTATTTCCCATGAAGTGATGGGACTGGATGCCATGATCTTAGTTTTCTGAATGTTGAGCTTGAAGCCAACTTTTTCACTCTCCACTTTCACTTTCATCAAGAGGGTTTTTAGTTCCTCTTCACTTTCTGCCATAAGGGTGGTACATCATGAGAAACGCTGGGCTGGATGAAGCACAAGCTGGAATCAAGACTGATTGGAGAAATATCAGTAACCTCACATATGCAGATGACATCACCCTTATGGCAGAAAACGAAGAAGAACTAAAAAGCCTCTTGATGAAAGTGAAGGAGGAGAGTGAAAAAGCTGGCTTAAAGTCAACATTCAGAAAACTAAGATCATGGCATAGTGTCACATCAGTTCATGGCAAATAGATGGGGAAACAGTGGCTGACTTTATTTTTAGAGTCTCCAAAATGACTGCAGATGGTGACTGCAGCCATGAAATTAAGACGCTTATTCCTTGGAAGGGAAGTTAGGACCAATCTAGATAGCATATTAGAAAGCAGAGACATTACTTTGCCAACAAAGTTCCTTCTAGTCAAGGCTGTGGTTTTTCAGGTAGTCATGTATGCATGTGAGAACTGGACTGTAAAGAAAGCTGAGTGCAGAAGAATTGATGCTTTTGAACTGTGGTGTTCGAGAAGACTCTTGAGAGTCCCTTGGACTACAAGGAGATCCAACCAGTTCATCCTAAAGAAAATCAGTCCTGAATATTTATTGGAAGGGCTGATGCTGAAGCTGAAACTCCAGTACTTTGGCCACCTCATGTGAATAGCTGACTCATTGGAAAAGACCCTGATTTGGGGAAAGATTGAGGGCAGAAGGAGAAGGGGATGACAGAGGATGAAATGGCTGGATGGCATCACCAACTCAATGGACATGAGTTTGGATAATCTCCAGGAGTTTGTGATGGACAGGGAGGCCTGGCCTGCTGTGGTCCATGGGGTCAAGAGTCGGACACAACTGAGAAACTGAACTGAACTGAACGGAGTTAAATTCTCCCATTCCAGTCCATTTTAGTTCGCTGATTCCTAAAATGTCTATGTTCACTCTTGCCATCTCCTGTGTGACCACTTCCAATTTGCCTTGATTCATGGACCTAAAATTCCAGGTTCCTGTGCAATATTGCTCTTTATAGCTTCAGACTTTACTTCCATTACTAGTCACATCCCCAACTGGGTGTTGTTTCTGCTTTGGCTCCATCTCTTCATTCTTTCTGGAGTTATTTCTCCATTCATCTGCAGTATCATATTGGGCACCTACCAGCCTGAAGAGTTCATCTTTCAGTGTCCTATATTTTTGCCTTTTCGTACTGTTCATGGGGTTCTCAAAGAAGAATACTGAAGTGGTTTGCTATTCCCTTCTCCAGTGGACCACGTTTTGTGCATGCTGCAATTCATGGGTTCGCAAAGAGTCAGACAAGACTTAGCAACAACAGAAAAGTATAAAAGCCACTTGAATTTGATTTCACCACTTCTTAGGTCCATTTCTATGGGACCTCTAGGCCCCCAAATTTAACTTACTTCTTTTTCTTCTATTAGTTTGTCTTGGGTCAAGTTTATTATGAGTCCAGCCACAGGAACTCAAGAGGGCTAAAGGGGGAAATTTCCCTCTCCCTGAAAACCTTTTCTCCTCTGATTTTTCCATATTTTAATATATTCATTTTTGATTCAACTGAATGATTTTTTGAAAGAGAATATTTTGATGGGAGTTAAGAGGGAGAAGAGGAGCCTTGTTGGGTGCTGCTAGCTGCTTACTCTAGTTCTCTGAAGCCTCCAAAACAAATATATTTTTAAAATTTTTCAAAAAATAATTGTTGAGAAGTGTCTTTGCTGGCTAAACTTGCCAAATTGGGATAAGAGATGTTAATTTGTTTATCACCAATAAAGTAAAATTCTAAGTATATTTTTCCATACAGTCTCCCATATGGATGATGTGAACATTTAATCAGTCCAAATAGTTGTGTTTTATTTTTATTTGAGTATTTTACCTAATACATTTTATGTCTACTCAAATATTGTAACTTTATAGGATTATTTTTTAAGTAAAAGAAAATGTGTAAAGTGTCTCCATTTAGCCAAAATTTCTCTATTGAGCTTAATTAATTTCAAATCCTGATGGGAGTAGAGGAGATATCTAATATTTTAATTTATTAAGAAAACAGCCTTTGGAACAAGACTGAAATTAAGTAACTACTTTTCCTATTACTAACTTTGTGATCTCAGGCAAGTGACTTAACATCTCCAAGGGATTGTTTCATCATGTCTAAAATGGAGGTAATAATATCTACCTCACAGGGTAATGGTGAGAACGAAGTGTGACAATATATGTACAATATTTGTAACAATGTCTGGACCATAACGAGTGCTGTTTATGTTTGGGATTCTGTATATGGAAATAAAATGAATGTTTTCTTTGATGTCATGATTTAAAAAGCAAGCAAAGTGGATCATAGATTAGAGCTTGAAATTTAGCATTAAATATACTGACATGCAGGGGTTACTCAGTTATCCTAGGTCTCTCCCAAGTATGTGTGTGGATGCTCATTCATGTCCAACTCTTTGCAACCCCATGGACTGTATGTAGCCCACCAGGCTCCTCTGTCCATGGAATTCTCCAGGCAAGAATACTAGAGTGGGTTACCATTCCCTTCTCCAGTGGACTTTCAGAACCTGTATCTCTCGCACCTCCTGCAATGGCAGGCAGATTCTTAACCATTGGCACCACCTGGCAAACCCAAGTATCAGTTCAATTCAGCCACTCAGTCATGTCTGACTCTTTAAGACCCCGTGGACTGCAGGACATCAAGCTTCCCTGTCTTACACCAACTCCCAGAGCTTGCTCAGATTCATGTCCATCGAGTCAGTGATGCGATCCAACCATCTCATCCTCTGTTGTCCCCTTCTCCTCAAGCCTTCAATCTTTCCCAGCATCAGGGTCTTTTCCAATGAGTCAGTTCTTTGCATCAGCTGGCCATAAGTATTGGAGTTTCAGCTTCATAATCAGTTCTTCCAATGAATATTCGAGTCTGATTTCCTTTAGGATGGACTGGTTTGATCTCCTTGCAGCCCAAGGAACTCTCAAGAGTCTTCTCCAGCACCACAGGTTCAGAGTAATGTGTAAACCCAAGTATACACATTACTAAACTTTCATTTGATTTTCTCCTGTTTAAAAAACATGCTGACATTCAAATATAATTATATGGCTTACATTTTTGTCAAATATTTTTTCATCACTTTACGATAAAATGATATCTCTAAAAATGTTAGCAGGGAAAGTTTAAAATAGCTCAAGACTATTGGCTGGGAGCTCTGTACAAAAATTTTAAACAAGAAAAAGAAAGCCCACTTTCATTGTTTTACTTTATTCTCCTGGACACTTGTTACTAAAGTAAATGCTCAGCTTTGTGATCAAAAGTCATTGGCTTAGGAGGATCTTGCTATTTTTCTGGTTTCCCAGATGGCACTAGTGGTAAAGAACCTGTTTGCCAATATTAGGGGATGTTAGACACCCAGGTTCAATCCCTGGGTAGTGAACATCCCCTAGAGAAGGGCTTGGCAATCCACTCCAGCATTCTTGCCTAGAGAATTCCATGAATAGAGAAGCCTGGGAGGTTAAAGTCGATAGGGTTGCAAAGAGTCAGACACATGCACAGGTATTCTTCCTTGTATTTCTTAGTGTAGTGCATGCATATAAAGGGCATTCTGTAATCATCAGTTCACCAGTTGAAGGGAAAAAAGAAAAACCCTACTTCGCCTGTCATGTCTGTTTCTATGCTCCTCGATCCACAGTACTTTTGAGCCCAAGGTGACTAGGCCAGAGTAGGAGGGGTGGGGAGGGAGAATGCTGCCAGAGCCCCCAGCTTGCGCATGAGCTTGCTGTGCTGTGCTGCGCTTGGTCACTCAGTTGTGTCCAACTGTTTATGACCCTGTGGACTGTAGCCTGCCAGGCTCCTCTGTCCATGGGATTCTCCAGGCAAGAATTCTGGAGTGGGTTGCCATGCTGTCCTCCAGGGGATCTTCCCAACCCAGGGATTGAACCCGGGTCTCCTGCATTGCAGGTGGATTTCTTACCAGCTGAGTTACCAGGGAGGCCTTGCTACTTCCTGTGATAATCATGGTCTGGAAATTGTCCCCTAATTCTCAAGGACAGGTGTATACATGATGCATTGATGGCCAAAACCACAGGTGCTCTCTCCTTTTTTTCTCTTAGCTCACTTAACATCTTTCAGCCTCCCTTTTCTCAAGTTGCAGTCATGTGATGAGTTCAAGTCAATGGCATGTGAGTAGAGGCGATAAGTGGCACATTTAATCTTGACCCATTAAAAAAGTGGGACTCCTGATATTCATCCCACTTTTCCCATCCATTGACAGAATGAGTGGACTTCAAGACCAGGATGGGAGACAAACATGAAAAGAATGGAAAGAGCTTAGATCCCTTTAGGCTGTCGAGTCTATTTTAAATAATGTCATTACTTTATTATGGCCACAAAGAAGATCCCACACAAATTCACTTCTAGATAAAATCATGAAGAAGGCAAACTTTTTTCTCTGACTCTTTGTTTCTCTTTTAACATCCTCCTACCTCTGGTGATAATAATTAACATTTGGCAGAAAATGAAGAAGAACTAAAGAGCCTCTTGATGAAAGTGAAAGAGGAGAGTGAAAAAGTTGGCTTAAACCTAAGTTTAAGTTGATCAGAAACCTAAGATCATGGCATCTGGTCCCATCACTTCATGGCAAATAGTGGAAACAGTGGCAACAGTGGCTTTATTTTTCTGGGCTCCAAAACTACTGATGGTGATTGTAGCCATGAAACAAAAAGACGCTTACTCCTTGGAAGGAAAGTTATGACCAATCTGCTGCTGCTGCTGCTAAGTCACTTCAGTCATGTCCAACTCTGCGACCCCATAGACGGCAGCCCACCAGGCTCCCCTGTCCCTGGGATTCTCCAGGCAAGAACACTGGAGTGGGTTGCCATTTCCTTCTCCAATGCATGAAAGTGAAAAGTGAAAGTGAAGTCACTTAGTCGTGTCTGACTCTTAGCGACACCATGGACTGCAGCCTACCAGGCTCCTCCGTCCATGGGATTTTCCAGGCAAGAGTACTGGAGTGGGGTGCCATTGCCTTCTCTGTATGACCAATCTAGACAGCCTATTAAAAAGCAGAGACATTACTTTGTCCACAAAGGTCCATCTAGTCAAGGCTATGGTTTTTCCAGTGGTCATGTATGGATGTGAGAGTTGGACTATAAAGAAAGCTGAGTGCTGAAGAATTGATGCTTTTGAACTGTGGTGTTGGAGAAGACTCTTGAGAGTCCCTTGGACTGCAAGGAGATCCAACCAGTCCATCTTAAAGGAGATCAGTCCTGGGTGTTCATTGGTTGGACTGATTTTGAAGCTGAAACTCCAATACTTTGGCCACATAATGTGAAGAAATGACTCATTTGAAAAGGCCCTGATGCTGGGAAAGATTGAAGGCGGGAGGAGAAGGGGAAGACAGAGGATGAGATGGCTGGATGGCATCACCTACTCAATGGACATGGGTTTGGTTGAACTTCGGGAGTTGGTGGTGGACAGGGAGGCCTGGTGTGCTGCAGTTCATGGGGTCGCAAAGAGTCAGACACGACTGAGTGACTGAATTGAACTGAACTGAGTACTTAATATATAACAGACATTATACTAATGTCTTTATTAATTATAGCTATTACCTTATTTAACCTCTCTATGAACTTTTTGCAGTATGATCTGCTATTAATCTCATTTTGCAGTTGAGGAAATGAAACCCAGAGAGGTTAAATTACAGATCCTTATTTGACAATGGAATCAAGATTTGAACTGAAGACATTCATACCTAATCACTGTTACACGACTTCCTAGTACATTCTAGTTATCTAGGTTCCTTAGCTGTGCAGAATCTTCTATATCTGTTATCTTAGATGACTCACCAAGCACATAATTTTCCTCCACTTATGTCTTTCACACATACCATGCTATCCTAAATTCCATTACTTAGATATTTATCATGCAAATAAACTAACATTAATTAAAATTTTATTGTTTAGCACTCTCTGCATTAAAAGATTAGTATTAACTGTAATGGATATAGTAGAAATGTACAGGATTTGGTACTTGATTTCAAGTGAATTTTGGTCTCTTGATCATCTGGTGATGCTACTCTGCAGTGGAATCCAGACTATTAGACAGTCCTGGGGTGGGGTTTGAAGTGTCTTTGGCCCATTATTTTTATAAGTGATATAAATCATAACCAAATAATTTATAGTGGAGAAGTTTGTCCAACTAGATTGTGAAAGCAGAGGGTCAGCAGTGAGTAGAGTGTCAGGAGCACATATGCTGAAACAAGTGGGGATAAGAAAGCAGGAGGTGGGAGAACAGGAATGTGGGGGAAGAGGTAGGTGGCTCTGTTGTGATTTCAGAAATAAGCCCCTAAATGTGGGATGCATTTTCCCATCTCCTTGTGTGTACAGTAGATCTGGGATCACTTGAAGGGGCTAGAGCAAGCTGAGTATGGAAAGACATCATTTGTACCAGGGAAATATAATTAATACTGTGGGGGAGTTTACATAGTGTAGTATGAGGGATAAATGTCTCTGACTGAATGACAGCAGGAACGATTTTATTGAAGAGGTAACTATGATGTTGAGTTTTCCTGAATGCCTGGATTGGGAATGTGGGTATTAGAGAAAGGGCCAAAAAAGACACCAGAGGTGGTAGAACCTGCATCAGCAAAGAGATGGAGGTAACAAAGTTCAAGATGTGCTAGAGAAACAGCAAGTTGTTAAATTTTCAAGAGAGTGGAAGTTGCACAGGGGTGGCACTAAGAGATAAAAGTGAGAGATAGCCTGGGGAGAGGAAGAATTCACAGGGGGCCAAGACTGGAGGGAATCCAGAGTGATGGCCGAATTGACCAGAGCAGAACTCAAGGCAGAGAATTTAGGGAAAGAGGGGAAAGGGCCAAAGACAAAAGAAGACTGGGGAAGGAACTCTAAATGAATTAGAAAAAAGACCTCCAGATGAAAGGCTCTGAACCAGCGTAAGGAAGAAGGTAAAGGAGATAGCAGGAAACATTGGGGTGGGAAGAAGGCAAACTGCCAAGTGCTGACGGACACTCCCTCAATAAGCCTCAGTCATCATCAGTGAAGGGACTGGAGCTGTGCCGTGGCCTGGGGGTAAAAGATTTTAAACCAGAGGAGGCTGGAACAATTAACAAATAAATGGCAAGGAGGAAGTGGAGATGTGGATGGAGGTTATTTCTCTCCAAAGACACACTTAGAGGCTCAGAAAAGTAACATGATGGGGAGCAGAGGGATTTTCAACCTAAGGTACAACTGAGCAGGTTTCCAGCCAAGAGAAAGAAGAGAAAAAGCATAATGATCAGGGTGGGGATAGAAGAAAACAATTGGTAGAGGGGGAAGAAGGAACACTAGAAGAAGAATGAGACTTAAAAAGGATGGCGGGTTAACCCAGAAGTTCCTTTGGTGTAGAGAGTGGAAGTAGGGGGAGCCAAAATCAGATGACTTTGAACTTAATAAAGTTGAACATCATGTCATGTTCAAAGAAGTGGGTGAGGATGAGAGCCCAAGAGAGTGAAAAGCTTTGACAAAATCTGTGAGGAATGTCTATAAAGATTGTACTAGATTCTAATCCATCAATCACAAAGCATTTACAGAACATCAAGTCTATGTCCAATGGTCTATTAGATATACTTTCACTTTCCAAAGTGCTGGTGGTTGCTGCCAACTTGGTAATATCAGCAAATGTTGTAAAATGTACTCTGCACTCCATCATAGAGGTCACTAATAAAAATAAAGAGTGATTTTGGGTTTAGGCTCTTAAGGCACCCAACTTGCTTTCTCTTTTCAGTGTAAAATCAAAGCACTGACAGCTACATTTGGGCAATTTAAGTCAACATTATGTATAGCACTACTCATTGTAACCTGTATTTTGTATGCCTGGCTATGAGTTCATCTTTTTAGCTTTTCATCACAACTTTCACAGAATCATGCATGGCTTCATACTTAATAAATTACTGTCTCATAAAAAAGATATTAAGTTATGGATGTAGAGTGTTACACAAAGTACTATTTTAATTTGAAGTTCAATGAATCTGTGGATCTGTGATGCCTTCAAAATGCAGCAGTGAAAGAAAGCTGAGAAATGGGCCAGGAATTGAAAAAGACAAAAGCACAAGATGGATAAATACACTTGGAGAAATGCTGAAATCCGTTATATTGAAGGAGGGAACTCAAGGAGAACAGACACTGACCATGCTCCACTAACAGTCCTTCAGCATTCTCCTTTCAAATGCACTCTGCTGTCTTATTGAGAAAGCCTGAGGCTTCCTCTGGTATTATTAGCTAGAATGCAGGACAGGTAAGATTGGCCATGCATTAATGTCTCTGGAATGGTCCTTCAACCAATACTATATAGAATCTGACATATAATTATATTCCTCATCCCTAGACAAGGCAGTTCAGAGGCATGTTCTACCCATATCCCAGAAGACCCCAGCAGGATGAGTCTCAGCTGCCCACAGTGGTAACCTGTTCATGGATGGGTAATGGATAGCTTTCCTTCCCTTTCTTCCTTCCCTCTTCCTTACTCATTTTCCACATTTCCTTA
The DNA here is from genome assembly GCF_002263795.3 of Bos taurus. Taxonomy (NCBI): domain Eukaryota; kingdom Metazoa; phylum Chordata; class Mammalia; order Artiodactyla; family Bovidae; genus Bos; species Bos taurus. Next base: position 3,020,268 of record NC_037340.1, on the reverse strand, counting down.
CCCCAAATGCAAGGACTTGCATTCAGATCCTTGTTTCCAGTGGAATTGAGCCTAACAGAGAGAGTGAAATCAAATCTCTTCAGCAGAAGAGAAAAAATAGCATCCATCACTACTGACTACATATTTATAAACCTAGTCCACATCCAGTTAAACCTCCATCTACCAGATACCCCAAAATAGAAAGCTAAAAATCATCTTTAATGATTTTCTCTTTCTCACATTTTATATTGAGATGACCAACAAGTTCTGTAGGTTTATCTCCTAAATATCTCTCAAATTACTTCACTGCATCTCTCTTTGCATAACCCAAGACCAGGTTGCCTCACTTCCCACACAGACTCTTGTCCCAGCATCCTAGCTGGCCTTCTGCATTCATTCTGGTCTTGCTCCAATTCATTTTCATTCAGCACCCAAAAGTGAACTTTTCAAAGCAAAGTATGATTTTTTTTTTTAATATCCCACGTATTGCTTAAAACTCTTCAATGGCTACCATAGACTGAATGTCTGTGTCCCCACCCAAATTCTTATCTCCAATCCTAATGCCCAGTGTGATGGGAGGTGGAGGTGATTAGGTCATGAGGGTGGAACTCTCACTAATGGGATTAGTGCTCTTCTGTAAGAGACCCTAGATGTCTCCCTCATCCTTTTCACCATTTTAGGACACAATGAGAAGATGGCTGTCTCTTTCTACCAGAAACTGGAATCTCACCAGACACCGAATCTGCCTTCATTTTGGACTTGCTAGTCTCTAAAGCAGTGAGAAATAAATTTATTTAGTTTTTAGCATAAAACAAGTTTATGGGATTTTGTTATAGTATCTGAGCTGACTAAGATGAGGGCGTTCCACCTATCTTACATTACACCCAGCACTTCTTAACACAGCCTGCAAGATTTTGCTTAATCTGGACTCTCCCCCACCCCCTACATCTCTGATTTCAACTTAAACCAAATTCCCCTTGCTTTCAACATTCCAGCCATGAAGCCTGTCATCATTTAATTCCTCCAAATTTCATGTTCCATTGCACAATGATTATGTTTGTAATAACCATAAGAAAAATCCTTCTCTGCAATCTTCCCCTCACCTAACCCCTTTCGTAGTTACTGTCTCTTCTTCTTCAGATCTCAGGTCCAGAGGCACTTTCTTTGAAAAGTTCCCTAACATGCCTTATTAGGCTAAATCTATTATAGGCTGTCATAGAACTACATAACTGCATGCTCACTTTTCACTAGTATAATTTTTACATTTATGTCACTGGTGATTTTTATTAAAGTTGGTCTCATCTACACTGTATCTCCTATAATGCCAGATTTGGTCTTTTTTTTTTTTTTTTTCTAATCAGTTTTAATTTCTAGTTCCTAGCACAGTAATTTGTACCCAATAACTGTTCAATTTGCTGAGTGAGAGAAAAAAAGGTAAGCCAGTGAATATATGTGTGATGGCTTTGCATTTATCCCTGTAGATATATGTTTTTGTGAGAAAAAGAAACATAGCTTTGGGGGAATCAGAAAGGGTGCATAAGAAAGAACTGTCAGACAAAGAAACACTAGCACTATATGATCTTACTTAATGAGGAATCTAAAAAAACAAACAAAACCCTCACCAGACCCATAGAGGGAAGAGATCAGATTTGTGGTTAGCAGAGGGGAGTTGTGGTGTGGGGGGTGGGGGGAGAAGGAATTGGAGAAAAGTGATCAAAAGATACAAACTTCCAATTATAAGTATATTGTTGCTGTTTAATCGCTCAGTTGTGTCTGACTCTTTGCGACCCCATGGACTGTAGCACAACAGACTTCCCTGTCTTTTGCTATCTTCCTGAGTTTGCTCAAACTCATGTCCATCACTTCCATGATGCCATCCAACCATCTCATCCTTCTCTGCCTGCCTTTAACCTTTTCCAGCATCAGGGTCTTTTCCAATAGTCGACTCTTCTCATCAGGTGGAAAAAATATTGGAGTTTCAGCTTCAGCATCAGTCCTTGCAAAGAATATTCAGGATTTATTTCCTCTAGGGTTGACTAGCTTGATCTCCTTATTGTCCAAGGGACTCTCAAGAGCCTTCTCCAGCACCACAGCTCAAAAGCATCAGTTCTTTGATGCTCAGCCTTCTTAACAGTCTAACTCTCACATTCATACATGACTACTGGAAAAACCATAGCTTTGACTATATGAACTTCTGTTGGCAAAGTGATGTCTCTGCTTTTTAATATGCTGTCTAGATTTGTCATAGCTTTTCTTTCAAAGAGAAAGCATCTTTTTATTTCATGGCTGCAATCTCCCTCTGCAGTGATTTTGGAGCACCCCCAAAATAAAGTCTCTCACTGTTTCCATTTTTTTCCCCCATCTATTTGCCATGAAGTGGTAGGACTGGATCCCATGATCTTAGTTTTTATGAATGTTGACTGTTAAGCCAGCCTTTTCATTTTCCTCTGTCATCTTCATCAAGAGGCTGTTTAGTTCCTCTTCCTTTTGCTTTTAGAGTGGTGTCATTGGCATATCTGAGGTTGTAGATATTTCCCCCAGCAATCTTGATTTCAGCTTGAGCTTCATCTGGCCCAGCAATTTGCATGATGCACTCTGCATATAAGTTAAATAAGTAGGGTGACAATATACAGCCTTGACGTACTCTTTTCCCAGTTTGGAACCAGCCCATTGTTCCATGTCTGGTTCTAACTGTTGCTTCTTGACCTGCATACAGGTTTCTCAGGAGGCAGGAAAGTGGTCATCTTTTTCAGAATTTTCCAAAGTTTGTTGTGATCCACACAGTCAAAGGTTTTAATGTAGTCAGTGAAGCAGAAGCAGACGTTTATTATAAGGATGTAATTTATGTGAATATAGTTAACACTGTTGTGATGTTTTTTAAATTAATTTATTTATTTTAATTGGAGGTTAATTATTTTACAATATTGTAGTGGTTTTTGCCATACATTCACATGAATCAGTCATGGTATACATGTGTCCCCCATCCTGAACCCCCCTCCCACCTCCCTCCCCATCCCATCCCTCAGGGTCATCCCAGTGTACCTGTCCTAAGCACCCTTTCTCATGCATCAAACCTGGACTGGAGATCTATTTCATATATGGTAATATACATGTTTCAATGCTATTCTCTCGAATCATCCTACCCTCACCTTCTCCCACAGAGTTCAAAAGTCTATTCTTTACATCTGTGTCTTTTTTGCTGTCTCACATATAGGGTCATCATTACCATCTTTATAAATTCCACATATATGCATTAATATACTGTATTGGTGTTTTTCTTTCTGACTTACTTCACTCTGTATAATAGGCTCCAGTTTCATCCACCTCATTAGAACTGATTCAAATGCATTCTTTTTAATGGCTGAGTAATATTCCATTAACACTGCTGTAAATAGATGGGGAAACAGTGGAAACAGTGTCAGACTTTATGTTTGGGGGGCTCCAAAATCACTACAGATGGTGACTGCAGCCATGAAATTAAAAGACACTTACTCCTTGGAAGGAAAGTTATGACCAACCTAGACAGCATATTCAAAAGCAGAGACATTACTTTGCCAACAAACGTCCGTCTAGTCAAGGCTATGGTTTTTCCTGTGGTCATGTATGGATGTGAGAGTTGGACTGTGAAGAAGGCTGAGTGCCGAAGAATTGATCCCTTTGAAATGTGGTGTTGGAGAAGACTCTTGAGAGTCCCTCGGACTGCAAGGAGATCCAACCAGTCCATTCTGAAGGAGATCAGCCCTGGGATTTCTTTAGAAGGAATGATGCTAAAGCTGAAACTCCAGTACTTTGGCCACCTCATGCGAAGAGTTGACTCATTGGAAAAGACTCTGATGCTGGGAGGGATTGGGGGCAGGAGGAGAAGGGGACGACAGAGGATGAGATGGCTGGATGGCATCACTGACTCAATGGAGGTGAGTCTGAGTGAACTCCAAGGGTTGGTGATGGACAGGGAGGCCTGGCATGCTGCGATTCATGGGGTTGGACACAACTGACTGACTAAACTGAACTGAACTGAACTGAATGTTATATAGGAAAGTTGTTAAGAGTAGATCATAAGAGTTCTCATAACAAGAAGAAAATGTTTTCCTTTCTTATTATTGTATTTATATGAGATGATAGATGTCAACTTCTTGTGATAATAATTTCACAATGTATATATAAATCACCCATTATGCTGTATGCCTTAAACTTATATAGTGATGCATGTCCATTATTTCAGTAAAATTGGAAAGAAATTTTCAAAGCTTTATTCATTGGTTTATTTTTGGTTGCCCTGGGTCTTTGCTGCTGTGTGGGGGCTGCTCTTCATGGTGGTAGTCCAGCTTTTCACTGTGGCGGCTTCTCTTGCCATGGAGCACAGGCTCTAGAGTACAGGCTCAGTCGCTGTGGTGCATGCCAGTTAGCTGCCCCTCAGCATGTGGAATATTCCCAGACCAGGGATCAAACCTGTGTCCCCTGCATTGTCAGGCAGATTCTTGTCCACTGTACTACCTGGGAAGTCCTGAAAATAATTTTTTTTTAAAGAAGGAATTGTGTATAAGCTTCCATGTTGGGAAGTATTGCCTTTCTGCACTACTGGCAGTAATGTTACATAACAGAAACAGGGTAAAAAATAAAGCAGATTAGCCAGTGCTGAGGATAGTGAATATGGCAAATTAGAAGCCTGAGGATGTAGAATGTAGATGATTATTCTTGTATTGATTGCTGAAGCATCCTCAAGATGTCTTGATTTCTCTTTGCCCCTTCCTGGGAAGAGATCTTTCCTTAGCATAAAATTGTCCCTAATCAACATTTTAAAAGATGGTCTCTATTCACAAAAGAACATTTTATTGAACTTGGGCCATATTTCTGAGAGGCTAGAGGAACTGAAGCCATCTCCAGAGGCTCCGCAGTATCTTAATGACCTGCTGAAGATTCCTCATCTCTCTAGTGTGGGTGGAGGACCAGAGAGAAGCTCTTGGTGGAGTAGTGAGCCCCTGCTGGTAAGTGATCTGGGGGGGACCAGGGGAAGAAGCATGAATGAGGGAGACCACCCACCCTGCAGGGACTGATGAGCAACCTGACAAGATAAGGACAGCTGCCTTTCACTAAGCTCTGGTCTCTGCTTTTTTTCTTTTGTAAATTAATTTATTTTAATTGGGGGCTAATTGCTCGGCTTTTATTTGTAATCATCTGATAGTGGCTTTGTCTTGTTTTTCAGTTCAGTTCAGTCACTCAGTTGTGTCTGACTCTTTGCGACCCTGCAGACTGTGACACGCCAGGCTTCCTTATCCATCACTAACTCCCATGATGGAAGATTGTGACTCACTTGTCACTTAGTAAAGCTGTCAGCATGGAAAGAAGTATGAATTCTTTTGGAGGGATTTTTGGTCACTTCTCTTTGCTTTGCACAGATCTACTGGTTTAGACAGAATCAGATTGCTGATCAGAGATTTGAAGACGGCACTACACGTGATACCAAACAAAAACAAAAACAGGTTCTTTGCCCATTAAACCCACTGCATCCTCAATTTAACTTGCTTTTTCATTTAAGATACATCCTCACTGTTGCCATCTAAAGCCTCGGTTGCCTCTTGGAAGGGAATTTAATAGATTCTCCTTTTCCTGGAAACCCCAACTCTGTCTTGTAAAGATCTAGAAGGGATTTATTTAGTGAAAAAAGATGAGACAGAGTTGCAGTTTCTTTTCAGTATCTGGTATTTTGAGTTAAAGCAAAGCTATTGCCAGGATCAAAGTCAGCACTGTGTGACCACCTAAGCTAGCCAGAATATAGTAGGGAATCTACTATCATCATGACAGGGTCAAACTTTTATTTTTATAAGAAGGGCCACTAGAGAAGTTTCTAAGGATGATAAGGGCATTTATTTTAAGAATAATGACTTTTAAAGTAATAAATTTTAAGTGTATAAGAGAGGGAGAGCAAAAGAGAGAAACTGAGAGTAAGATATAGAGATATAAAGAGACTTGGAGCAGGATTATGTAAGTTTGAGCCTGAGTAATACTTAGCAGCTCTGACCTTGGTCATGTAATGTGTTTTCTAAGTTGGATTTCTCATCTGCAAAATACAGATGTCAGTTCTGCTTTTTCCATGGAGTTCTTATATCAAAGGAAGGAACTTGGGAGCCATAAGAATGTCTACAAGCAAAGGGCATAGGTTTAGCCCAGAGTATTTCCTCAAGCATCTTGAACGAATGGGCTTCTCTGGTGGCTCAGTTGGTAAAGAATCCACTTGTAATGCAGAAGATGTGTGTTTGACCCCTGAGTCAGGAAGATCCTCTGAAGAAGGGCAGGGCAACCCACTCCAGTATTCTTGCCTGGAGAATCTCATGGACTGAGGAGTCTGGTGGGCTGCTGTCCATAGGGTTACAAAGAGTTGGACATGACTGAAGTGACTGAGCACTCACACACTTGAATGACTATCTGAAAGAATAACTATCAAACTTCTGTGAAGGGCTCAGACACTGCAGTCTCATTTGGTGCAACTCTGAAGGGCCACTGTATCCAGAGCTCCCTGTGGCATTGGCCGAGACTGTGGTTGGGTCTTCATTAGTCTTATCTTCTCCCACTGCACATCCTGCTTCCCTGTCCTCTGTCCATAGGGATTGTTTCCCAAGCATGCATGCTCAGTAGCTTCAGTCATGTCAGACTCCTTGCAACCCATAGATTGTGGCCTACCAGGCTCCTCTGTTGGAGAAGGCAATGGCACCCCACTCCAGTACTCTTTCCTGGAAAATTCCATGGATGGAGAAGCCTGGTAGGCTGCAGTCCATGGGTCACTAAGAGTCAGACCTGACTGAGCGACTTCACTTTCACTTTTCACTTTCATGCACTGGAGAAGGAAATGGCAACCCACTCCAGTGTTCTTGCCTGGAGAATCCCAGGTATGGGGGAGCCTGGTGGGCTGCTGTCTATCGGGTCACACAGAGTCAGACACGACTGAAGCGACTTAGCAGCAGCAGCAGCAGCAGGCTCCTCTGTCCACAGGATTCTCCAGGCAAGAATACTGGAATTGGTTGCCACTCCCTCCTCCAGGGGATCTTCCTGACCTAAGGATCGAACCTGGGTCTCCTACATTGCAGAAGGGTTCTTTACCAAATGAGCCACTGGAAAAGTCCACTCGTTAATACACATCCTGGAGAAGGCAATGGCACCCCACTCCAGTACTCTTGCCTGGAAAATCCCATGGACAGAGGAGCCTGGTAGGCTGCAGTCCATGGGGTCACTAAGAGTCAGACACGACTGAAGGACTTCACTTTCACTTTTCACTTTCATGCACTGGAGAAGGAAATGGCAACCCACTCCAGTGTTCTTGCCTGGAGAATCCCAGGGACGGGGGAGCCTGGTAGGCTGCCGTCTATGGGATCGCACAGAGTCAGACACAACTGAAACAACTTAGCAGCAGCAGCAGCAGCAGCAGCAGTGCACGTCCCAAACACCAACCTCTCTCTCAGAGTCTGCTTCTGGGGAACCCAATCTGTGACATTTGGGAGCCGTGAATCTGAAGCCAGAGCTGTGTTCACCTTCATCTTAAAAGCCTTTTCGAGTCCTCATTGCCTATAAATTCCATTTTATGGAAGTTAAGGCCCTTCATGATTGAGTACCAATCTTTCTTTCCTACCACATGTTTCCACATTCATTTCTAAAACCTCAGACCAGCAAGGGTATGCAGTTTTCTGTTGAAATGAGCATTTTCATGATGGGAGTCTCTGCTTGAGTGTTAACTTGACATTAACTTACTCTTTCTTTTCCTATTGGAATCCTACCGGTTCACAAATATCCCTTTTCAGGGGCTACTTTGATTGCCCAGTCTCTCTCTCTGAGCATATTCTCTTGTTACGAGTTGTATTATTTGTGTCCCTACTCATTGAACCAAGCTCCTTGAAGACAGTAGTCCTGTATTTTCTAGCATTTCATTTGCCTACATCACCTAGCCTGGTGCCTAGTTCATAGTAGATACACAAAGCATTTTTTGAATTAGTCACTGTTTAGTACTGAAACAGTAATTTACTAAAACATAAGCTTGTGATTAAAAAGTGACCATGACCTATGTTGTTGAAGCTATTGTCCCTTTCGAGTTGCATAGATAAGAAAGCTAAAGGTTAAAAGGCTTGCCTGAAGTCATATAATTAATAAATAGTAAATGGAACCATAACTCAGATCTACTGACTTTTTACTGCACATATGTAAAATTAAAAACATAATGAACATTTGCAAAACTGTTTTTGGTAACTTTTAACATAGATTTGCAATCAATTAAATTCACATAAAATCATATTTGAATTACAAATTTGCTCATAATTTGGTTATTTGATCATATCAGATACATTAAAGAGAGGCCAAAACATCCAAATGCAAGGTTTTAACAAAATTGCTGCTACCTGCCTACTTAACATACTCTGAAACTCATGATCATAACTGTAATTCATTTTCTCATTCTCTTGACATCTACTTAGATTTTACAGTTACCTCGGCTTTCTATATTCCCTAATGGTTTCCTAATGTTATTTTGATAACTTCCCAGGGTTTCAGTATCTTGCAAGAACATGGGACTCTAATTGATCGGTCTGGATTGCTACCAGACTAATTTTTTTTTTTGATGTTTGAAGTTTAATATGCATGCATAAACATAAATGAAACCTACCCCTCTAATCAGTCCCCAGAGCAAGAACAATAGCATAACTAGTGAGCAGAGGGAGTTAATGAAGAAGGTCTGTTTTACTCAGTTTTTGTTTAAATCTGTAGTCATCGTGATAACCCTTGGTCAGCTCTGAGAACTAAACTCCTGGAATGTTTACATAGAGGCTGGGCAAAGATATTAGTCTATATGCACAAAGTAGTGAGTCAAGATGATCCAGGTTGGCAGCATGTTAAACATCAAGTTTAAGGTATGTACACAGGGCCTGGTTTGGGGTTCACACCCCAAACTAGAATGCGACCAATTCCATTTAGGAACTTTGGCCCCTAAGACTTAAGCCAACTTTCCTTAAGCATGGTCATCTCACACATATTCTGCTACTTCCCAACTGGAAAAGGCATCCATGCACTCCCTGTGTACGGAAGATGAGAAAATCTGCTTTGATCTCTCTAGCCTTTATGTGCACCTCTCTACCTCTGCTTACATATATCTCTTCTCTGTTATTCCTGTCCTGTATCCTCTGCAGTGATAAATTTTAGCTGTGAACTAAAACTTTATGTTGGGATGTATTTGTCCTTCCAGTGAATCCCCAAGATAGCAGATCACGATGGGATGGCTGAGACAGCTAACACCTCATCAGCTCCCTTCTTGCTCACTTAAAATCAGCAGGTCTCCCAAGAATAATTGCTGTCTTGACTTCTAACAGAATAGAATAGTTTTGCTTATCTTTGAACAACACGTATTTGAAATCATACAGTCTGTGCTCTTTTGTACCTGGCTTCTTTCACTCAAATATTTTCATGGGAGTCATATATTTTAGTTTGTAGTTGTTCATTCAATTTCATTGCTGAATTGAGTATTTTCATTGACTAAATTACAATTTATGTTTTCATGCTTCTTTAGATGAAGTATGAAACATCTGGGTTGTTCCAAGTTTTGGATGATTATCTGTTGTTGCTGCAGATATTCTTATCATGTCTTCTGGTGAATGTGTGTACACACTTCACATATATACCAGGAGTGGAGTTATTGCCTCATAGGGAATGTATATGTTGAGCTTTAGTAACTATTGCCCATTTTTTTTTCAAAATGGATGGAATTTTTCCAAAATGGTTGCACCAATTTATCCATCCAGCTGCAACCTATGAGAGTCCCAACTGCTTCATATCTTTGCCAAGAGCGGACATTGTCTCTTTTAATTTTAAACCAACCTAGTTAGAAGATATGGTACTGCATCGTGGTGTTAACTTGCATTACTCTGATAACTAATGAAACGGAGCACATCATCTCATGTTTATTGGTCATTTGGATATAATCGTGTAAAGTAGTTTTGACCATTTTTTTCCTATGGGCTTGCCCTTTTGTAATTTACTTACAATTCTTTTTATAGTTTGAATGTCTGGATTGGAGTCCTTTATTGGATATGTATTGCTCATATCATCTCTAATTCTATAGTTTGCCTTTCTGTTCCTAATAGTGGCTTTGATCAGCTGATCAGCTAACTACACCAATTTTCTTTCAGTTGTACTTTTTCACTTGACAAATGTTTTTTCATTAACTGCTCTATATCTGGGCACTTTGTAAATACTGGGGGGAAATAATAAGCCCAATGATTTCTGTTTACACTCTTCTTGAAGAAAATAATGTAGCTTGCTTTCACCTGGAGCCAATTCATCTTAATTATTGAAAGAATGTGGGAACAGACTCTTCCCAGCGCATTATTTACTAAGCAGTTTTTGCAAGGGTTGTTTTACAACCTCGTTCTGTTCTGCCATTGGGGGCTGGAAGCACAGGAGGGGAAAGACGCTCTCGCTTTGCTTTGCAATCATGCCATGTCAGTGTTGACTACAATTCTCCTGGCCATAAACGCTTTTGCTGTCACTCACGTAATATGGAAATATTATGTCTTAGTTCCAATGCCCCAGGAGCAAACCTTGAGATAAAGATTCACGGGCAGTAATTGATTGAGGCTGCGAACTCAGAAAGCACTGAGTAGAAGAGTAGAAGAGTGAGGAGAGGAAAAGCAGGCAGCCGATAAAGAGTACGTTTCAATCTAGCTACTACTTGGATAACTGGATCTTAACCTTGGTGAAGAACTCTGGGAACCAGTGTGAAACAAATGGCTCTGAGTTAATCCACCTGATTAGGGCAAAGCACCTGCGCTATTTATAAACGGTCTCCTTTCCGTCTCTGTCTCAGGGCTGTTCCTAAGTTGGATGATGCGTGTTAATTCCCAACACATCTAGGCTGTCTTATCCTCAGGAAGAGCAGGTTCTGCTGCCAAATCAAGTGCTCAGCAAAAAAAAAGAAAAATCACAGTTAGAAGTCACATGCTGAGTTACATAAGTTCAGTTTTATTATATAGAATACTAAAGAACTTGCAAAAGAAAATATATCTTACAGGATTAAAATAACTATGCACAAAACTTCATTTTCTTTTGGTCTTTCTTCATGTAAAAAGATCTTGACTGCCTAATAATTTTTTCTTAAAAATTTCATTGTAGTTTTACATAGGATACTTGTATCTTAGAAATGGCATCTGCTAGAATCTTTATTATTAGTAGGATGTGCTGTGCTGTGCTCAGTCCCTCAGTTGTGTCTGACTGTTTGAGGCCCCACGGGCTATAGTCCTCCAGGATCCTCTGCCTGTGGAATTTTCCAGGTCAGAATACTGGAGTGGGGTGCCATTCCCTTCTCCAAAGGATCGTCCCTTCTCCAGGGGATCTTCCCATCCCAGGGATCAAACCTGTGTCTCTTGTCTCCTGCATTGGCAGGCAGATTCTTCACCACTAGTACCACCTGGGAAGCCCTATTAGTATGGTACTAACCAATTAAAAAAAATATATATATAATAATATATATGTATAATAAACTATGTGTGATAGAAAGTCCCCAGATAATAAGGCTTTAGAATAAAAATTTATTTGCTCTCACATTCAAAACGTTTGATCCAAGAAGTCAGTCAACTCAGGTTTAAAATGTTGTTCTGTTGAATGTGGCTTCTATTCACAAAGTTTTCTTATTGTCTACAATGGCTGCGGGGGCTCCAGGCATTCCAGTCTCTCTCTGCTGCCTAAAGGAAGGAGGAAGATTGAAGAAGGGGTGCAGTGTACGTCTCAGAAGTTGCATACCTTCCTTCTGTTTATATCCCACTGCCAAGAACATGGCTATGTGACCACATCTAGTTGCAAGGACAGCTGGAAAAAGGATCTTTATTACAAGTGGCCACATGCCCACCTAAAATGGTAGCTTTACTACTGATGAAATGGATAAAGAGATAGTTGAGAAAGCCATCACTTTCTGCCTCACAAATTCAAAAATATGAAATGTGATGTTTTTAACTTTAAATTGTAAGTAACTTCCAGAAGATATGGGCTTCCCCTTTGGCTCAGTGGTAAAGAATCTGCCTGCAATGATAGACCTGGGTTCTATCCCTGGGTTGGGAAGATGCCCTGGAGAAGGGAAAGGCTACCCACTCGGGATATTCTGGCCTAGAGAATTCCATGGACTGTATAGTCCATGGGGTTGCAAAGAGTCAGACAGGACTGAGCAACTTTCACTTCCTTCCATAAGATAGCTTTAGCTTTAACTGGTGAGTGTTTGGACCTAAGAGAAAAACCAGTGATTTCCTTAGAAACCTCCAAAACTCATACTAGTTGGGAAACTTTCAACTTAAACATATATGTTAAATCAAAATACAGTAGGCAAACAGTATAGACCTAACCTAAGGAATGTGTATGTATGTGTATGTGTGAATCTATGATTGTGTATAAATTAGGACCCTACAGGGGATCTTTTCTGATACCAGCATTGTTATAGAAATGATCATGCAAATGTAACCAGTGTGAAAAAGAGGTGATATTAGTACTGAGAAGCAATAGGGGAAAATCCTCAAATATGGATTTTTTTTATAGGTCTCATTTCTCATCAGAGTGGTAGCCCAATTCAAGCCACTTATTTGATTCCTAAATCTAAGGTACTCTTCAGGCTGTAATAACAGTACAGGAATTTTAAGTTCCACAATTCTGGAAGAATAAATAGTCCCTCAGAAAACTGAGTGAAAGATATTGAAAAAGAATAAGAAAAGCATTTTCAAGTTAGACTTTACTCTTATATCACCATAAGAAATAAACACAAGAAAAATAGTCCATGGATATTGTTATTGCTCATAAGTTCAAAAACAGATTTTGTAGTTAAAAATAAGACAATGAGCTCCTTGACAAAAATGATGTTTAGAAAACAAAAAATTGTGATTCTCCTTGGGGTATCGTGATGGATAATCAGAGACAAGCTTTTTAATATTGATTGGCTTCATCTTTCTAGAGACCAGAAATGGAATCCATCTGGACATTTGCTAAAGGATAGCAGATGGAGTTATACCACGTGACAATGAGCTCTTCTCTCTCTCCCAGGCCACCAATGGCATTCTTTGTAAGAATAAGAGTACTGGAAACCTGGAGGCTCTTTTTTCTTTTCTTATGGTTTATCTCCAAATTTTATGACTGCATTCTCCAAACTTGGAAAGAAACTTTCTTAAATACTTTCAGTACATTTTTTCTTTCTTTCTTTCTTTCTTTTTTTTTTTTTTTAATTTGGAGACTAAGGAAAGACCAGCTAGCAAAACTTTGTATCTGGAAAGGTTCTGGAGCAATTCAGTAAAGGTTCACTTGTAGGCACCTTGAAAACTGGCAGCGACAATAATTTTCCTTAAGTTCTTGTTGTTTAGCCGCTCAGTCATATCTGACTCTTTGGACTACCCCATGGACTGTACCACTCCAGGCTTCCCTGTCCTTCACCATCTCCTGGAGCTTGATCAAACTCATGTCCATCGAGTCGGTGATGCCATCCAACCTCTGTTGTCCCCTTCTCCTCCCATCTTCAAACTTTCCCAGCATCAGGGTCTTTCCAAATGAGTCAGTTCTTTGCATCAGGTGGCCAGAGTATTGGAGCTTCAGCTTCAGCATCAGTCCTTCAAATGAATATTCAGGACTGATTTTCTTTAGGATGGACTGGTTGGATCTCCTTGCAATCCAAGGGACTTTCAAGAGTCTTCTCCAATTCCACAGTTGAAAATTGTCAATTCTTCATTGCTCAACTTTCTTCACATAATTTACTTCCTTAAGTGAATTATGCCAAATAAAGCAAATGAACTTTCTCAGTTATGTAATACATCAGTTATCATATATGTATATATTTGGCTATACTGGGTCTTCATTGCAGTGCACAGGCTTAGTTGCCCTGTAGCATATGGATCTTAGTCCCCCAGGGATTGAAGCCAAGTCCCCTGCATTGAGGGGCAGATTCTTAAACACTGGAGCACTAGAGAAGTCTCAGTTATCATATGTTAAGTGTAAAGATACTTGGTTTAACCTATCCACAAATATCTTCTTCCCCAAATCCTCATTGTCATAGACCCCAGATCTATATGTACAGCAACCTTCATAACTTAGTTAATATTTTTCCTTTACTTTATCATCTATTTCCATATTTCTTATCTTTAATATTTGTTGCATTGATCATATTTCCTTGACTTATGTCTTTACTTTATCTACTGAACAATAGGTCACCTACTATCATTTTTCCTAGGTCTGTGACCCAGTTCCCTCTAATACTTAGGAAAGAACTTTGTCATCCACTATCTTTCTCAGTCCCCCAAGAAACTTATTTCAAGTTCAGGGCCCCACTCAGTTAACCAAACACTCGGCTTTTCTTTTGAAACTTCCTTTCCATGCTGACTGAAAGGACCACATAGAATCTTAGTCATTCATTCAGTAAAAATATAAAGGTTCATGCAAACTTTGGGGCTTTGTCCCTAAATTTCAGATAGAAAATGTTATGGTATAATGCTATTAAAAATAAAGCCACTGGGTTTCCCTAGTGGGTCAGTGGTAAAGAATCTGCATGCCACTGCAGGAGACACAGGTTCAACTCCTAATCCAGGAGAGTCCCACATGCCACAGAGCAGCTAAGCCCGTGTGCTATAACTATTGAGCAAGTGTCTAGGGCCCATGCGCTACGATTATTGAACCTGCGTGGGTCAACTACTGAAGCCTGCACTCCCTAGAGCCTGTGTTTTGCAACAAAAGAAGCCACCACAATGAGAAGCCTGCTCACACCAACTAGAGAGTAGTCCTGCTCACCACAACTAGAGGAAAGTTCTAAAATCAACAAAGACCCAATACAGCCAATAAATAAACAAAATTATTTAAAAACAGAAGGAGAAGGTGACCACGACTAAGTCTCATTAGATGCCACTGGTAAATGGGCATCTTATACTTTATTTCCCATCCTGCAACCTCAATATTAAACAATGTCTTGAAATTCATTGAGGGATAGCCTTTACATAGTGGTGTTGATGATAATGTTCTTCTCACAGAAAAAAATCTGGCATTGATATTCATCAGCATGCTGGGATTTCAGCAGGATGGAAGCAATTATACACATGTGTATGAGTGACTTAGGCCTTAATTGCTTAGCTGGCAGGCCTTGTACATTCTGAGTCCCTATCATATATAAGCAGTGAATATTTTAATTTTCCAAAATCTAGCATCTCATTCTGAATTCTTAAGCTTGTTCTGGAGTGAAATTCAACCTAAATCATTCAAGGAGATTTCATACAAATTTCACTGAAATCCATAGCCTTAAAGGTACATGGGTTTCCCTTTCAGGAACAGGATAGAGCTCACTAAATTGGATGAAGTAATTTGCTGTTGCTTAAGGCCACTGGCACTTAGAACTCAATTCTACATACAGAACTTCAGCTATACTCTTTCACCAATACAAATCCATCTTTTCTCTACTGGTTTAAAGTGTCACCATTTTTATAAACAAAATTTCCATATAGATTTAGACTTATTTTTGTACTCTTCTGCTCTATTGATGTCTATTTCATGAGTCAATAAAAGATGTTTTAACATCAATTTCTTTGAGGCTAGGAACAACAACAAAAAAGGCCTCTATGAGTATTTCTCAAGGTAGACTCCTCCATCCTTGTAGAAGCTGTCACTCTGCTTTTCCCCTCTAGCATGCTCCTGTTTTTCCTTCTGTCATCTCTCTAACCACTTTTTTTTTTTTTTTCCTTTGTAACCACAGGCTCTTTAGCTGCTCATATGGGATCTCATTGCTTGACCAGGGATTGAACCCAGGCTCCCTGCATTGGAAGCATAGAGGTGTAGCCACCAGACCACCAGGGAAGTCCCAGTTCACTCCTTTTACATTGTTGTTTGTCTGAGTTCCATTTTCACTGCATGTATATAAACATGGGTATCAGCTGACATCTAAACTGGTTTGCCTTCCTTTCACACTTCCTTGTTGAGCCTCACATTTTTTATTCTAAATGACTACTTGACATCTCTGAGTTCTGGGGGGTTCTCAGGCCCTTCAGTACTAATACATTAACAAAGTTGAGGCATACCTCTTCTACTCCAGCTCATTCTTTCTTAGTTACTATCTCTGTCAATAGCACTATCATCCATGAAGTTATTCCAGTCAATTGTCTGGAAACCATCTCCACTACTGGTTGGTTACCTTTAACACATCCATTTGGACACAATACCCTCCTGATTCCACTTTTAAAATGTCTATTGAATCTTTTCGCTTCTTTCCTGCCCTATTCTCACTGCCATATTTGAGCCTTTGATTATTTTCAGAGACTGCAACCACTTACCTAAAGTCTTGCTCTACTGCAATGCATTGCTGGGATAATGATGTGTTAAAGATGCAAACCTAATTAGGCCATCCTTAGACTACCTCAGTGTATCTCCGTGATTTTCATGATGAAATTCAAGTGTCCAGGCATGGCATCTGAGATTCTTTACCAACCGGCCCTTCCCTCTCTCTACAGACACATTAACCCTGCCCAAGCTTATCAAACACTCCTTTCCTGAATGTCTTTTTGAGTCAGTGAGCCTTATAAATCCTACTTCTTCTTGGGACAGTATGTCTCTTCCCCAGTTCCTGCCTTATCTCACCTGACCTACTTGAATTGCTCTTAAGATTCATTTTAAGGCTTATTTCAGGGACTTCTTGGGTGGTCCAGTTGTTAAGACTCCACACTTCCACTGGAAGGGGTGTGGGTTCGTTCCCTGGTCTAAGAAGATCCAGCATGCCCCGTGCATGGCCAAAGAGAAAGGGATATTTCATTTTGCAAGCATTTCCTCATGACCTCTCTGACAATTTAGCTATTCTAGGGCCCATTCAGTTCATTCAGTTCAGTTCAGTCGCCCAGTCGTGTCCAACTCTTTGTAACCCCCATATAAATTCTAGAATAAATTTGACTATGTCTATAAAATCATACTGGAATATTTATAAGAATTTTAACTTTGGGCAAAATTGACATCTTTACTATTCTACATCTTCTAATCCACGAACACAGAGTGTATCTCCATTTATTCAGGTTTTCTTTGATTTGTTTAATTTGTATGTTGTAATTTTCAGGGTACAGCTCCTTTATGTGCTTTGTTAAGCATATACCTAAGTATTTCCTTTTCTTTGGAGCAGCTGTAAATGGTGTTGTGTTTAACATTTCATTTTCTGCATGTAAACAGAAATGGAATTGACTTTTGTATGTAGATTTTGTACCCTGCAAGCTTGCTCAATCTATTAGTTCTAGGAGTTACTTTTGTAGTCTTTAGCATTTTCTATGTAGACAATTTGGAGAAGGCAATGGCACCCCGCTCCAGTACTTTTGCCTGGAAAATCCCATGGATGGAGGTGCCTGGAAGGCTGCAGTCCATGGGGTCGCTGAGGGTCGGATACGACTGAGCATCTTCACTTTCACTTTTCACTTGCATGCATTGGAGAAGGAAGTGGCAAACCCACTCCAGTGTTCTTGTCTGGAGAATCCCAGGGACAGGGGAGCCTGATGGGCTGCCATCCGTGGGGTCACACACAGTAGGACATGACTGAAGTGACTTAGCAGCAGCATGTAGACAATTATATCATCTTCTAATAGAGACAGTTTTATTTCTTTGCAATCCATTGTTTTTAGTTTTGCTTGCCTCATTGTGTGACTGGAATTTCTGGTAGTATGTTGAGTAAAATTGGTGTAAAGAGACTGCTAGCCTTGTTTCACATTTTGGAGGGAACGCATTCAGTATTTCTCCATTAAGTTTGATGTTAGCTGGAGGGGTTTTTGGTGATCTTTTTAAAATGAAGTTGAGGTAATCCCATCCACCTCATGCCTAACTTGCTGAGAGTTTTTAATCATGAATGTGTGCTAGATTTGTCATAATTTTTCCTGCATCAATTGATACAATCATATTATTGTTGTAGGAAGGAGGGCCTCCTCCAGGGCCCCAAGAGTGGGCTCTTGTCTAACACTCGGAAAAGAATTGTCCGAGGAGACATGTGCTGACAAAGCAAGAGACTTTATTGGAAGAAGACACCCAGGTGGAGAGCAGCAGGGTAAGGGAAACCAGGAGAACTGCTTTGCCACATGGCTAAGTCCCAGGTTTCATGGTGATGGGATTAGTTTCCGGGTTGTCTTTGGCCAATCATTCTGACTCAGAGTCCTTCCTTGTGGTGAATGCATTGCTCAGCTAAGATGGATGCTAGCGAGAGGGATTCTGGGAAGTGGACGGACACTCGGTGTCTCTTTTTGACCTTTCCTGAATTCTTCTGGTTGGTGGTGGCTTATTAGTTCCATATTCCTTCCCAGGACCTCCTGTTGTAAAACAACTCATGTAAATGGTTACTAGAGAGCCCGGCCAGGGTGGGCAGTTTCAGTCAGTGTGCTTCCCCTAACATTATTTTTATTTTTAAGGTTGTTAGTGTAGTGGATAAATTATTTTTAAATGTTAAACCAGCCCTACATTCCTGGGGTAAATTTCACTTGATCATCATGTATAATTATTTTTATACATTGTAAGATTTGGTTTGGTAAATTTTTTTTGAGGACTTCTCATCTGAGCTCATAAGACATATTTGCCTGTAATTTTTCTTTTTGTTTGTTTTTTTCTCCCTACTCTGTTTCTTTAGTTTTAGTATCAGGTTAATACTGGCCTTCCCAGGAGAAGGGAATGGCTACCCACTCCAGTCTTCTTGCCTGGATAATTCCACGGACAGAGGGCCCTGTTGGGCTATATAGTACATGGAATCACAAAGAATTAGACACCACTGAGCAACTAAAACTTTCACTTTTTTTTTCAATACTGGCCTTATAAAATAAGCTGGGATGTGCTCTCTCTTATTGTGTTTTCTAGAGGAGATTGTGTAAAGAGGTGTTAATTCATCATATGTTTAGTAGCTTTCTCCAATGAAACCATCTGGGCCTAGAGATTCCTTTTTAGAGATATTTTGAAGTATGAATTCAATTTTTATTAATGATTATATTAATAAAATATTATTTCTTAAGAACTATTTTGAGTATATATTTGCCTTGGTTGAGATTTTTTGGTGTGGTTTTGAAGAGTTGTCTATTTCTTGTAAGTTGTTGAATATATGAGCATGAAGTTGTTCAAAACTTTTGCTTATTTTTCTTTTTATGGCTGCAGAATCTGTAGCCATATACCTTAATTCATTCCTGATACTGGTGATTTGTGTTTCTCTTTATTTTTGTCTAAATAAAGTATTTTAATCTAGATTGATTTTTAAAATTAATTTATTTTTTATTGAATAATAATTGTTTTACAGAATTTTGCTGTTTTCCATCAAATCTCAACATGAATTTTAATTATCTGTCTCATTCCATTTTTACATTCAACAGTGTTTTAAAGTCACAAAAATAAATATACTTTGAGCTTTTTTGAGAATAATGATATTTTTAAAATATATGCATTCATTATTAAAAATTACAAAGTTCTGAAAATACATAAATAAGAAAGTACATAAACAATGAAAATCTTTCCATCAGAAATATCCCTTGGTATATAATATTCCACAAATCTTCTCATAGAAAGTGATAAAAATATATAAGACAAGCTGATACTTTCTTATATATGGATGGTACCACATACGTTACTTTAAAATTAAATTATATTTAATCTTATTAAAATTGAATTTAAAAAAAAAGGAAAAGAAACTGAAGTGTTCCTATAGTACTGTCTGAACTTCAGAAGCTGTTTTTTTTTTTTTTTTTGCAAGAGATAAGCTTGTAAACTGTTTCCCTAAAGATAAGAAAAACAGACTGTGAAAAGTCATGATAAAATTAGAAGGTTTCTTTGGTATGTGATATACATATACATCTCCTATACCAGGTATACATGACGCATATATATCTGCTTCAACATTAAAAGTACCCATTGACTTCTTGCTGAGGAAAATAAGCACACATAATTTTCAGTCTTAGATTTATTTTAAAATAGATATGATTATCATCTTTTTTGGTGGGGGAGGGTTAGTTCTAGAATGTCTTGTAGGTCTTCATAGAACTGTTCAGCTTCAGCTTCTTCAGCATTACTGGTCAGGGCATAGATTGGATTACCATCATATTGAATGGTTTGCCTTGGAAACAAACAGAGATCATTCTGTTATTTTTGAGATTGCACCCAAGTACTGTATTTCAGACTCTTGTTGACTCTGATGGCTACTCCATTTCTTCTAAGGGATACTTGCCCACAGTAGTAGATATAATGGTCATCTGAATTAAATTTACCCATTTCAGGCCATTTTAGTTTGCTGATTCCTAAAATGTCAATGTTCACTCTTGCCATATCCTATTTTACCACTTCCAATTTACCTTGATTCATGGACTTAACATTCCAGGTTCCTACACAATACTGCTCTTTACAGCATCAGACTTTACTTCCATCACCAGTCACATCCACAACTGGCATTGTTTCTGTTTTAGCTCTGTCTCGTCATTCTTTCTGGAGTTATTTCTCCACTGTTCCCTAGTACCATATTGGGCACCTACAGACCTGGGGAGTTCATCTTTCAGTGTTCTATATTTTTGCCTTTTCATACTGTTCATGGGGTTTTCAAGGCAAGAAAAATGAAGGTTTGCCATTCCCTTCTCCAGTGGACCACGTTTTGTCAGAACTCTCCACCATGACAGATCCATCTTCAGTTCAGTTCAGTTCAGTTCAGCCACTCAGTCATGTCCAACTCTTTGCAACCCCATGAATTGCAGCACGCCAGGCTTCCCTGTCCAACACCAACTCCCGGAGATCACCCAAACTCATGTCCATCGAGTCATTGATGCCATCCAGCCATCCCATCCTCTGTCATCCCCTTCTCCTCCTGCCCCCAATTCCTCCCAGCATCAGAGTCTTTTCCAATGAGTCAACTCTTCGCATGAGGTGGCCAAAGTACTGGAGTTTCAGCTTTAGCATCATTCTTTCCAAAGAACACCCAGGACTGATCTCCTTTAGGATGGACTGGTTGGATCTCTTTGCAGTCCAAGGGACTCTTAAGAGTCTTCTCTAACACCACAGTTCAAAAGCATCAATTCTTCAGAGCTCAACTTTCTTCACAGTCCAACTCTCACATCCATACATGGCCACTGGAAAAACCATAGCCTTGACCAGATGGACCTTTGTTGGCAAAGTAATATCTCTGCTTTTGAATATGCTATCTAGGTTGGTCATAACTTTCCTTCCAAAAGAGTAAGCGTCTTTTAATTTCATGGCTGCAATCACCATCTGCAGTGATTTTGGAGTCCAGAAAAATAAAGTCTGACACTGTTTCCACTGTTTCCCTATCTATTTCCGGTGAAGTGATGGGACCAGATGCCATGATCTTAGTTTTCTGAATGTTGAGCTTCAAGCCAACTTTTTCACTCTCCTCTTTCACTTTCATCAAAAGGCTTTTGAGTTCCTCTTCACTTTCTGCCATAAGGGTGGTGTCATCTGCTTATCTGAGGTTATTGATATTTCTCTCGGCAATCTTGATTCCAACTTGTGCTTCTTCCAGTCCATCGTTTCTCATGATGTACTCAGCATATAAGTTAAATAAGCAGGGTGACAATACTTGATGTACTTCTTTTCCTATTTGGAACCAGTCTGTTGTTCCATGTACAGTTCTATCTGTTGCTTCCTGACCTGAATACAGGTTTCTCAAGAGGCAGGTCAGGTGGTCTGATATTCCCATCTCTTTCAGAATTTTCCACAGTTGATTGTGATCCACACAGTCAAAGGCTTTGGCATAGTCAATAAAGCAGAAATGCATCTTTTTTTCTGGAACTCTATTGACTTTGGCCACCTGATGTGAAGAACTGACTTTTAGGGAAAGACCCTGATGCTGGGAAAGTTTGAAGGTGGGAGGAGAGGGAATGACAGAGGATGAGATGGTTGGATGTCATCACCAACTAGACAGAGATGAGTTTGAGCAAGCTTCGGGAGTTGGTGATGGACAGGGAAACGTGGTGTGCCTCAGTTCTTGGGGTCACAAAGAGTCGGACATGACTGAGCAACTGAATTTTACTGATGATTATCATTCTTCCATTTGATCATGTCTTCACCATTTTTGAGAATTGCTTTTTAAATTTACCTCTGTTAGATAAGGGCTTCCCTGGTGGCTCAGTTGGTAAAGAACCAGCTTGCAATGTAAGACACTTGGGTTTGATCCCTGGTTTGGAAAGTTCCCCTGGAGAATGGAAAAGCTACCCACTCAAGTATTCTGCCCTGGAGGATGCCATGAACTGTATAGTTCATGGGGTCGCAAATAGTCAGACACTACTGAGTGACTTTCCCTTTCTTTTTTGTTGGGTAAATTTCATGATAAACTAGTTTTTTATTTCTTTGTTTAAGGTTTATATCTGCTTTATATCCTAATGTGTTGTATGTTTGGTAACAATTGACTGTTGCCTTGAAAACCTGAAGAACAGCCTGACTAGGCAAAACTTACCTTCCTGGGTCACTGTTTCTTCCAAGAGCACATTCCCTCAGGCATTAAATGATGCTGTGAAGCAATCTAAGGCAGCTTGATTTTCCTTTTCTCGTATGTAAATTACCTTTTCTGCCTGGATGCAGCAAAGATGATTTGCTTGTGAAATTCTATAACTTCACTAGAGTATATTTCGACTGTGTTCTTCCATTCAGCAGACTTAAGACTTTTTATTTCAGGAAATTATCTTGTGTTACAGAAATCAAAACAAAAATTAGTCAAACAAAAATTTGACTAATTTTTCGATTCCATTTTATTCTGTGTTTGTTATTGTTTGTTTTGTTTTCAGCAAAATTTGTACAAACTGGTGCCCTGGTATATGAAAATAAACAAAAAACTCTAATGTGTAATGTCTGTCAATTAATGTGGTGTGAATACTCCTACAGTGGTTATTACTTTTAATTTTTTTGTTTTGTATTGGAATATATTCAATTAAACAATGTTGTGACAGTTTTAGGTGAACAGTGAAGGGATTCAGTCATACATATACATGCATCCATTCTCCCCCTGAATCCCCTCCCTTCTGAGTTGCCCCATAACATTCAGCAGAGTTCCAGTAGGTCATTGTTGGTTACCCATTTTAAACATAGCAGTAAGTACATGTCCATCCCCAACTCCCTAACTATCCCTTTTCCTCACCCTTCTCCCAGGCAACCATAGTTTGTTCTCTAAGTCTTACAATCATTAATTTTAAGCTACCAATGTGATGTCATGGAAAATGAAGTTAGGAATAGGTATGTCTAATCAGCTCTTGCATGCTAGTGCAAGCCTACATGTGTGCACGTGTTGGATCTCTTTTGTTCGACTTCTATATAATTTTCCTACGTATATAATTGACTTTATATTCTTTTTTGTAGTTAAGAACTGTCCATCTATCACTGAATTTCAGCTGTGTTTAGTCTTATTTCTCTCTTTCTCTTTTTTTAATCTTTTGGATAGTTTAATAATTTCCTTTTTATTTCCCTCTGAACTCTGCCAGTTTCTCTTTCATTTTGGTCATGTTGTCTCTTCTTCAAACCATTATATTTAAAAAAAAAATTTTTTTTTTGTTAGATCATATTATCTTTCTTTACTTTAGAACTTTGGGGAAATATTTGTCTGAACTTTTGTCTGTTTCCTTGGCAGTAGTTCTTCTTCAGATACATATTATTCTTTTTATGTGTGTTTCTTGAAACTTTCATTCCTGTCCCCTATTCTTTCTGGCATGCCCCTGCCCCCCCACCTCATTATCTAAGCACATGTCTGGTTCCTTTCTGGAGTCCATGCTGATTTCTTTATAATTGTGATTCCTCTTTGGAGGATTCTAGCTATCTGTTGCTGAATACATAAGGGAAGAGAGTGAGCTGGGGCAGTCAACCTTGATTCCAGAATGCAGTCTTAATCTTCTCAACCAATTGATTACTTTCTCTAACCCTCAGACACATCTTTTCATGGTTTTTGGTGTTAAACAAGTTTGTTGAGGTTCATTTTTCATGAAACATTCACTGGTATTTAGCTTTATTATACTGAAAAACAGACACTTCTAGTTATTATTATTATTTTATTTAATTTTATTTTTTTAATTTTTTTTATTCTTCCAATTTTATTTTATTTTTAAACTTTACATAATTGTATTAGTTTTGCCAAATATCAAAATGAATCTGCCACAGGTATACATGTGTTCCACATCCCGAACCCTCCTCCCTCCTCCCTCCCCATACCATCCCTCTGGGCCGTCCCAGTGCACCAGCCCCAAGCATCCAGCATCATGCATCGAACCTGGACTGGCAACTCGTTTCCTATATGATATTTTACATGTTTCATTGCCATTCTCCCAAATCTTCCCACCCTCTCCCTCTCCCACAGAGTCCATAAGACTGTTCTATACATCAGTGTCTCTTTTGCTGTCTCGTACACCGGGTTATTGTTACCATCTTTCTAAATTCCATATATATGCGTTAGTATACTGTATTTATGTTTTTCCTTCTGGCTTACTTCACTCTGTATAATAGGCTCCAGTTTTATCCACCTCATTAGAACTGATTCAAATGTATTCTTTTTAATGGCTGAGTAATACTCCATTGTGTATATGTACCACAGCTTTCTTATCCATTCATCTGCTGATGGACATCTAGGTTGCTTCCATGTCTTGGCTATTATAAACAGTGCTGCGATGAACATTGGGGTACACGTGTCTCTTTCTCTTCTGGTTTCCTCAGTTATTATTATTATTTTAATTTTTACTTTTTGGCCATGTGGCACATGGGATCTTAGTTTCCCAGCCAGGAATCAAATGCACACCCCCTGCAGCAGAAGCAAGGAGTCTTAACCACTGGAGCACCAGTTAAGTCCTCTTAGTTATTACTTAACAGTTATTTTCCCCTCCAAAATTACAAATACAGATTTTGATAGTAGATGAAATAATGTCTCAAGTGTCAGAGAATGAGTTCGTGCCAGCTCAAGAGATCATAATTAATCATTTCACATGCAAAAAGTGTATAGAGCCAGATACTTAAATAGACAATGTACTTCTGTTGGTTCACAAACTTGGGAGCTTCTGGGTAAAATCTAAAATGACTCCCCACACCCATAGGCAAGGAGAAACTGAAGAAAGGGGCAGACCAGTCCAGATTGTTAATATTGGTAAATGGCAGATTTTAAAACCAAGGGAATTTACATAAGAGGCTTGTCTCAGACACCACAAGATGAGCAGCACAGGGGCTCATTAGTTGTGGCATCACAGCTTGACTTCTACCTCTACCCAACGCGGCCCACTGTATCTCCCTCTCACAGATTTTGGTACTTAATTAATATCTTGCCTGCTAGACTCTAAAGAGATGACATTGTATGTATAAAAAGTAAACCCCTATGCAATGCAGTATTTATAGAAACAGTATTATTATTCATTTATAATAGTTTACCTTGCATAACTCCTAAAAAAACTGAGGCAACTAACAATAATTATAGTATTTAACCAGTAGACGTAGCCACACAAAAACAAGCTTTATATAGGACAGGAAATGATTAAAGTTCAGTACTTCAAAACAAAATTTTAATTGATGTCAATCAATCACAAACAAACAACACCTGTATAAAAATAATTTCTGACTTTTGCATCTGCACAAGAACACAGAAAAGAAAGTAAAAAATAGGAAATATTTATGCAAATAATGACAGGAGTGGTGGTGGTAGGTGGACAGTTAAGGTTACCTGTGTGATTTAGAAAATCAAGGAATTGATTTAGAGATGCCTATCCCAGCGAAAGGGGTAAAGAACCTGCCTGCCAATACAAGAGACAGAAGAGTCGCAGGTTCGATCCCTGGGTTGGGAAGATCCCCTGGAGGAGTGTATGGCAACCCATTACAGTTTTCTTGCCTGGAGAATCCCATGGACAGAGTAGACTGGTGGGCCATGGGGTCGTGAAGAGTTGGACATGTCTGAAACAACTTACCACACATGCATATTGTTTTAAATAGAAAAGCAAGGTATAATATACCAGGACATATTTCTCCTTTATACATTGTTGTTCAGTCACTAAGTCAAGTCCAACTCTTTGCAACCCCATGGACTGCAGCATGCCAGGCCTCCCTGTCCATAACCAACTACCGGAGTTTACTCAAACTCATGTCCATTGAGTCGGTGATGCCATCCAACCATCTCATTCTCTGTCATCCCCTTCTCCTCCTGCCCTCAATCTTCCCAGAATCAGGGTCTTTTCCAATGAGTTGGCTCTTTGTATCAGGTGGCCAAAGTACTAGAGCTTCAGCATCAGTCCTTCCAATGAACATTCAGGGTTGACTTCCTTTAAGATTGACTGGTTTGCTCTCCTAGCTATCCAAGTGACTATCAAAAGTCTTCTCCAGCACCACAGGTGGAAAGCGTCAACTGTTCGGGACTCAGCCTTCTTTATGGTGCAACTCTCTAATCCATACATGACCACTGGAAATACCATAGCTTTGACTATACATACTCTGTCAGCAAAATGATGTCTCTGCTTTTTAATATGCTGTTTAGGTTTGTCATAACTTTTCTTCCAAGGAGCAAGCGTCTTAATTTCATGACTGCAGTCACCATCTGCAGTGGTTTTGAAATCCAAGAGAATAAAGTCTGTCACTGTTTGCATTTTTTTCTCCATTTATTTGCCATATACACATATTTTTTTATTTAATTAATGTATTTTAGGTCGTGCTGGATTTTCTCTGCTCCAAGCGGGCTTTCTCTAGTTTCAGTACACAGGGGCTACCTTCATTGTGGTGTGCAAGCTTCTCAGTGTGGTGACTCCATTTGCTGTGAGCACAGGCCTAAGTGCACGGGTTTCAGTAGTTGCAGGACAGGGGCTCAATAGTTGTGGCTCCTGGGCTCTAGAGAGCTTGGGGTTAGTAGTTGCGGCATGTGGGCTTTAATTGCCCATGGCATGGGGAATCTTCCCAGGCCAGGAAGTGAACCCATGTCCCTTTCATTGGCAGGCAGATTCTAAACCACTGTACCACCAGCGAGCTTGCTATATATAGGAATATTGAGGGAGAAAAGGAATCATCCATTTACCATCAGTCAGTCAGTCAGTTCAGTCGCTCAGGCATGTCCGACTCTGTGACTCCAGGAATTACATCATGCCAGGCTTCCCTGTCCATCACCAACTCCTGGAGTTTACCCAAACTCATGTCCATCGAGTTGGTGACGCCATCCAGCCATCTCATCTTCTGTTGTCCCCTTCTCCTCCTGCCCTGAACCTTACCCAGCATCAGAGTCCTTTCCAATGAGTCAACTCTTCATATGAGGTGGCCAAAGTATTGGAGTTTCAGCTTCAGCATCAGTCCTTCCAATGAACACCCAGGACTGATCTCCTTTAGGATGGACTGGTTGGATCCCCTTGCAGTCCAAGGGACTCTCAAGAGTCTTCTCCAACACCACAGTTCAAAAGCATCAATTCTTCGGCGTTCAGCTTTCTTCACAGTCCAACTCTTACATCCATACATGACCACAGGAAAAACCATTGTCTTGACTAGATGGACCTTAGTTGGCAAAGTAATGTCTCTGCTTTTTAACATGTTATCTAGGTTTGTCATAGCTTTTCTTTCAAGGAGCAAGCGTCTTTTAACTTCATGGCTGCAGTCACCATCTGCAGTGATTTTGGAGCCCCCCCAAAATAATATCTGACACTGTTTCCACTGTTTCCCCATCTATTTGCCATGAAGTGATGGGACCAGATGCCATGATCTTAATTTTCTGAATGTTGAGCTTTAAGCCAATGTTTTCACTCTCCTCCTTCACTTACATCAAGAGGCTTTTTAGTTCCTCTTCACTTTCTGCCATAAGGGTAGTGTCATCTGCATATCTGAGGTTATTGATATTTCTCCCGGCAATCTTGATTCCAGCTTGTACTTCTTATAGCCTAGCATTTCTCATGATGTCCTCTGCATATAAGTTAAATAAGCAGGGTGACAATATACAGACATGATGTACTCCTTTTCCTATTTGGAACAAGTCTGTTGTTCCATGTCCAGCTCTAACTGCTGCTTCCTGACCTGCATATAGGTTTCTCAAGAGGCAGGTCAGGTGGTCTGATATTCCCATCTCTTTCAGAATTTTCCACAGTTGATTGTGATCCACATAGTCAAAGGCTTTGGCATAGTCAATAAAGCAGAAATACATCTTTTTTCTGGAACTCTATTGCTTTTTCGATGATCCAGAGGATGTTGGCAATTTGATCTCTGGTTCCTCTGCCTTTTCTAAAACCAGCTTGAACATCTGGAAATTCACAGTTCACGAATTGCTGAAGACTGGTTTGGAGAATTTTGAGCATTACTTTACTAGCATGTGAGATGAGTGCAATTATGCAGTAGTTTGAGCATTCTTTGGCATTGCCTTTCTTTGGGATTGGAATGAAAACTGACCTTTTCCAGTCCTGTGGCCACTGCAGAGTTTTCCAAATTTGCTGGCATATTGAGTGCAGCAGCACTTTCACAGCATCATCTTCCAGCATTTGAAATAGCTCAACAGGAATTCCATCACCTCCACTAGCTTTGTTCATAGTGATGCTTTCTAAGGCCCACTTGACTTCACATTCCAGGATGTCTGGCTCTAGATGAGTGATCACAGCATCATGATTATCTGGGTCATGAAGATCTTTTTGTACAGTTCTTGTGTGTATTCTTGCCACCTCTTCTTAATATCTTCTGCTTCTGTTAGGTCCATATCATTTCTGTCCTTTATTGTGCCCATCTTTGCATGAAATGTTCCCTGGTATCTCTAATTTTCTTGAAGAGATCTCTAGTCTCTCCTGTTCTGTTGTTTTCCTCTATTTCTTTGCATTGATCGCTGAAGAAGGCTTTCTTATCTCTCCTTGCTATTCTTTGGAACTCTGCATTCAGATGCTTATATCTTTCCTTTTCTCCTTTGCTTTTCACTTCTCTTATTTTCACAGCAATTTGTAAGGCCTCCCCAGACAGCCATTTTGCTTTTTTGCATTTCTTTTCCATGGGGATGGTCTTGATCCCTGTCTCCTGTACAATGTCACGAACCTCAGACCATAGTTCATCAGGCACTCTGTCTATCAGATCTAGTCCCTTAAATCTATTTCTCACTTCCATTGTATAATCATAAGGGATTTGATTTAGGTCATACGTGAATGGTCTAGTGGTTTTCCCTACTTTCCTCAATTTAAGTCTGAATTTGGCAATAAGGAGTTCATGATCTGAGCCATAGTCAGCTCCTGGTCTTGTTTTGCTGACTGTATAAAGCTGCTCCATCTTTGACTGCAAAGAATATAATCAATCCGATTTTGGTGTTGACCATCTGGTAATGTCCATGTACAGAGTCTTCCCTTGTGTTGTTGGAAGAGGGTGTTTGCTGTGATCAGTGCGTTCTCTTGGCAAAACTCTATTAGCCTTTGCTTTGCTTCATCCTGTACTCCAAGGCCAAATTTGCCTGTTACTCCAGGTGTTTCTTGACTTCCTACTTTTGCATTCCAGTCCTGTATAATGAAAAGGACATCTTTTTTGGGTGTTGGTTCCAAAAGGTCTTGTAGGTCTTCATAAAACTGTTCAACTTCAGCTTCTTCAGCGTTACTGTTGGGGCATAGGCTTGGATTACCGTGATATTGAATGGTTTGCCTTGGAAATGAACAGAGATCATTATGTCATTTTTGAGATTGCATTCAAGTACTGGTTCCTGTTTTGATATGGCAGCTACTACATTGAGGGTACTGAGCAAATGGAAAACAAATAAATATTGTTAATGGAAAACAAGATAAATATTGTACCATTAATTAGAAAACTGTTAAGAGTTATTAAGTGTAACAGGGTACCAACACACATAAACCTTTATTTTTAATTTGATATCACATACTGTATCACTAATTCCTGAGGGTATTTTGGGGGCAGCTAAGGCAGATGTGTGTGACGTCTTCATTTCCAAGGTTGAAAATTCATGAATGCTTTAGTGAATCTCTCTCACTATAGCCTGGACAGCGAATTTAAAAAAAATTTTTTTTATTAGAGGATAATTGTTTTACAACATTGTGTTGGTTTCTGCCATAGAATAACATGAATCAGCTATAGGTACACACTTGGCCCCTCATGCTTGAACCTCCCTTCCACCTCCCACCCCACTCCCTAGGCTGTCACAGAGCAGGCGGTTGAGCTCCTTGTATTACAGCAACTTCCCACTAGCTATCTATTCTACATGTGGCAATGTATATGTTTCAGTGCTACTTTCTCAGTTTGTCCCACCCTCTCTTCCCTGCTCTGTCCACAGGCACTGAATATTTTTGACAATGCTGGAGCCTTCAGGGGTTGGGAAGGGAGTGGGCAACCCAGGGATTTAAGATGAACTACAAGATATCTTTGCAAGCTTCAACCCAAACGTCACTCATCTGAAAGCCCTGTCATCTTTTGGTACATAAACACCCTATTCTTATCATGGTCTGTCATTCTTCTTAACTGGCAAGCCTAGCCTTATCATTAGATGCCCAATAAATTGACATTTTGATGCCTAGTCTAAGTTTTTGTCCCAGATCAGGAAAGGTTGGGAACAGCCAAGGCAGGTGGTTCAGACTTGAGTAGAGGCTCATCCGGCAACGAGTGTGCTACCCAACTAGCAAAGAGAGCGTGAAAAGGTCAAGCTTTCCCTAAGACTCACATTCTAAGTCAGAAAGTAGCCAGTTTGTGTGGGTGCTCAGAGTCCAGTGGTACTGAGATTCCTTCCAGGGTTGGGCACAACATCCCGAGGGCATCTTCACCTGTTAGACGCCAAGCCGTCTGTAGGTCGCAGCGGCTTCTGTGGGAGCCAGAGAACGTTTCTAGGCTGGCTGCTTGCAGGAGAGCCACCCAAAGGTCACAGAAGAGGGATTCTCTAGATCTCGGCTGCTCGACGTGGTCGGAGAACCAGTGACATCAGCATTCCCTGGGGGCTTGTTCAGCTTGTAGATCTCAGACCCCAGTCTAGAGCAAGCGATTCCGAATTTGCATTTTAATTCCTAGGCACCTTGAAGTTGAAGCTGCAAGGTTCCAGGTGGTAGCACCAAGACTAGCGGAAGGACCTTTCTCTCGGCCCCGCCCTCTCGCCCTTTGCTCTGCCCTCAAGCTCAGTCCAGCTTTGGCCCTGCACAAAATTTCTGCACAGTGTGTATGAGGAGGGGGCGTGCAGGAGCTGCCCGTGGATGGCAGAGGGAAAGTGGGATCAGATCAGCGAGAAGGGCTTTCTCCAGCTCAGATCCCACAGCGTGAGACACTCCCCCCGCCCCCCGCAACTTCTCCACCCCGCCCCCGCCCCCCGCCCCCCGCAGCTGCTACTGCCAGCCTCCCTCCGGCAGCCACGAAAACCCGGAGCAGCTGCGCGCGCTCCTGGAAAGTCCTCCCAGGGCGAAGCCGGGCAGCTGGGCATGCTCAGTAGCTGGGGGAGGCCTGGGTGGAGAGTGGGAAGCTGTGGCTCAGCCTCCGGCCCCTCCCGCCGGCCCCCGCCCCCTTTGCCCCTACCCAGCCCGTAGTAGTTGCCCGGCGTGCGCCCGGGGAGACCGGGAACATGGCGCTCCGAGCGATGTAGCCGCGGAGGAGGAGAGGGGGACTAGGCTCCGCCGCCGTACTGACAGCCAAGCCACCAGGTAGGCAGGCGCGCCCGGCGGGGCTGCCCGGGTGGGTACGGGCGCGGGGAGGGGCGCTTGCGGGGATGCGCACGGCGGGGACCCGGGCACCTGGCTTTGCCGGGAGAGGATGCGAAGCGGACATCTGTGACAGCGCGCGATTGTGCATCTGCTAGGAGATGCCAAAGGCTGGGGACCGACTGGCTGAAGGGGATGGATTCGGGAACCGCCCCCCGCCCCCCACGCCCATTCACTGCCATCCAGCCTGGGCTCTCTGCGGGTCAAATAAAGGATAGTTCTTTTCTGCTGAGCAGGAGGGCATGGGGGAGATACCAGGATACCAGTCCTGGGAATGTGCTGGTCCCCCGGACCGCGGGCAAACCCAGCACCGGCTCTTTGTGTATACAGCCGCGCACGCCGGGGGTGCCGCGGTGCGTGCTTCTCTGAGGAGTGTTGGACATATTGCCAGGGAAGGATTCCCGTTTGGTTTTTGTCTCTTGACAGGTGTAGATTGGAGAATGAAATAGCTGAGGCTTTATGGGACTGTTTTCCTTTGTTACTTGCCTTGGTATGTGTGTGTGTGTGTGCGCGCGCGCGTGTGGTGGGTTGTAATGGAGAGAACTTCTGCTCGTGGGCACGGGTGTGGACAGAGCGTGGAAGAGAATCTCGGTTCCAAACTCTTGTCAAAATTGCCTACGATGTTAACCTTCTGGAGGATAAACTTGAAAAGTCCAGAGATTATCAGTGCCCAGTTTGAAGGAGAAGCATGTTGGCCTTTCTTGAACCTATGTGTGCATATCGGGAGCTTTAAACGTGGGATGCAAGGTAATTCCACGTTAGATGTCAATTAAGGGAATTTGAAGCATTGGGATGTTATCTATACTGGTCTTCTTCTTCTTCTTCTTCTTTTTTTAAGGCCAAATTAATAAAGAAAAAGAAAAGTTGGCACAAAGCCAGAGGACAATGTCATCTTTAATAGTCAATGACAGCTTTAGAAGGATAAATATACTTTCGGGGAAATCGGGAAACCCGTGTTCCAAAGGGTTCCCCCCAAAATAGATATACGGTCTTAGGTAACTCTCAGAATCTCTCAGAGCATCCTTTTCCTTTCTAGGGTTTGGTGGCAGGTAAATAACTGTCTTAATTGAGTCCAGATGAACCACACCACTTTTTAGAAGTCCCTCCTACACTAGAATTCTATGAAATTGAAACTGCATAATAACAGCTTTGCACCTTACATTTGTATGTCTGATTTATTCAGACCTACAACTCACTGAGTTAAGGAGGAAAGGTAAATTTAGAATGTGCTTTTATTTTTCGATTTGTAAAGGATGGACATCTGTGACTATGAAGTTTAGACACACTTCCCTCCGTGCTTACAGTACTTATTTTTATCATCTCTTTAGGTGGTAAGAATGAGTCAGTATCACCAAAATGAAACGGGAGAAACTTGAGAAAAATGCATTTAATTAAATTAAAACCATAAATGTCCAATCTGGTGATAATGCCTTGACTTCAAATTCATATGTGCAAAGCAGAAGCACTGCTGATGGGAGCAGTAGAAAGTGAAGTTCACTGATAGCACTGGTTTTATATTTTTGTGCTTCTCTGTGAATGGGGAGAGTTGAATTGTACTAGATCCCTAAACTTGTTAATAAAGTGAGAGAGAACTGCAGATGTTGAAAACACTTTGTGCCTCTCCTCTGTCATTTTACTAAAATGTTGCAGGTGTGAGAGGCAAGTATTCTAGGATCTCATCTTGGTGGTGAGACAGTTGAGTTTGAGCTCTGACTCTTCCCTATTAAGCTTTGTGATCTTGAGCAAGCTATTTAACTTTCCCAAGCCTCAGTTTCCTCAGCTGTAAAACCAGCCTAGAGCTAAGACTTAACCTAAATTGGGTAGAAGTATGAGTTACTTATAAACCACAACCAGTGGTGGTGATCATTATCAGAGGAAGGAAAATGGATGTTTATTTAACATATGCTATATGCCCTGTATTAAGCTAAATAAGTTCAAATATGTGATCTCATTTAATCTTCCCGACTAGAGCCTGTCAGTCACGAAGAGTCAGATGCGACTTGGTGACTAAACAACAAACAAATGGCTTAAAATGTCAGAAATATATTCTTTTGCAGTTCTGGAGATTAGAAGTTCAAAATCAAGGTTTAGTCAAAGCCATTCTTCCTTGGAAGCCTCAAGAGGAGGATCCTTTCTGGCTTCTCCCAGTTCCTGATAGACCCAGGTATTCCTTGTTTTGGGACAGCATAACTAATTTCTACCTTCATCTTCACATTGTGAAGTTCCCCCCTTTATAAATAAGGACACCATTCATACTGGATTTAGGACCCATTCTAATTCAGTGTGACCTCAACTTAACTTTGATTACATCTCCAAAGATCCTGTTTTGTAATCAGGTCACGTTTTTAGGTGCTGGTTGGGCATGAATTTGGGGGGAATTCTATTCAGCCCTGTATACCCTATGATAGGTATTTAATGACAGTATTAGTATTATGTCAGTATCAGTAGGACATAAAGATAAAATAGTATGTTTTGTGAAAAGACTTTAAAGCTTATTTAATCCAGGCAATATATTTGAATTTTTATATACCCAAACATGATAGAGAAAAACAGTATTCAGAGGTACCTCATTTATACAAATGTCACTTGTCTAGAAACCAAGGTAATCTAGGGTTTCAATCTTAAACAGGTAACATAGCTGATATACCCTAGCCTAGATGGATTTGTTAATGTTTGCCTTCCTCCCTTTCTGCTTCCCCACTAACACAATGCAAACAGACAGCAGAAAACCATATTAAACAACAAAAATAACAGTCACAAAAATACACCAATCTTAACAACTTTCTAATCTTTCTTATCCTGGTAAATGGCACCACTGTCCAGGGAGTTGCCAGAAACTCAAAAATCATCTCTGATGCCTCTGTTCCCTTTGTCCTCCAAACCAAAAACTATCACCAATTTTGTGCAAGTTCTGTCTTCTATATCTATGTATAAACTCTTGATAAGTTCTTATTTCCATCCAAGTTGTTACTGTCTTTTGTTTGGTCCACTAGTAGGGCTTCCTACCAGCTCCCGGTTCCCAGCTTGGGCCGCCCATTCTTCATCCAGAACAGGTAGAATCAAGTCAGTCCCCTGCAGAAGATTCATTATGTACCTGGGACAGTTTCCAGAGATTCTTTCTGGTCTCCTCCTGGGCACCTCTTCCTCTTACCACTGTCATACCAATCTGTTTCTTGAGCATGCCCCATGCGTTGCCAGTTCAAGCTGTACTCAATTGTGTCTCCTTGATCTCTTTTCCTCATGAACCCAAATCTCTCATCACCTTTCTATTCTTCTATGGCACTGAAAATTTGCAGTTTCCTATTTATTTGTTTGGCTATTCATTTAATTTCTGTAAACTCTGTGATGACCATTTGTTTTGTGTCTTTCATGCAGAAGATGCTTAATAAATGGTCAATGAGTGAAGGAATGAGTACTCTTCCTCCTAGCATTGTTCTGTGCCAACT
This sequence comes from Bos taurus, assembly GCF_002263795.3. NCBI lineage: Eukaryota > Metazoa > Chordata > Mammalia > Artiodactyla > Bovidae > Bos > Bos taurus. The sequence goes on along the minus strand of NC_037340.1, from coordinate 2,985,245 downwards.
TAAAGATATGATATTTTAGAAACTATTTTCTTTACTACCTATATAAAAAGAGCAATTTAGAACTCATTCTGACTTTGAGAGGAGTACTCTTGGCTTTAGTAAATGCATCTTTGAAGAACTGATTTCAAGTGAGCAGTTAAGAATGAAGTCAAAATATTTTTTTGACAACTGAGACTTTTGAAAAAATTTCAGTCAACAAATATTCAAATATTTCAACAGAATATTTGTTGGACATTAACATTTTCCATGCTTGGCCCTAGGAATATAGTGGTGAACTAGACTTTTAGCCTTCTAGAGATTAACAATAAATAATCCTAATAGGTAATGATAATATTATTTATTGAGCTTTTGTTATGTGCTAGGTTCCCTTCCTAGGGGCTTCCCTGCTGGCTCAGCTAGTAAAGAATCTTCCTGGAATGCAGGAGACCTGGGTTCGATTCCTCAGTTTGGAAGACCCCCTGGAGGAGGAAATGGCAACCCACACCAGTATTCTTGCCTGGGAAATCCCATGGGTAGAGGAGTCTGGCAGGCTACTGTCCATGGGGTCGCAAAGAGTTGGACACGACTGCGTGACTAACACTTTCCCTTTTCAAGTTCTCTTCCTTCCTAACTCTTATTTTTACAGATGGTTCTCCAGTCTTTCCCAATAATACAAAATCCAGATTAGATGCACGACAAATACTTGATGAATTAATAATTAGATACTATTATCCTGATCTTTCAAAATAAGGAACTTAGGTTTATCTGAGGAAAACAGAATCTGCTCATATACGGAAATGCATGCAATTGCTTTCTGAAAATATCTAGGTTTGGACCCTGTTCTACTTTAAAAATTATCCTACCTATTGTCTCTGGGGTTAAAATAAGAGACAAATTGCTGTCTACGTGAGGATAGGTTCCTGGTGTATTTCTTTGTCTTCCACAATTGTCAAAATTCTTAATCACCAGCTGGATTGTTTTGTCTATCCTGTTTAATCCAAGTGAGAAGTGACTTAATATCTTTCATTTAGAGGACTTTTTGGTAGTTTTGAATAGCGAGACTGAGGACCCAAGGGAAATGGAGGTGGCCCAATACAGGAACACGGGTTATATTTTGCATTTCTGGTTTGGCCTCAATTTTATGTCATTTTAGTAGTTGCAAAAAGGTAATTTTTAAAAATAAATGAAAGTATCATTTAATGCATATGCTTAAGTATTACTTTTTATCTAAGCAAGAAAAAAGTCAGACATTGTATCTTAATTTTGTTTAAAAGTGATGGATACACAGTTACTCAACTAAAACCTAAGAAACCAATAAGAGGGTTCAGTAAAGTGGTTGGTTTATAATATACATGTTCAGAAATCAAGGATTACCTCAAGTGCTAATATTTACCAACAAAAAATAATACAATAGAAAATGATTCTGTTTATGAATCCATACAAATATATATTATCTAAGAAAATTGGAAATGTACATAAAACACTAATACTTGGAGAAAAAAGTATCTAAGGACTTACGTAGGAAAGCTATAAAATTTTACTTAGACACATAAAATCAAAAACAAATGAAAACTTGCCTTAGTATTAGAAAGATAGATATTTGATATGGTTATTTTTCCATGATCAATTATATAGTTTTATTGTATTGAGATTTGGAAAAACTTGTCAAAATGATTCTAATATTCACTTGGAAGAATAACTGTATGACAATAGTCAAGAAAAATTTGCAGAGGAATTTATATGGGAGTTGGGGTGGGTTGCCCTTCCAGAAACAAAAATAAATACAGTCATTGAACTACAATCATTATAGCAGAGTAGTACTGGTGTAAAAATCAATAGTTAGCTCAATGGAATAGAATAGATTGCAAAGAGACTCAGGTAGTTTTTGGAAACAGAACTGCGATGGAGAAAGCATTTTGAAACAGGAATATTTGACCAAAGAATCAAGCAAATTGGCTTAGTATACAGAAAACATTCAACTAAGAACCTCTGTTTACATGACTCACTAGACTAAATTCCAAATTGGAAAGTTCATTTGCCAGATGAGAAAGTCAGAAGAAAATATTTAATAATTTTAGGGGAATGAGTTTTTAATATAAAATTAATGGAAAGAATCACAAAGCAAAATATAGATTTGAATATATTTTAAACATTTGCATGCAAAAAATACAGTGTAAATCAAAAAGTAATTATGGAGAAAAACATGGACACCAAGCATAACAGAACAGTTAATGTAATAATCACATTGAGGAACTCATAGATATCAGTAAGTAGAAAATAACATGCCAACAGAATTGTCCACATACCTGAATAATTCAAAAGGAAGAAAAAGGCTAACATACATATTTAATATTCTTACTATTAATCACAGAAATGGAAATTAAAACAAAAGTTATATGCTATGTTTCATGGATTAAACCAGCAAAATGTATGTATGTTTATGTAGATACAAAAATACTCAGTGCTGGCAAGGATGCAGAGAGAAGGACATTTGCTTTACTACTGGCGGAAGAATTATACAATAGTGTTTGCTAAAGAAGTAGATGCAGACAAAAACTTACATTGAGGATTGTGATAATAGTCTGAAATAATAAAAAAAATGAAAACAATGTATATGAAAATTGGAGGTGGGTTAAAGCTATTTTAAAGTTTCCCTTCATGTTGAAGAAAGAAACAACAGCCTCCAAGTGGCAGGATTTCACTGTTTTATAAAAAGTGCCCCCAAATGTGGGAGACAGCCTAGGGTACCCTACTTTGGAGGTTTAAATTGATATTTTAAACCATGTTAAGACAATAAAAGCCAGAAAGTGGTCAACTGTCTCATCACTGCATTAAAAGTAAAGCTCTCTTAATTCTTCCCACCATGCCAAAATAAACAAATAAATAAATAAACCTCAGAAAAACAAGAGGAATAAAATCTAGTAAGAATAAATTTAGTCATGTGAAAACCAAAATAAAGTCCCCCAAAGGATAGACTATGACACGTATTAAAAGGAGTCATTTCAAAGATATGTAATAACAAGGAACAGCTTTCACAACAGTTTTAACTAGAAATAACCAAATGCACTGCTGTATTACAATGATATGTATTTCAGGAATATCACATATAGATGTATGAAAACTGGAACAAAAACAAAATTAGGCAGTGTTTGGACAGTAAAAATATGTATGGCTTATATTTTTCATACCTCCCTGAATTTTTCAAAATAGAAGAACTGTACAAAAAGGATCTTCACGACCAAGATAATCACAGTGGTGTGCTCACTCACCTAGAGCCAGATCTCCTGGAATGTGAAGTCAAGTGGGCCTTAGAAATCATCACTACGAACAAAGCTAGTGGAGGTGATGGAATTCCAGTTAAGCTATTTCAAATGCTGGAAGATGATGCTGTGAAAGTGCTGCACTCAATATGCCAGTACATTTGGAAAACTCAGCAGTGACCACAGGACTGGAAAAGGTCAGTTTTCATTCCAATCCCAAAGAAAGGCAATGCCAAAGAATGCTCAAACTACCACACATTTGCACTCATCTCACACACTAGTAAAGTAATGCTCAAAATTCTCCAAGCCAGGCTTCAGCAATTCATGAACTGTGAACTTCCAGATGTTCAAGCTGGTTTTAGAAAAGGCAGAGGAGTTGTTTGTTGCTGGACCTTCGGGCCTGTTACCGAGTCTTCAGGGGTACTGTCGCCATGTTCCTGTCGGCGGTTACGTTTGCCAAGAGCAAGTCAAAAACAATTCTGGTGAAAATGGTGAGCCAAGCTGGAACAGGTTTTTCCTTCAACACTAAGAGAAGCCGACTATGGGAGAAACTGACTCTACTGCATTACGATCCAGTAGTGAAAAAAAAAGTCCTCTTTGTGGAACAGAAAAAAATACGCTCCCTCTAAACAATGGATTGAAAATGAATTTGATTTATAAATGAGAAGATCTAGGGTGGGATACTGATTCAGAAATCTGCAGCGTGTAATAAAAGAAGAGGAAATGGCATGGAATCACTGCCTCCTGTGATTTGAAGGCCATTGTGAAGGAAAACAATGCAGTGAAAACAAGTTCTTCATATTAGGACATATACCATTGCATCACATTTATTTATCTTTCTGGATATTTTTATAGCCCTTAATAAAATATATTAAAATAAAAAAAAAAAGAAAAGAAAAGGCAGAGGAACCAGAGATCAAATTGCCAACATCCACTGGATCATGGAGAAAGGAAGAGAGTTCCAGAAAAACATCTATTTCTGCTCTATTGACTATGCCAAAGCCTTTGACTGCATGGATCACAAGAAACCGTGGAAAATTCTGAAAGAGGTGGGAATACCAGACCACCTGACCTGCCTCTTGAGAAACCTATATGCAGGTCAGGAAGCAACAGTTAGAACTGGACATGGAACAACAGACTGGTTCCAAATCGGGAAAGGAGTACATCAAGGCTGTATATTGTCATGCTGTTTATTTAACTTATATGCAGAGTACATAATAAGAAACGCTGGGCTGGAAGAAGCACAAGCTGGAATCAAGATTGCCGGGAGAAATATCACTAACCTCAGATATGCAGATGACACCACCCTTATGGCAGAAAGTGAAAAGGAACTAAAAAGCCTCTTGATGAAAGTGAAAGAGGAGAGTGAAAAAGTTGGCTTAAAGCTCAACATTCAGAAAACTAAGATCATGGCATCTGGTCCCGTTACTTCATGGGAAATATAGGAAAACAGTGGAAACAGTGTCAGACTTTATTTTTCTGGGCTCCAAAATAATTTCAGATGGTGACTGCAGCCATGCAATTAAAAGAAGGAAAGTTATGACCTTGGAAGGAAAGTTATGACCAACCTAGATAGCATATTGAAAAGCAGAGACATTACTTTGTCAACAAAGGTCCATCTAGTCAAGGTTATTGTTTTTCCAGTGGTTATGTATGGATGTGAGAGTTGGACTGTGAAGAAAGCTGAGTGCCAAAGAATTGATGCTTTTGAACTGTGGTGTTGGAGAAGACTCTTGAGAATCCCTTGGACTGCAAGGAGGTCCTACCAGTCCATTCTGAAGGAGATCAGTCCTGGGTGTTCTTTGGAAGGAATGATGCTAAAGCTGAAACTCCAATACTTTGGCCACCTCATGCGAAGAGTTGACTCATTGAAAAAGACTCTGATGCTGGGAGGGATTGGGGGCAGGAAGAGAAGGGGACGACAGAGGATGAGATGGCTGGATGGACATGAGTCCACTGACTCGATGGACATGAGTTTGGGTGAAGTCCGGGAGTTGGTGATGGACAGGGAGTCCTGTCGTGCTGCAATTCATGGGGTCACAAAGAGTCAGACACGACTGAGCAATTGAACTGAACTGAATGTTGTTTTATGAGTTAGAAAAAAAAAATCACTGTTTTACAGATATGGTGATGATACATATTTAGGTTATAATGACTCAGTATGTGACACTCATGGTTAACTCTTGTGTCAGGGGCTCTGCCAAGTATATTGGCAATGACTCTTAGTTCGCATGCAAATGAAAGAAACTCTAGTAAAGAAAGAATTTACTATAAGGCTCTCAGATAACTAAAAGAATTGCCAGGAATGGGAGTGTCCCCTCAAAACAACCACCACCACCTCCAAAAAACAGGCTTGCAAACAAACCAGAACCTAGCCAGCTTTAGAGTCTAGATATCATGGACTAGAGAAACAGGCCCATGCACAAGGGGTTTGCCCGGGCTGGGCCCCAGGCCAGTGTTTTTTGTGCTTAGGGCTTGGCCCCACTCCCCAGGCTGCAATTCACTTGCCATCACGGGGTTGGGGGGGAGCGGTTAGGCACCTTGACTGGCAGTCCCATGGTCTTCTTTCTGCTGATAGAACTAAAAAAGATGGGATGGAAGGTCAATGACCCATATCAAACCAAACAGGAAGAATAAAAATGCCCATTAGCCCAGGACTTGGAGGCCAACAGGGTTGAATTGCAGGCCTCCACACCTCCCCTGCAGAGGGCACAGCTGCTGAGATGGAGATTCACAAGGAGCCCAAGGTTTGTGGTGCTGTGTGCATGGTGGTGCCCCACATAAGAGACGCAGTTTTCTCCTGGAGTCAGCAGGACATGTCCTGAAGAAGCTGGCTTTTCAGATTTGATCTTCATGTATGGGTAGGTTTTTGTTTTTGTAAAATATTTATTTATTTGGCTGCTCAGGGTCTCAGTTGTGGCAGGCAGGATCTTTAGTTGTGGCCTGGGAACTCTTAGTTGCAGAATGTGGGGTCTAGTTCCCTGACCAGGGATCGAACCTAGGCTTCCTGCACTGGGAGCTGAGTCTTAGCCACTGGACCACCAGGGAAATCCCTGCACAGGTATTTTGAAAGAAAGATACTATTCTCAAGTGAAACCAGAGCCAGTGAAAGGATGCTCTGAAGAAAACAGTTTAGCAGAAACAAGAAATATAGTTTGGAAATAGATGGAGCACCAGCATGAGTCTAGGCTTCTTTTTATCTTGAATTATCTTAACTCTGAGCAAGTCTTTTAGTCATGTTTGAGTTTCAGTCAGTCAGTTCAGTCATTCAGTCGTGTCTGACTCTTTGCAATCCCATGGACTGCAGCACGCCAGGCCTCCCTGTCCATCACCAACTCCCGGAGCTTGCTCAAACCATGTCCTTTGAGTCAGTGATCCCATTCAACCATCCTCTGTCATCCCCTCCTGCTCCCACCTTCAATCTTTCCCAGAATCAGGGTCTTTTCAAATGAGTCAGTTCTTCTTATCTATTTGTTTATTTGTTTAATATTTGAATTTAGTCGACTATGAATGATGGGTCTGAGCTCAAATAACTTTTGGTGCGTGCGTGTGTGCTAAGTCACTTCAGTTGTGTCCAACTATTTGTGACCCTGTGGACTGTTGCCTGCCAGGCTCCTGGGTTCATGGGGATTCTCCAGGCAAGAATACTGGAGTGGGTTGCCATGCCCTCCTCCAGGGGATCTTCCCGACCCAAGGATCAAACCTGCGTCTCCTGTGTCTCCTGCATTGCAGGCAAATTCTTTACTGCTGAGCCACCAGAGAGCCCCCTAACTTTTGGTGAAAGAAAGTGAAAGTGAAGTCGCTCAGTCGTGTGTCCAACTCTTTGCAATCCCATGGACTGTAGCCTACTAGGCTCCGTCCATGGGATTTTTCAACCAAGAGTACCAGAGTAGGGTGCCATTTCCTTCTCCAGGGGATCTTCCTGACCCAAGGATTGAACCTAGGCCTCCCAAATTGTAGGCAGATGCTTTACCCTCTGAGCCACCAGGGAAGCAACTTTTGGTATGTAACACTAAAAAATCACCCATAAATCAATCTGTATTCTTCTTGCAGTTCTCATCATACTTAGGACATGGCTGTGGTTGTCCAGGTAATTTAATGCCCAGGTTTATGTTGCCTTTATAGCTTTTTATAACCTTTTCCCTGAGGAGAGGACACTTGCAAATGGGATGCAAAAAAAGAAAAAGATAATTATTCTTTAATTGCACTAAAAACAGGAAATCTTAAATTACCAAGGGATCCCCTGGATACTGTATAGTAAAGAGTTTACCTGCTGTGTTCTCCCACCTCTTGGCACCTGTGCAGCCAAGCCCCCTGCACTCAGAGCCCACCTTGGCCCCCACTGGACCCTGCTTTGCATTCCTGGGGCCTCAGACTTCCCCTCTTAGGAGGCTCTGGGGCCCAAGACAGGCCAAGGAAGGATTGTTTATTAGTGAGAGGTGGGATGGAGCTCGTAGTCCACTTATAGAACCTGAAGCCTGGGGCAGAAGGATCAAGGCAATGGGACAAGAGACTGGGACCCTCTACTTAGCCGCGTTCTGGGATCCCAGGCTTCTGAGTTGAAGCCTGAGTTTCTACATTGTTTTGAAGGCATATTTGTCTGACTAGGCTTATAGAACCTACTTAGCAATTTTTAGCTTGGTTTATCATATTTAAAGCCTAGTGTGCTGCAGTCCATGGGGTCTCAGAGAGTTGCACATGACTAGGTGACTGAGCAACAACAACATCATATTTGAATATTTAGCTGTATAGTCACTGAGACTCCTGGTGCTGTTGTCCTCTCCAGTGTCAGGATTGCACCTGCTCAGGTGACTGTTTTAGAAAGGCTGCACTGAGCTATGCACACATATACACATACGCACAACTTGCTGCTCATGCAGTAGCAATGTAGATTATAAGAAAAGTGGCTTGCACTCCTGTGGTTGTACTTAACATGTTGAAGGAGATATGTTAAACCCTCATCCCAGTATTTTACCTGTGAATCTTAATCATCATGAAAGCTCTATAAAGTAGGTTACTCAAGGCAGTCATGCAGAGGAGTCAAACCCCTTCCTCATCTGGGCCCAGTGTCCACATAGACTGTTGCATACAGCAAGCAACTCAGTAGATTAAAAGTTTTGTTTGGCATCCTTGAACCTTCAGTAATTCAAGAATCACTGCATTAATCAACCCACTTTGACTCTTGAATCCTCTGATTCTGCATTGTGGTTCATGCAGATTTGTCAGGAAAAGGGCAAGGAATGCTATTCATTGCCTTGCTGTCTTCAGTATTATGATTAAGGGAATGATCAAAACCAGGAATCAATTTAGTTGTGTGTATTAAAAAAACAAATTTTAACTGTTTTAATTTACAGTTTAAAACAGATGTCAGCTCTGGGATTCTTTCAGTCTTGAAGGAAGTTACCATTTGTGTCCTTGATGATGAAGGTGAATGGGCAGAGTCCCTTTGTCTTTCCTGTAGAGCACAGTTGATATCCCTAAGCCTCTGTTGCATCCCCATCCAACTGGACTGAGATGGCTTTTCCCAACATTATTGGTTCCGTCACTCTTTTAATCAATTACAGATGGGAGAGGGTTGGGGTAAGTTCAGGTGTTCACATCTTCATTCTTTGTTAGCATCACTTCTCAATTCACATTCAAGGTTGGCATTCTATTTAAGAAACGCCTTAACTATTTTCTAGGTGGAACTCTATCCCTTTGCATCTAAGGATGGTCCTTTGTGTCGTGCAAATGGATTTCCCAGCTAATCTTTCTTAAGTGAGTTGCCTCCTTGCCTAATTTAGCTCTACTGCAGTTTACTGACCTAGGAAGAGAGCTTCCTGCAAGTGAAGTGGAGAAAACTTATACTTCATATGTTTCAAAGAAAGCATCTTCCTCTAAAGTAGGAACAGTTGCTATGTGGATATAATTTACCTTTGAAAAACATAAACACTGATGGAGGAGGGGATTAAAGAAGAAAGTCTTACAGAAATGGAATGTAGAGCTTTTCTCCTCTGGAAAGGAAAGTGTGGTGTTCAGTACATTGTTCATTCTCCTCTAGCTTTTTGAGACATGAAAACAAAAAAGGACTTTTCCAATAATATTGAAATAACAGTTATTCATAACTTGAGTTAAACAGTAGTTTGTTTTGCCTGTTATGAAAGTTTTAAGTTATTAGCTACCTCCAAGTTGGGCTTCCCTGGTGGTGTTACTAAGTCCAAGCTCCCTCTGCTTGCCACACGATGGGCCAATGAATCCAAGAGACAAGGACTGAGCAAGGAAGGGACCAACTGCAGAGCCAGATGACAGAGAAGATGGCAGGCTAGTGCCTCTGATTAACCATCTTATTAGGGTCTGAATCCCAGGTTCTTTTGTAGATCAGACATTGGGGGGACGTAAGGAAGCAAAGTAAAAAGGTCATTCATCTTGCAAACATCTCCTAGAATGTCAAGCCTCAGGCAGTGGGTGTGTTAATTTCTTGCTTCCTATCATCTATAGGTGGACAGGTTCTGTACAAAGGCACTTTAGTTTAACCATCAGGCAGAGGGGCAGAATTCTCTGAGGCAGGCCCTTCTATATGGTTATAACAAAAGCAAGTCAAAGAAACACTTCCAACATGGAGTTAGATTGGCTTCTTCTCCGCAACAGTGACTCAGTGGTAAAGAATCCACCTGCCAATGCCGGAGACTCGTGTTCCATCCCTGGGTTGGGAAGATCTCTTGGAGTAGGAACTGTCAGCCCATTCCAGTATTCTTGCCTGGGAAATCAGGACAGAGGAGCCTGGTGGGCTATAAAGTATTGCCTGAGAGTCTGACATGACTCAGTAACTGAACAACAAGCTCCAAGCTGGGTCCTGTCTTATGCTCCAGGCAAGAGTGCACTCTCTCTTCTCACAGCTAAGGAGTCCCTGAGTCTCATCAGCTTAACTTTCTTAAACAGCCCTTCCCTGGCCCACTGCATCTCCCCGCAATATCTCTCAGTTAGACCTTGTACCAACTTCCCGTCTCTGCTTTGCCATCATTACCACTCCAAAATGAACATCTTGTCATCCGGTGATCACCTTCTCACTGAAAATTTCCTACCAGCTACCTGTGTGTGCATGCTCAGTTGTATCTGACTCTTTGTGGCCACATGGGCTGTCACCCTCCAGGCTCCTCTGTGTCTAGGATTTTCCAAGCAAGAATCCTTGAGTAGGTTGCCATTTCCTTCCCCAGTGGATCTTCCCTACCCAGGGAGCAAACCCAAGTCTCAGGGCATCTCCTACATTGGCAGAGGATTCTTTACCACTGAACCTCCTGGGAATCCACCTGGGAGTGTGGAGCTGTCCACGTCCTCCACATTCTTCCACAGGGTTCTGGTGTAGGTAGAGTTCCAGACAAGGTGGTGAAGAAAGGGAGACGACCTCAACAGAGGCTGCCTTTATTTAGGCAAGGAGGGGCGACAGCCGGTCTAAGGACCAGGCAGAGCGTGCTAGGTCAAGGAGGCTTCATATTTAAGGGGAGGTTTTGCAGAAGCAATAGGGGAAGACTTAGTCAGGCGGTGCATTCTGGGTAATCTTTAGCTGAGATGGCAGTTTGTGGATGAACAGGGGCGGGGTGGGACTTGAAGTTCAGTGGTGTCATCCCCGAAGTCAGGTGGTTCAGCAAGGGCCCTTGAGGCCATTATCTTCTTTGTGCAGGCCTGAGGCCTTTGAGACCTTTATCTTCTTTTCTAGGCTCGAGGACTCCTTCACTGGGAGACCTCTCAAGGCATTCATCACAGTATTTTTTGAAGCTATTTTCTTCCTTGACTCCCTTCTTGTACTACACTGATAATTCCTAAGGAAGATACCTGGTTTCTTCATCTTTGAGTCCCCTAGCACCTCGCTTTATGCATCCATACTAAAGGTCTTCATTTTTAATAGAGTTTGTGGATGGATGGATGTTACCTAGGCTAAAAAATGAGTGCAAATGAAGAAGAGTAATGCCATGATTTAAAATTCTGAAATGGAACCTAGCAATAATGTGATCTAAGTCATTTACTTAAAAAAAATTGTATGCTAGTAATAATTTTCTACTTTTGATAAAAGAAAGACACATGGAAGGAAAGATTAATTCTCTGTTTCTAGTTAGAGACAGATTCTAATATTGGATATGGATATAAAGTAAACATTCTATGTATACTGAAACGTAATGAAGCAAACTGTAAGCTAAGAGCCAGCTTTCCAAAAATCAGTTCAGTTCAGTCGGTCAGACATGTCTGACTCTGTGACCCCACAGACTGCAGCACACCAGGCTTCCCTGTCCATCACCAACTCCCAGAGCTTGCTCAAACTCATGTCCATTGAGTCGGTGATGCCATCCAACTATCTCGTCCTCTGTCGTCCCCTTTTCCTGCCCTCAATCTTTCCCAGCATCAGGGTCTTTTTCAATGAGTCAGCTCTTTGCATCAGGTGGCCAAAGTATTGGAGTTTCAGCTTCAACATCAGTCCTTCCAATGAACACCCAGGACTGATCTCCTTTAGGATGGACTGGTTTGATCTCCTTGCTGTCCAAGGGACTCTCAAGAGTCTTCTCCAACACCACAGTTCAAAAGCATCAGTTCTTCTGTGCTCAGCTTTCTTTATAATCCAACTCTCACATCCATACATGATCACTGGAAAAACCATCGCTTTAACTAGATGGACCTTTGTTGGCAAAGTAATGTCTCTGCTTTTTAATATGCCGTCTAGGTGGGTCACAGCTTTTCTTCCAAGAATCAAGCGTCTTTTAATTTCATGGTTTCCGTTACCATCTGCAGTGATTTTGGAGCCCAAGAAAATAAAATCTGTCACTGTTGCCATTGTTTCCCCATCTATTTGCCATGAAGTGATGGGACCAGATGCCATAATTTTTGTTTTTTGAATGTTGAGTTTTAAGCCAGCTTTTTCACTCTTCTTTCACTTTCATCAAGAGGCTCTTTAGTTCCTCTTCATTTTCTGCCATAAGATTGGTGTCACCTGCATATCTGAGGTTATTGATATTTCTTCTGGCAAGCTTGATTCCAGCTTGTGCTTCATCCAGCCCAGCATTTCACATGATGTGCTCTGCATATAAGTTAAATAAGCAGGGTGACAATATACAGCCTTGACACACTCCTTTCCCCATTTTGAACCAGTCAGTTGTTCCATGTCTGGTTCTAAATTGCTTCCTGACGTGTATATAGGTTTCTCTGGAGGCAGGACAGGTGGTCTGGTATTCCCATCTCTTTAAGAATTTTCCACAGTTTGTTGTGATCCACAGAGGCAAAGGGTTTAGTGTAGTCACTGAAGCAGAAGTAGATGTTTTTCTGGAATTCTCTTGCTTTTTCTGTGATCCAGCAGATGTTGGCAATTTGACCTCTGGTTCCTCTGCCTTTTCTAAATCCAGCTTGAACATCTGGAGTTTTTCGGTTCACGTACTGTTGAAGTCTAGCTTGGAGAATTTTGAGCATTACTTTGCTAGTGTGTAAAGTGAATGAAATTGTGCGGTAGTTTGAACATTCTTTGGCTTTGCCTTTGAGATTGGAATGAAAATTGACTTTTTCCAGTCCGGTGGCCACTGCTGAGTTTTCCAAATTTGCTGACATGTTGAGTGCAGCACTCTTAACAGCATCATCTTTTAGAATTTGAAATAGTTCAGCTGGAATTCCATCACATCCACTAGCTTTGTTCATAGTGATGCTTCCTAAGGCCTACTTGACTTCACACTCCAGGATGTCTGGCTCTAGGTGAGTGATCACACCATCATGGTTGTCTGGGTCATTAGGATCCTTTTTGTATGGTTCTTTTGTGTATTCTTGCCACCTCTTTTTAGTATCTTCTGCTTCTGTTAGTTCCATGCAGTTTCTGTCCTTTATTGTGCCCATCTTTGCATGAAATGTTTCCTTGGTATTGCTAAATTTCTTGAGATCTCTAGTCTTTCCCATTTTATTGTTTTCCTCTATTTTTTTGCATTGATCACTTAGGAAGGCTTTCTTATCTCTCCTTGCTGTTTTTTGGAACTCTGCATTCAGATGGATATATCTTTCCTTTTCTCCTTTACCTTTTACTTCTCTTCTTTTCCAATAATAGCATAAATAAACTCAACTTCTTGAAAAACATTAAGAACAATTATTTGATTACTGGATGCAACTTACACCCCCTGTTCCTTTGTCCCAAATCTGGTATGAATATTCTTGGTTGGTGATGTGACTCCTGCTTGAGCATTTACTGATTTTTATACTGAAATCTGGGGTTTTATTCAGTTCTGCTCTAATCTTTGGTACTTGTTTCCTTAGTAACAGATGTGCTATGAAGTGAGAAAAACCAAAAAGCTTGGGATGGAAATTAATCAGTCAGTGGTCTAACCAAAGGTTTCTCCAGTGTGGGATCCAGGGTCTCATGTCAAAAACATGTGACCATGTTTTTGAGGAAATATTCTCAGAAATAGAAGATTCTTGGGTGATAACCACAGGGATTTTAAAGGCAGCATATAGTTAGTCTCCATGATAGCAGTGTGTGTCTACTTTCACAGGGACTCCTGCCACAGTACCTGTGTTGGCATATTAGCAGTCTACACTGGCTGATAGAAACACTCACCACCAAGAGCCCACTAACAACTAGGAATCAGGGAACCACAAACTAGCGAACAGCAATGGGAGACTTTTACTATCCATGAAATATAGTTGAGCTGTCTTTTTAAAGCTGGAAGGTATAGGAGAGCACTGTGAATTCTATTAGGAACTAAACATTTGACAATGCCAATTTAGAGCAGAGTTTCTAGTCTTATGCCCTAGATGTGCTGTGATTGGCATACATAATATGATGTTTCTCCTAAAAATTCAGGGGCTCCTTTTAAAAAAAATCATCTAAACACAAGTACAAAATTTGGCAACGCTGACCATGTTTCCTCATGGCCACCATCCCCTGTGGCTGAGCGCTGAGTAGCAGCTGCCTCCAGCATAGATTAGATAATGGAATATTCACTTTGCTGCAGTCCCCAGTGCTCCCTACTGTGTGCTCTCTGGCCATTTTACTTGTTTATATTACCCTTTTTGGTCCTTAACATCTTTCACATTTGTAATCTTTGAATCAGAAGACTGTTCTACGTTTTGGGATCCTCTTATTCTTGTGTATTGTTTCTTCTTCATGCCATTTCCCGAAATAAGCCAGTTTATTTAACTGTAAGGTGAGTGACATTTTAGAGAGAGATGTTTAAAAAATTCCATCCTAGAAAAAAAGTCTAGAGTTAAGTGTTCTGTGATGGTATGAAATTTGAAAGGATAGAATTTGCAGGCATTTGGTGGGAATATTTGCACAGTTACATAGGCTTCAGCAACTAATTTTTTCAATGTTTTTTCAACTTTGTGAAAAAAAAAATCCTCTTTCATTTGAATTAAACCAAAATGGAAAAAGAAATCTTATAGTCTTAAGACGGTTAGATGGCATCACTGACTTAATGGACATGAACTTGAGCAAACTTCAGGAGATAGTGAAGGACAGGGAAGCCCGGTGTGCTGCTTTCTATGGGGTTGCAAGGAGTCAGACATGACTTAGCAACTGAACAACAATGGGAATATCAAAAAGATGTTATCATATTTCATAAGACATTATCATCTGGAAAATCTAAAACATTCAGAATGCAAATATGCCCACAGAAGTAAAGTAGAACCTTATAAATAATATGCATTCTATAGAATGGCTAGAAAAATCTCAAAGTCAATATTGGAATCCCCTAGGGTGACAGAGAATAATGACATCCCTGTGCCTTACTAAAAAGTAATAATAAAACAAGTAATGAAAAACGAATGAGATAGAAAAGTCCAGAGCTATCCCCAGAGTTTTTATTTGCTTGAGCTAGAGGAGTGAGAGAAGACTTCAGAAAGTGGTCCCCCTCCCTTTTTTCCCCAGACCTCAATTTTATTTCAAAGCACATTGGCACATTCTGTGTCACCAGGAAACAGAAAAACCTTCCGTCTAAGTTAATCACTTAACAGCTAGGATTAAAATGAAGAGGCTAATTGGGTCTCCCTATCAGGGTGGTGTCTGCTTGCTTCTGGTTTGTCCTTTGATAGATTAGAGGAAAAATAGGAAATATATTACAGTTGCTGTCCCCAGCTAGTCATTCATCCATTTAGTAGGCATTCACTGTGCACCACTGTGTTTATTTGGGGTGGCCCTTAAGCAGATGGGGACACATCAGTGAACAGAGATGCAAATTCCTCCTGTGTGGAAAGAAACAGACAGCAGACAATAAATATCAGAAGTAAATGCATAGACTGTAAGAAGGGGATTTGTGCTTTGAAAAAATAGAGTGGTCATTAAGAGGGATCAGAAGTGCTGAGATGGTGGCAGGAAGGGGTGCAGTATTAAATGGAGGGTTGAAATAGTGAGAAGGTGGCGCTTGAAGGTGGAAAGTGAAGTACCTGTGTAAACTACCCTTGTTTCATATGGAAGAGCATCACTGGCAGAGAGAGCCCCATGCAAAGGATGGGATGCCCAGTTGGTTGAGGAAGTACAGAGAGGCCAGTGTGGCTGGAACAGAGTGAATGAGGGCAGGAGCAGAAGGAGATGGGGTCAGGGAGGAGAGCAGTCACTGGAGAGATCTAAGCAGAGTTCAGAAGCTGACATAGTTTAAATGAGTCACTTTGGCCTCTCTTGAGAGGGGCAGAGGAAGAAGTCTGGCGGACGTGATAGATTCAAATGAGATAATGATGACTTGACTAGGCTTGTAGCAGTAACAGTTGTGAGAAGTCACCCAATTCTCATTTATCTTTTTATTTTTCTGCACAAAGTGTAAAGATTTTTTTTTACATGTAATATAGGCAAAATGGTTTACTTATTTTTTTGTAAATTAATTAATTTATTTTAATTGGAGGCTAATTACTTTATAATATTGTAGTGGTTTTTGCCATACATTGACATGAATCAGCCATTGGTGTACATGTGTTCCCCATCCTGAACCCCTCTCCTACCTCCTCCCCATCCCATCTCCCATCTCCCAGTGCACCAGCCCTGGGCACCCTGTCTCATGCACTGAACCTGGACTAGTGATTTATTTCACATATGGTAATATACATGTTTCAATGCTATTCTCTCAAATCATCCCACCCTCGCCTTCTCCCACAGAGTCCAAAAGTCTGTACTTTACATCTGTGTCTCGTTTGCTGTCTCGCATATAGGGTCATTGTTACCATCTTTCTAAATTCCATATATTTGTGTTATTATACTGTATTGGTGTTTTTCTTTCTGACTGTGTAATATGCTCTGTATAATATGCTCCAGTTTCATCCACCTCATTAGAACTGATTCAAATGCATTCTTTACTGGAATCAAGATTGCTGGGAGAAATATCAATAACCTCAGATATGCAGATGACACCACCCTTATGGCAGAAAGTGAAGAGGAACTAAAAAGCCTCTTGATGAAGGTGAAAGAGGAGAGTGAAAAAGTTGGCTTAAAACTCAACATTCATAAAACGAAGATCATGGCATCTGGTCCCATCACTTCATGGGAAATAGATGGGGAAACAGTGTCAGACTTTATTTTTTGGGGGCTCCAAAATCACTGCAGATGGTGACTGCAGCTATGAAATTAAAAGATGCTTACTCCTTGGAAGAAAAGTTATGACCAACCTAGATAGCATATTCAAAAGCAGAGACATTACTTTGCCAACAAAGGTCCATCTAGTCAAGGCTATGGTTTTTCCAGTAGTCATGTATGGGTGTTAGAGTTGGACTGTGAAGAAAGCTGAGCGCTGAAAAATTGATGCTTTTGAACTGTGGTGTTGGAGAAGACTCTTGAGAGTCCCTTGGACTGCAAGGAGATCCAACCAGTCCATTCTGAAGGAGATCAGCCCTGGGATTTCTTTGGAGGGAATGATGCTAAAGCTGAAACTCCAGTACTTTGGCCACCTCATGCGAAGAGTTGACTCATTGGAAAAGACTCTGATGCTGGGAGGGATTGGGGGCAGGAGGAGAAGGGGACGACAGAGGATGAGATGGCTGGATGGCATCACTGACTCGATGGACGTGAGTCTGAGTGAACTCCGGGAGTTGGTGATGGACAGGGAGGCCTGGCGTGCTGTGATTCATGGGCTTGCAAAGAGTCGGACACGACTGAGCTACTGAACTGAACTGAACTGAATATTCCATTGTGTATATGTCCCAGAGCTTTCTTATCCATTCATCTGCCGATGGACATCTAGGTTGCTTCTGTGTCCTGGCTATTGTAAACAGTGCTGAGGTGAACATTGGGGTACACGTGTCTCTTTCAATTCTGGTTTCCTTGATGTATATGCCTAGCAGTGAGATTGCTGGGCATTCAATCCCAGCAATTGTATGCCCAGCAATACAATTGTATGGCAGTTCTGTTTCCAGTTTCTTAAGGAATCTCCACACTGTTCTCCATAGTGGCTGAACTAGTTTGCATTCCCACCAATAGTGTAAGAGGGTTCCCTTTTCTCCACACCCTCTCTAGCATTTATTGTTTGTGGACTTTTTGATAGCAGCCATTCTGACTGGCATGAGATGGTACCTCATTGTGGTTTTGATTTGCATTTCTCTGATAATGAGTGATGTTGAGCATCTTTTCATGTGTTTGTTATCCATCTGTATGTCTTCTTTGGAGAAATGTCTGTTTAGTTCTTTGGCCCATTTTTTGACTGGGTCGTTTATTTTTCTGGAATTGAGCTCCATGAGCTGCTTGTATATTTTTTAGATTAATTCTTTGTCAGTTGCTTCATTTACTATTACTTTCTCCCATTCTGAAGGCTGTCTTTTCACCTTGCTTATAGTTTCCTTCGTTGTGCAAAAGCTTTTAAGTTTAATTAGGTCCCATTTGTTTATTTTTCCTTTTATTCTGGGAGGTGGGTCATAGAGGATCCTGCTGTGATTTAGGTCAGAGGGTGTTTTGCCGATGTTTTCCTCTAGGAATTTTATAGTTTCTGGTCTTACATTTATATCTTTAACCCATTTTGAGTTTATTTTTGTATATGGTATTAGAAAGTGTTCTAGTTTCATTCTTTTACAACTGATTGACCAGTTTTACTGGCACCACTTGTTAAAGAGATTGTCTTTTCTCCATTGTATATTCTTGCCTCTTTTGTCAAAGATAAGGTGTCCATAGGTGTGTGGATTTATCTCTGGGCTTTCTATTTTGTTCCACTGATCTATATTTCTGTCTTTGTGCCAGTATCATACTGTCTTGATGACGGTGGCTTTGTAGTATAGTCTGAATCAACAGGCAGGTTGATTCCTCCAGTTCCATTCTTCTTTCTCAAGATTGCTTTGGCTATTCAAGGTTTTTTGTATTTCTGTACAAATTGTGAAATTATTTGTTCTAGTTCTCTGAAATATACCATTGGTAGCTTGATAGGGATTGCATTGAATCTATAGATTGCTTTGGGTAGTATATTCATTTTCACCGTATTGATTCTTCTGATCCATGAACATGGTATATTTCTCCATCGATGTGTCATCTTTGATTTCTTTCATCAGTGTTTTATAGTTTTATATATATAGGTATTCTTTTTATTTAGGTAGATTTATTCCTAAGTATTTTATTCTTTTCATTGTGATAGTGAATGGAATTGTTTTCTTAATTTCTCTTTCTGTTTTTTCATTGTTAGCATATAGGAATGCAAGAGATTTCTGTGTGTTAATTTTATATCCTACAACTTTACCATATTCATTGATTAGCTCTAGTAATTTTCTGGTGGTGTCTTTAGGGTTTTCTATGTAGAGGATCATGTCATCTGCAAACAGAGTTTTAGTTTTTCTTTTCCAATCTGGATTTCTTTTATTTCTTTTTCTTCTCTGATTGCTGTGGCTAAAATTTCCAAAATTATGTTGAATAGTAGTGGTGAGAGTGGGTACCCTTGTCTTGTTCCTGACCTTAGGGGAAATGCTTTCAACTTTTCACCATTGAGGATAATGTTTGCTGTGGGTTTAGGGCAGAAATAAATGAAACAGAAACAAAGGAGACTATAAGAAATATCAACAAAACTAAAAGCTAGGAAAAACTGTTTAAGTCAATAAATTTTTAAGGAATTTCACATATTCTGATTCTGTCCACTGCCAATCACCTTAGTTCCTCCAAAATCATGATCTTCAAGATAAGATTTTTTGTTCAGTTGCCAAATTATTTCCAACTCTGAAACCCCATGAACTACAGCACTCCAAGCTCCCATAGCCCTTTCAAAAAGAAATTTTGCTCAGTCCACAGCTGTCAGTCCATAATTCTTTTAGTTGGGCTTTGGTGAGGTACAGACACACTTCAAAATTCCTTACCCATAATCTTTGGGATCCAATTTCCTCAAGCAATTTACTATAGGATGCTAGAAGTTAAATATAGCAAGTACATTGCTGTTCATTCCTTCATCTTTTGTAATGTTGAAAAGCCTTGTTATATCCAATTTTTACTCGTGAAAGTGAAAAGAAAGTGTTAGTCCTTCAGTCATGTCTGACTATGACCCCATGGACTGTAACCTTCCAGGCTCCTCTTTCCATGGATTTCCCCAACAAAAATACAGGAATGGGTAGCTATTCCCTTCTCCAGGGGATCTTCCTGACCCAGGGATCAAACCCAGGTCTCCTGCCTTGCAAAAAAAAAAAAAAGTTACAGGTCTCATTGTCACCACTGCAATAGAATTACAATGATGGAAGCAAAACCTGTGTTCTCAATGTAGCCATGTTAATTTTGCATATATCTTGAAGGTGGTGTTTTCTCAGGATTTGGTCCAAGATAGGAGACAGAGAGGAGTTGGGAATGATGCTAAGGTTTTTTGGTCTGAGCAACTCCAACAATGGATTGTCTTCAGCTAAGCAAGGGAAAGCTGGGAGAAGTATGTTTCTGGGGGAGAAATCAGAAGTTCAGTTTTGGATATTAGACATCCCACTGGGCTGGCAGTGTTGGGTATTTGTGTACCGGTTGTTGGGAGTCCTAGGCATGTGGACTTAAAGGGCTCATGCATCCATACTTGTTATTTGCTAGCCTGTTCCTGAAAACTTTCACAGATCTTTCAGAAGTTCTCAAAGGCTCCATTCTTTGCTGGCCAAATGTAAGTTGGACCATCTATTGTTGTAGATGATAACAGCATGTGTACACTGGGTAATAGGGCACTGAGTCCGAGTAAGCTGCACTCAAAGTCATATCCAAATGGATGAGATGATATAAGTGCTGAAATGGAGTCTTAGATAATTAAGCATGTAACTGTTAAACGCATCTAATGCTGAAAATTGGGACAGGAGTAAGGCTACAATTGACCTTGTAATGCATCAGAAAGAATGATATATTCCCCAGGAGTAAATCATTTACCCATGTAATGCAATTACATTCTTTTAGGGCAGTGGCGGACCAGTGGGTAAGGCATCTCCTCCAAGGCATTAATGGAACTCTGTGTCCCAAATAATGTGGCTCAGGCCATGGTCATTTTTAAGAGAGGAACAGATATCATCAAAGTAGGGAAAATTGGAGAAAATCAAAATAAAATTTATATATATTGCCATGGATAATAAACATGATTTTGAATCTAGGTCTTCCTAGAAACCCTGGACTAAAAATAGTTTTGCATGGAGAAAGAAGAGTGTGTAACAGGTATGCTGAGGGCAGAGGAACAAGTCTTGGTCATTTTAATATGTGGATATACAATAAATGTTGGTGATTTTTTTTTTCTTTTTTGGCCATGCCATGCAGTATGCCAGATCTTCCCTAACCTGGGATCAAACCCATGCCCCCTACATTGGGAATGTGGAGTCTTAATCACTGAACTGCCAGGAAAATCCCAATGTTGGTGAATTTTAATTGCATATTGAAATGTACTTGATCAGTAAGAAGTGAGGAATGGATATTGGGCAGGCAGTTAGTCGGCTGGGGGATATTAAAAAATAACCCAGAAAGATTCCCTTGATGAGAATGTATCAGTTGGGGTGGTTTAGGATGGTTGGGAAAGTATTTTTAAAGTGTCCATCAGCTTCAAACAATTGTAGGGCAACAAGGTTATTCAAAGTTGAGGAAGTCTTACCAGTGATTGCCAGTAGGGTATTCATGCTTAACAGGCCCCAGATCTTTGTCTTCTTAAGATAATAGCTGTTAAGCCTTGGATTTGAGGTATGGTTTTTAAAAACACTCATCCTCACTGGTATAGCATGGAGTCTTCTAGATTTTTCTCATGTCAGCACCATAGCTGCTGGAGCTTTCCCATCTGGAGCAGAGTAACCTGTAGAGCACCCTTTCACAATTTCTGGTGTTCCTAAAGGAATAAAGAGAAGAAATTGGGGGAGAGCTGTCAGAGTCTGTGGAAGAGTAGTCCTGAGTAGGCTTTGGAACATCGGCATTGAGTCCTTCTTTAACATCATTGGTGGCTCGAATCCTTGAACCTAAGTGTTGCAGATTTGCCCTTTCTAGATGGGCTTCCCTGGTAGCTCAGCTGGTAAAGAATCCACCTGCAATGCAGGAGACCCCTGTTTGATTCCTGGATTGGGAAGATCCGCTGGAGAAGGGTTAGGCTACCCACTCCAGTATTCTTGGGCTTCCCTGGTGGCTCAGACAGTAAAGAATCTGCCCACAATGCAGGAGACCAGGGTTCAATCCTTGGGTTGGGAAGATCCCCTGGAGAAGGGAATGGCTATCCACTACAGTATTCCGACCTGGAGATTCCATGGACTTGCAAAGAATTTGACATGACTAAGTGACTTTCACTTCACTTCACTTCAGACCGAACTTCCAGGTTCACTATCCAATTCCTTTATATTCAGGACCTCCATGTTATAAAGCTAAGGGAGCATCGTTACCCTCTGGTCCATGTGAACGAGGCCTCCTGGAGTGCTGTAGTCCTCCAGGATTACAGCCTGCCTGACCTTCTGCTGTGTTTCTGCTTGTCTTGCCATTGATTTGGTCCAGACTCTATGGAATGGCTCAGCATACCGTGCGATCATATTTTCTGTTCTCTTGATCTCACTCTGTACTGTGAGAGGCTTCAGGGAAGAAGTTAGATTTTATGTGTTTATATTAATAATAAAGCCTCTCACATGACACCCTTCACACAGAGTTGCTCAATAAATCTTTCCTAAATAAAGTTGACCCTTGAGCAACACAGGAATTTGTGGCACTGACCTTCCATCCAGTAAAAAATCTATATATAATTTACAGTCAGCTTTTTTTTTTTTTTTAAACTGTCTTAACTTGTGGGATCTTAGTTTGTTGACTAGGGATTGAAACCATGCTCTTGGCAGCGAAAGCACAGAGTCCTAACCACTGGACCACCAGGGAATTCCTTTGTCAGCCCTTTTTATATAAGTCCTTTGTATCCAAAGTTCTGCATCCCTGGGTTCAACCAACTAATGTTACAACTGTAGTATTTGTTGTTGAAAAAAACCAGCCTGTAAGTAACTTATGTTGTTCAAAGGCCAGCTGTACATGTTGTGACTATGTATTGGGCTTTGTGTAAAATATTTCACCTGTTCTTGTTCCGTAAGCCAAACAGTGATCCCCGTGGGAGTGCACATTGCCTTCATTTCTCCTTTGAGGATGCTGCGATGGTGAGCAGGTATTAATATATAAGGAGACAGTGAGTGAAGACAGTTCTAGAAGGTATAACTGAAATAGGATGTTGAACTGAGGGAGAGCATTTTATATAAAAATTGATGAGATGAGCATGTTTAAATGTTGATAGGATGTATTCAGCTGTGAATTAGAAATGGACTTTTATAGTTGAGACATCTGATAATTGATGTTTGGAGATGAACTCAGAGTACAGGCACACAGAGGAATAGACAAGACGCTTATTCTCCTGATGCAGAAATGAAGATAAGATAGATTCAGTGAAACTTGGTGGGTGGGAAGCTCAAAGTTTCTGTCTGAAGCCTTTTTAAGGCTGCTATCCAAAAGTCTACAAGCAATAAATGCTGGAGAGGGTGTGGAGAAATGAGAACCCTCTTACACTGTTGGTGGGAATGCAAATTAGTACAGCCACTATGGAGAACAGTGTGCTGCTGCTAAGTTGCTTCAGTCGTATCTGACTCTGTGCAACCCCATAGACGGCAGCCCACCAGGCTCACCTATCCCTGGGATTCTCCAGGCAAGAACACTGGAGTGGGTTGCCATTTCCGAAAGTGAAGTCACTCAGTGGTGTCCGACTCCTAGCGACCCCATGGACTGCAGCCTACCAGGCTCCTCCGTCCATGGGATTTTCCAGGCAAGAGTACTGGAGTGGGTTGCCATTGCCTTCTCTGGGAGAACAGTGTGGAGAGTCCTTAAAAAACTGAAATAGAAATGCCTTATGACCCAGCAATCCCACTACTGGGCATACACACTGAGGAAACCAGAATTGAAAGAGACACGTGTACCCCAATGTTCATTGCAGCACTGTTTATAATAGCCAGGACATGGAAGCAACCTAGATGTCCATCAGCAGATGAATGGATAAGAAAGCCATGGTACATATACACAATGGAGTATTACTCAGCCATTAAAAAGAATACATTTGAATCAGTTCTAATGAGGTGGATGAAACTGGAGCCTATTATACAGAGTAAAGTAAGCCAGAAAGAAAAACACCAATACAGTATACTAAAGCATATATATGGAATTTAGAAAAGATGGTAACAATAACCCTGTATGCGAGACAGCAAAAGAGACACAGATGTATAGAACAGTCTTTTAGACTCTGTGGGAGAGGGAGAGGGTGGAATGATTTGGGAGAATGGCATTGAAACATGTATAATACCATATATGAAACAAATCACCAGTCCAGGTTCGATGCAGGATACAGGATGCTTGGGGCTGGTGCACTGGCATGGTACGTACCAGAGGCATGGTACGGGGAGGGAGGTGGGAGGGGGGGTTCAGGATGGGGAACACATGTACACCCATGGTGGATCCATGTTGATGTATGGCAAAACCAATACAATATTGTAAAGTAATTAGCCTCCCATTAAAATAAATAAATTTTTATTAAAAAAAATCTTTGAAGGACAGAAAGTTACCTATTCAGTTTGAGGAAGAAGTTTGTGGTGGTTACAGTGATGGTGATAGTAATCTTAAGGAGACTGGCGAGGGCATGAAATACTTTGTGCAGAAATTCAGAGTCTGAGGCAGCTGATTCAGAGATCCTCACATTTTTATGTACTTCCATCAATTTGTATGAATGAAACTGTCTCTTATATTTAAGAGATTAAACTACAAATTAAAATTGTAAGTATACATTTGCTTTGTATCTACCAGAAAAAAAGAAGTTTGCATGCTAAGTTGCTTCAGTCATGTCCAACTTCTTGTGACCCCATAAACTATAGCCTGTCTGGCTCCCCTGTCCATGGGGATTCTCCAGACAAGAATACTGGAGTGGGATGCCATGCCCTTCTCCAGGGGATCTTCCCTACCCAGGGATTGAACCTGTGTCTCTTAAACATCTCCTGTATTGGCAAGCAAGTTCTTACCTCCACCTGGGAAGCCTTAAAAAGTAAGATTGGCCCAGTTTAATTAAGAGGGGTCTTTTGCACCAAGGTGAAGTTTGAATTTTATTTATCAAATAAAATTTTATTTATCAAATACTTTTAAAGAAAATAAGCTTTCCTTTTCCTGATCTCTACGTCTTGATTCAGCTAAAGTTATATTTGCAGCCAGATGCTATGGGAAGTAGAGAATGAGTATCTTCAACAGAATTCTTTTGCTTGAAAAAGACTCAGCTTGAAAATCCAAGCCAAAGGGTACCAAGCAAATTAGGAAGTTATTCATCTGTATAGCTGAAAAGTCCAGAAGTACAGCTGGATCAAGAGCACAAAACTATTATGGTGTCCTTTCTTCTCCTTCTCTCACCTCTGTTTGTTTCTTTGTGGGCTTCATTCTCTGGCATGGCCTCCCATTTTCTTGGCAAGACAACCCCCTTCCCCACACCCGCTCCCACTGCTCCGGGTTTAGATTTCAGGTCTCAGGTTTGAATCCCAGTAGTACTTTTGTCACCCCACTCCAGTACTCTTGCCTGGAGAATCCCATGGATGGAGAAGTCTGGTGGGCTACAGTCCGTGGGGTCGCTAAGAGTCAGACACGACTGAGTGACTTCCCTTTCACTTTTCGCTTACATGCATTGGAGAAGGAAATGGCAACCCACTCCAGTGTTCTTGCCTGGAGAATCCCAGGGACGGGGGAGCCTGGTGGGCTGCTGTCTACGGGGTTGCACAGAGTCGGACACGACTGAAGTGACTTAGCAGCAGCAGTACTTTTGTAGGTCAGATAACAGTGTCCATTCCTAGTCTAATTCATGTCTCCTGAGGGAATGCTTGTTTTTCATTGACTCCTTGAGAGGGAGTCCAAACCCATCCCTGGAGTCAGAAGTCAGAGTAGAATGACTTTTTCCCAAACCATCTGGACAAAGAGTGGGAAGAGAGAAGCCCCATAACACTTTACCCTCTGAGCCACCAGGGAAGCCCATAATGATTATCAGGATGCCATTATCAGAAGCAGGAACAGTGGATGTGATCTTGAAAACAGTTTGTTTTTTTTTTTCCTTAGAGTGGATAAAAGTAAAATTTCCCAATGTAATTATATTTTCTACAAAGTTTTCTGGCCCAATGCATTTTCCCTGGCCACATAATTTGGGCAGTGTTAATTGATTGGACTCATTATATTTGAAAATATCTATTTTTCCTAGAAATAGCAGCTTCCAAAGACACTCTACATAGATTCTTTTCCCTCATCCTCATGATCTTCGCTTTTCATCTTTGTGTCCTAATTTTGCCATTGTACATCTGCTTTTCTATTTTGGAACTTTGGTAAGAAATAGATTTGCGTGGATATACTGATTTAGTATGAAATTATAATGAAAGTCATTTGCATATTCAAACCCTCTCTTAATGGGAAGAAAATCAGTGATAATTGCAACCTAAATGTTTCTCAGGGAAATTAAGTGGGTTAGTAGGGGCATATTGACTGTTGCATGGAAGTAACATGAAGTATATACACCCAAGCCCTGAACTTCTGATGATTTCTTTTTTTGACTTTCTAACAAAGAGTATATTTTCCTCTCTGTGATTTGCTATTGTGTTGTCCTTATAGCTTTATGTTTTATTAGGTTCATCTTTTGAATGAGATCAATTGGAAAGTACTTTGGTAACTACTGTTATTTTGGCTATTATTATTTAGTTGAAATGATATCCAGTCACTTGTTCGTATTATTGCTACAGCCCTATCTGCCAGCCTCGGTTCTACTTCAACATTGTACACCTAACATTTTGTTTGGTTTGGGATGTTCATGCATTCTTTTTTTTTTTTTTTGTAACAATATTTATTGTTCAATAAAGCCTTTAAAACTGGTCAACATTTAAAAAACTTAAAAAATGTATAAAAAATAACTAGATGTATATTTATGTCATATACTTAGGTAGGAATAATTGGAAAATGTTTCTTATGTATAAGGACAGGTTGGAGAGTGTCCAGATCTAAGTATTGGACTTACTGGATTTGATGTCCTTGCAATACATTTACATGAGCAGATGTGTCCATCTGAAGTTAGGGTAAGAACTCTAGAGATCAAGAGAAGACAGACTAGAAATAAATGTTTTTAAACAAAAGGGTGTGGTCTATAGTTGAAAAGTGTATAAATCAGGCTCTGGAGGTTGGGATGCACATAGAAGGTATCTGAAATTAGGACACTGTTCCAGCTAGGATTATGGGACTGTGGTTTGGGGATATGAGTGGTTGAAGTTTTCTAAGGACTATCCTAGGGTTGGTACCCTAGGGTGGAAGTGAATGCACAGCTCTTGAAGATAAAAATTCCGGCAGGCCCTGCTCATCTTCTGGCTCGACATGAAGCCCATCAGCTCTATGGGCTGCTTCCTGCAGATGTTGTCATGATTACGTTCCTTCCCATGGAGTCCTCCACCTTTCTGGCCGCGGCTTAGGACCGATGTGTGGCCGTCTGCCTGCACCACCCATCCATCATCACGGAACAGCTTGTCGTCAGTGTGGCCATCTTCATCATCTTCAGCAATTTGCTGGCCACACTGCCTACACCAATTCTGGCTGCCAGACTCAGTTACTGTGCCAGCAATGTAGTGGGAAACTGTATCCGTGCCAGCATTTCTATAGCAAAGCTCTGCTGTGGGGGTATTCACCCGAATAAGCTCTACCGACTTGTGAGAGTTTGGTGCCTACTGGGTTCTGATCTGGCCCTTATCGTGCTATCCTACTGCTTCATCTTGAGAAAGTGGCAGGCTTGGAATTCTGTCTCATTCCAGCCTCTCTGAAACCATGTTTCCAGTCTTTTTTCATGGGATTTTATCAGGTAAATACTTTACGATAATTTCATCTGTCCATTCAAAGATTAATGTATTAGTGGCCTGAGGGACCTCAGTATTTGTGTGCATCTGTTCAGGTGTATTTGCTTTCCCTGACACGGTTTGCATTGCTGGTTCTTGCACATCCTTAGTCTTCTATAAAATTTGGCCCTGTGAACTGGTGGTCCCATGTTGATGGAGTGACAGTTCAGATTACCCCCTTTCTGTTCCTTTTACCCCCTTTCGGATTACCTTTTTGAAAAATACATATATTTCTCCACCTTCTTCTCCAGAAAAGAGAAGAAACGTTTAAGTTCTCCTCTCTCTCCAGAAAAGAAAGGTTTTTTCTGAGATATTTTCTTAGACCAAAAGGCATAAAGAACAGTGAGCAGAAATATACTTCAAGGGGGTGTTCTTTCTGAATTTACGTTTTTCTCTGTTTTCCTTTTCAAAAGAAGCTCAGCCTTCTTTAATTTTCACAACAGAAGCAGATGAATATTTTTTTGAAAATGCCAGCTGAATTTTATGTGACAAAGGTAGCTGATGATTTTTGTGATTTTTTATGATTTTATGATGACAAAGGGTCAGCTGTGAGCCTGCAGGGAAGATGCCAGTACTGGAGTCTGGTTGTGTCTGGCCCCACCTGGTTCATTCTTATTGCTGAGGGCTCAAATTCAGTACTTCCTGCTCAAAGAGTGTTTCTGATGTCCAGCCTCAAATAGCCAGGCAATCCCTATCATATCGTGTGACTTCATATTAATTTTATTTAAAATATTTTTATTAAGGATGAAACAATGTCATTTGCAGTAATATGGATAGGCCTAGAGATGATCATACTAAATGAAGTATGTCAGAAAGAGAAGACAAATACCATATGGTATCACTTATATGTGGAATCTAAACTACAGCACAAAGGAACCTATCTACAAAACAGAAATGTAGTCACAGATAGAGAACAGACTTGTGATTGCCAAGGGAAAGAGGGGGTGGGAGAGAGAAAGACTGGGAGTTTGGGGATTAGCAGGTGCAGACTATTGTATATGTAATGGATCATCAACAAGGTTCTACAGTAGTAGCACGGGGAACTATATTCAATATCCTGTGATGAACCATAATGGAAAAGAATATATATATATAATATATATATACATATGTATTGTATATATATGTAATATATATACATATATATATTTGTGTATGTATATGTAATATATATATACACATATATATTTAACATTGTAAACCAACTATACTTCAATAAAATTGAAAAAATAAAACATTTTTTATTGAAGATTAACATATATAAAAAAAGTACAGGGATCTTAAGACAGAGAATGTCATCAGCACCCAGAAGCCCTCCTGGTGTTCCCTTGGAGTCACTATGAGCTCAGGGTAACTGCTGTCCTGACCTCTATTGGCAGTGACCACAGTTGGAATCTCAGAAGAAGTCCTTATTTGGGCCCAGCTTTGTTCCTTCAGTGTTTCATTTCTGATATTCTCCCATGTTTTTATATGTAGAACTAATTTATTCATTTTCAGTGCTGTATAGTGTTCCACTCTGTGTATATATGTATATATATGTGGACTTCCCTAGTGGCTCAGATGGTAAAGCATCTGCCTACAATGCAGGAGACCTGGGTTCAATCCCTGGGTTGGGAAGATCCCCTAAAAAAAGAGATAACAACCCACTCCAGTACTCTTGCTTGGAAAATCCCATGGATGGAGGAGCCTGGTAGGCTCTAGTCCACAGGGTTGCAAAGAGTCGGACACAACTGAGCAACTTCACTTCACTGTGTATATACCTAATTTATTTCATCTGTGCTGCTGTTGATGGGCATTTACTCATTTTCAGCTTGGGGCTATTACAAACAATGCTGTGATGACATTCTTGAATATATATTTTTTGGTGAGCACTGTGGGAATTGATTTTAATTCTGCAACTATGTGGTATAAACTATGTGGTATGTATTTATTTAAACACTGTCTAACTCCACTCCCATTAAAATCTAGTCTTACAAAGGTAAAGGCCTTGTTTTACATTTTTGTCTTGCTTATGTTTCTCTTTCAGGTTTATTCCCACATAATTGTTATATAATAATCCATATATATTTTTTACACTGAGTTTTGATTATTGTATACACCCATAAAACCATTACCACAACCAAGATAGTGACACAGTCACCTCCAAAAGTCTGATCTTGCTCCTTATAATTGCTGTTTCCCTCTTCTCCCTGCATTTCCCATCCCAGGCAACTGCCAATTTGCTTTCTGTCACTTATACATTACTTTGCATTTTTTAGAATCTTATATAAATTGGATCATAAACAATATACTCTTTTCTTTCCACTTAGCATAGTTACTTTGAAAGTCATGTTGTTGCACGTATCAACAGTTTATTTCCTGCTGTTGATGAGTAGTATTTTATTGTATGAATATACTACAGCTTATCCATTCATCTATTGATGGACATTTGACTTGATTCCAGTTTTTTTGTCCATGGTAAATATGCTGCTAGAAATGTTGACATATAAAACTTTCATGCACGTGCTTTCACTTCCCTTGTGTATTGTATCTAAGTGTGGAATTGCTAGGTCATATGGCAGGTCAACTTAACTCCATAAGAAACTGTCAGCCTGTTTTCTGTGTAATTCCAGTTGTCCATATCCTTCCCAGCACTTTGAACAATTTTTGTTTTTCATTTTATCTCATCTAGTGGGAGTGGTGGCGTCTCATGGTTTTAATTCATATTTCCCTAATGGTTGATGGTGTCGAGTGTTTTTAACGTGTTACTTGCCATTTGTATATCTTGTTTAGTGAAGCATCTGTTTAAATATTTTGTTCACTTAAAAAATTGGGCTGTTTTTCTTATTGATTATGAGGTTTTAAAAATATTCAAAATAAAAGTCCTTTGTTACATCTATATTTTACAAATATTTTCTTCTAGATTGTAGCTTGACCTTTTAGTGTCATAACAGTGTCCTTTGTCTTAATATTCTATCACCAGGAACTAAAACAGTGGTTAGCACATGTTGGCACTTAAAATTGTTCCTTGAGCAGATTTAATGAATGGCTTTGATTTCCAAACCAGGCTTAACCAACCCCAGTACCTTTCATTTTAATCAATCCATTATTATATATAGGCATGTATACTATAATGAAGTACATTATAATGAAGTAATATATATTTACTTCAAGGAATTTTGGATGTAAAAGAGAAATAATAGTTAATGTTTTGAGTTCTTGCTTTGTGCCAGACCTTGGTCTAGACACTTTTTGTTCCTAAAAAAAAATATATATATATATATATGTATATATATATGTAGTATATATATGTGAGACTATATATAATATGTATATATAGCTTTTCATTCCTTAAAATATATATATATATAGTACCTACATGTGAGACTATATATGTATTTTAAGGAACAAAAAGTGTTTAGACCAAGGCCTGGCACAAAGTAATGACTCAAAACATCTCATCTCAAGTATTGTTTTTCCAACAACTCATAGTTGGGACTGGAAAGTTAATTTTAGAAAATAAGTAGTATATGGGCTTCCTTGTGGCTCAGCTGGTAAAGAATCCACCTGCAATTCAGGAGACCCCGATTCGATTCCTGGGTTGGGAAGATCCACTGGAGAAAGGATAGCCTACCCACTCCAGTATTTCTGGGCTTCCCTGGTGACTCAGCTGGTAAAGAATCCACCTGCAATGCAGGAGACCTGGGTTCAATCCCTGCATTGAAAGAATGAGTTGGAAAGAATAAATAGTATATAGACATTAACCTTATGGCATTATACTCTCCTACTTAAAGTTTTAGGTATAAGAGTAGTATTTATTAATAATACAGTTAGATAATGAGACAAAGAGAGACAAAGGCCAGAGTACATTTGTTATCAAGAAATCACAATGAACATTTTCATCTGATTCTTAAAAGAAATATGTCCTTTTTCCAATTTCTTTCTTTCTCTTGTGGGAAACTGCTCAGTAGATAAATACTTCGGAGTTTTTGGTATAAATTATCTCCTGGTTTGCTGCTTACTGGGATATCTAGGTGGCTCAGTGGTAAAGAATTCTCGTACCAATGCAGGAGATGTAAGAGATGAGGGTTTAATCCCTGGGTCAGGAAGATCCCCTAGAGTAGGAAAGGTCAACCCACTCCAGTATATTTGTCTGGAGAATCCCATGGACAGAGAAGCCTGGCTACTACAGTCCATAGAATCACAAAGAGTTGTACACTACTGAGCAACTAAGCACACACACTTATATGTGAGATAGGTGCTGTAATTGCTATAATTTTCCCTATTATAAAAATAGGGAAACTGGTGCTGATGGAGATGAAGTTACCTTGTCCCAAGTCACTAAGTGGGAAACTGGTGCAGCTAGTGTTTGAACAAGACATTCTGACTCCACAGGAAATGGAGGTGGGATGTGAAGGAGGTGTGCAGAGGGCTTAGGGAGCACAGTGACTTTTTCCACCACCAGCTTTGCATTGCTTGACTGGCTGTGTGAGCTTATGATACCTTAACTTTTTCTTTTCTTTTTTTTTTTTAATTTTATTTTTAAACTTTACAATATTGTATTAGTTTTGCCAAATATGGAAATGAACCCGCCACAGGTATACATGTGTTCCCCATCCTGAACCCTCCTCCCTCCCCATACCATCCCTCTGGATCGTCCCAGTGCACCAGCCCCAAGCATCCAGTATCGTGCATCGAACCTGGACTGGCAACTCGTTTCATACATGATATTATACATGTTTCAATGCCATTCTCCCAAATCTTCCCACCCTCTCCCTCTCCAACAAAGTCTATAAGACTGTTCTATACATCAATGTCTCTTTTGCTGTCTCGTACACAGGGTTATTGTTACCATCTTTCTAAATTCCATATATATGCGTTAGTATACTGTATTGGTGTTTTTCTTTCTGGCTTACTTCACTCTGTATAATAGGCTCCAGTTTCATCCACCTCATTAGAACTGATTCAAATGTATTCTTTTTAATGGCTGAGTAATACTCCATTGTGTATATGTACCATGGCTTTCTTATCCATTCATCTGCTGATGGACATCTAGGTTGCGTCCATGTCCTGGCTATTATAAACAGTGCTGCGATGAACACTGGGGTACACGTGTCTCTTTCCCTTCTGGTTTCCTCAGTGTGTATGCCCAGCAGTGGGATTGCTGGATCATAAGGCAGTTCTATTTCCAGTTTTTTAAGGAATCTCCACACTGTTTTCCATAGTGGTGTACTAGTTTGCATTCCCACCAACAGTGTAAGAGGCTTCCCTTTTCTCCACACCCTCTCCAGCATTTATTGCTTGTAGACTTTTGGATTGCAGCCATTCTGACTGGTGTGAAATGGTACCTCATAGTGGTTTTGATTTGCATTTCTCTGATAATGAGTGATGTTGAGCATCTTTTCATGTGTTTGTTAGCCATCTGTATGTCTTCTTTGGAGAAATGTATATTGAGTTCTTTGGCCCATTTTTTGACTGGGTCATTTATTTTTCTGGAGTTGAGCTGTAGGAGTTGCTTGTATATTTTTGAGATTAGTTGTTTGTCAGTTGCTTCATTTGCTATTATTTTCTCCCATTCTGAGGGCTGTCTTTTCACCTTGCTAATAGTTTCCTTTGATGTGCAGAAGCTTTTAAGGTTAATTAGGTCCCATTTGTTTATTTTTGCTTTTATTTCTAATATTCTTGGAGGTGGGTCATTGAGGATCCTGCTGTGGTGTATGTCAGAGAGTTTCTGGTCTTACGTTTAGATCTTTAATCCATTTTGAGTTTATTTTTGTGTATGGTGTTAGAAAGTGTTCTAGTTTCATCTTTTACAAGTGGTTGACCAGATTTCCCAGCACCACTTGTTAAAGAGATTGTCTTTAATCCATTGTATATTCTTGCCTCCTTTGTCAAAGATAAGGTGTCCATATGTGCATGGATTTATCTCTGGGCTTTCTATTTTGTTCCATTGATCTATATTTCTGTCTTTGTGCCAGTACCATACTGTCTTGACAACTGTGGCTTTGTAGTAGAGCCTGAAGTCAGGTAGGTTGATTCCTCCAGTTCCATTCTTCTTTCTCAAGATAGCTTTGGCTATTCGAGGTTTTTTGTATTTCCATACAAATTATGAAATTATTTGTTCTAGCTCTGTGAAGAATACTGTTGGTAGCTTGATAGGGATTGCATTGAATCTATAAATTGCTTTTGGTAGTATACTCATTTTCACTATATTGATTCTTCCAATCCATGAACATGGTATATTTCTCCATCTATTAGTGTCCTCTTTGATTTCTTTCATCAGTGTTTTATAGTTTTCTATATATAGGTCTTTAGTTTCTTTAGGTAGGTATATTCCTAAGTATTTTATTCTTTCCGTTGCAATGGTGAATGGAATTGTTTCCTTAATTTCTCTTTCTGTTTTCTCATTATTGGTGTATAGGAATGCAAGGGATTTCTGTGTGTTGATTTTATATGCTACAACTTTACGATAATCATTGATTAGTTCTAGTAATTTTCTGGTGGAGTCTTTAGGGTTTTCTATGTAGAGGATCATATCATCTGCAAACAGTGAGAGTTTTACTTCTTCTTTTCCAATTTGGATTCCTTTTATTTCTTTTTCTGCTCTGATTGCTATGGCCAAAACTTCCAAAACTATGTTGAATAGTAATGGTGAAAGTGGGCACCCTTGTCTTGTTCCTGACTTTAGAGGAAATGCTTTCATATTTCCACCATTGAGGATAATGTTTGCTGTGGGTTTGTCATATATAGCTTTTATTATGTTGAGGTATGTTCCTTCTATTCCTGCTTTCTGGAGAGTTTTTATCATAAATGGGTGTTGAATTTTGTCAAAGGCTTTCTCTGCATCTATTGAGATAATCATATGGTTTTTATTTTTCAATTTGTTAATGTGGTATATTACATTGATTGATTTGCAGATATTGAAGAATCCTTGCATCCCTGGGATAAAGCCCACTTGGTCATGGTGTATGATCTTTTTAATGTGTTGTTGGATTCTGATTGCTAGAATTTTGTTGAGGATTTTTGCATCTATGTTCATCAGTGATATTGGCCTGTAGTTTTCTTTTTTTGTGGGATCTTTGTCAGGTTTTGGTATTAGGGTGATGGTGGCCTCATAGAATGAGTTTGGAAGTTTACCTTCCTCTGCAATTTTCTGAAAGAGTTTGAGTAGGATAGGTGTTAGCTCTTCTCTAAATTTTTGGTAGAATTCAGCTGTGAAACCGTCTGGACCTGGGCTTTTGTTTACTGGAAGATTCTTGATTACAGTTTCAATTTCTGTGCTTGTGATGGGTCTGTTAAGATTGTCTGTTTCTTCCTGGGTCAGTTTTGGAGAGTTGTACTTTTCTAAGAATTTGTCCATTTCTTCCATGTTGTCCATTTTATTGGCATATAATTGTTGATAGTAGTCTCTTATGATCCTTTGTATTTCTGTGTTGTCTGTTGTGATCTCTCCATTTGCATTTCTAATTTTATTGATTTGATTTTTCTCCCTTTGTTTCTTGATGAGTCTGGCTAATGGTTTGTCAATTTTATTTATCCTTTCAAAGAACCAGCTTTTGGCTTTGTTGATTTTTGCTATGGTCTCTTTTGTTTCTTTTGCATTTATTTCTGCTTTAATTTTTAAGATTTCTTTCCTTCTACTAACCCTGCGGTTCTTCATTTCTTCCTTTTCTAGTTGCTTTAGGTGTAGAGTTAGGTTATTTATTTGACATTTTTCTTGTTTCTTGAGGTATGCCTGTATTGCTATGAACTTTCCCCTTAGGACTGCTTTTAAAGTGTCCCACAGGTTTTGGGTTGTTGTGTTTTCATTTTCATTCGTTTCTATGCAAATTTTGATTTCTTTTTTGATGTCTTCTGTGATTTGTTGGTTATTCAGCAGCATATTGTTCAGCCTCCATATGTTGGAATTTTTAATAGTTTTTCTCCTGTAATTGAGATCTAATCTTACTGCATTGTGGTCAGAAAAGATGCTTGGAATGATTTCTATTTTTTTGAATTTACCAAGGCTAGATTTATCGCCCAGGATGTGATCTATCCTGGAGAAGCTTCCATGTGCGCTTGAGAAAAAGGTGAAATTCATTGTTTTGGGATGAAATGTCCTATAGATATCAATTAGGTCTCACTGGTCTATTGTATCATTTAAAGTTTGTTTCCTTGTTAATTTTCTGTTTAATTGATCTATCCATAGGTGTGAGTGGGGTATTAAAGTCTCCCACTATTATTGTGTTATTGTTAATTTCTCCTTTCATACTTGTTAGCATTTGTGTTACATATTGCGGCACTCTCGTTTGGGTACATATATATTTATAATTGTTATATCTTCTTCTTGGATTGATCCCTTGATCATTATGTAGTGACCATCTTTGTCTCTTTTCACAGCCTTTGTTTTAAAGTCTATTTTATCTGATATGAGTATTGCTACTCCTGCTTTCTTTTGGTCCCTATTTGCATGGAAAATCTTTTTCTAGCCCTTCACTTTCAGTCTGTGTGTGTCCCTTGTTTTGAGGTGGGTCTCTTGTAGACAACATATGTAGGGGTCTTGTTTTTGTATCCATTCAGCCAGTCTTTGTCTTTTGGTTGGGGCATTCAGCCCATTTACGTTTAAGGTAATTACTGATAAGTATGATCCCGTTGCCATTTACTTTATTGTTTTGGGTTCGAATTTATACACCGTTTTTGTGTTTCCTGTCTAGAGAATATCCTTTAGTATTTGTTGGAGAGCTAGTTTGGTGGTGCTGAATTCTCTCAGCTTTTGCTTGTCTGAAAAGCTTTTGATTTCTCCTTCATATTTGAATTAGATCCTTGCTGAGTACAATAATCTGGGCTGTAGGTTATTTTCTTTCATCATTTTAAGTATGTCTTGCCATTCTCTCCTGGCTTGAAGAGTTTCTATGGAAAGATCAGCTGTTATCCTTATGGGAATTCCCTTGTGTGTTATTTGTTGTTTTTCCCTTGCTGCTTTTAATATTTATTCTTTGTGTTTGGTCTTTGTTAATTTGATTAATATGTGTCTTGGGGTGTTTCGCCTTGGGTTTATCCTGTTTGGGACTCTCTGGGTTTCTTGGACTTGGGTGATTATTTCCTTCCCCATTTTAGGGAAGTTTTCCACTATTATCTCCTCAAGTATTTTCTCATGGTCTTTCTTTTTGTCTTCTTCTTCTGGGACCTCTATGATTTGAATGTTGTAGCGTTTAATATTGTCCTGGAGGTCTCTGAGATTGTCCTCATTTCTTTTAATTCGTTTTTCTTTTATCCTCTCTGATTCATTTATTTCTACCATTCTATCTTCTGATTCACTAATCCTGTCTTCTGCCTCTATTATTCTACTATTTGTTGCCTCCAGAGTGTTTTTAATTTGATTTATTGCATTATTCATTATATATTGACTCTTTTTTATTTCTTCTAGGTCCTTGTTAAACCTTTCTTGCATCTTCTCAATCCTTGTCTCCAGGCTATTTATCTGTGATTCCATTTTTATTTCAAGATTTTGGATCAATTTCCCTATCATTATTCGGAATTCTTTATCAGGTAGATTCCCTATCTCTTCCTCTTTTGTTTGGTTTGGTGGGCATTTATCCTGTTCCTTTATCTGCTGGGTATTCCTCTGTCTCTTCACCTTGTTTAAATTGCTGATTTTGGGGTGTCCTTTTTGTATTCTGGCAGTTTGTGGAGTTCTCTTTATTGTGGTGTTTCCTTGCTGTGTGTGGGATTGTACAGGTGGCTTGTCAAGGTTTCCTGGTTAGGGAAGCTTGTGTCAGTGTTTTTGTGGGTGGAGCTGTATTTCTTCTCTCTGGAGTGCAATGAAGTGTCCAGTAATGAGTTATGAGATGTCTATGGTTTTGGGGTGACTTTGGGCAGCCTGTATCTTGAAGCTCAGGGCTGTGTTCCTTGTTGCTGGAGAATTTTCTTGGTATGTCTTGTGCTGGAACTTGTTGGCCCTTGTGTGGTGCTTGGTTTCAGTGTTGGTATGGAGGCGTTTGATGAGCTCCTGTCAATTAATGTTCCTTGGAGTCAGGAGTTCCCTGGAGTCAGGGTTTGGACTTAAGCCTCCTGCTTCCAGTTATTGGTCTTATTTTTACAGTAGTTTCAAAACTTCTCCTTCTATACAGCACCATTGATAAAACATCTACATTAAAGATGAAAAGTTTCTCTACCATGAGGGTCACCCAGAGAGGTTCACAGCATTACATGGAGAAGAGAAGAGGGAGGGGGGAGTTAGAGGTGACCCGAATGAGATGAGGTGGAATCAATACAGGAAAGAGTGGGCTAGCCAGTAATCGCTTCCTTATGTGCACTCCACAACTGGACCACTCAGAGATGTTCACAGAGTTATACCGAGAAGAGAAGAAGGAGGAAGGAGACAGAGGTGGCCAGGAGGATAAAAGGGGGGAATGAAAAGGAGGGAGACAGATCCAGCCAGTAATCAGTTCCCTAAGTGTTCTCCACTGCCTGGAACACACAGAAATTCACAGAGTTGGGTAGAGTAGAGAGGGGTTAGGGAGGAGACACAGGCGACCTGGTGGAGAAAATGGAGAGTCCAAAGGGAGAGAGAGCAGTCAAGCCAGTAATCTCGCTCCCTAGTGAAGAATGGGTCCTGAAGATTGGGTTCTTAAAGGTACAAAATTGGTAACAAATACATAAAAGCAAAAATTAAAAATCTAGAGTAGAGTTTGGAATTTCAAAAATACGATGTTAAAGAAAAGAAGAAGGAAAAGAAAGAGAAAAAACGAACAAACAAAAACAAACAAGGTCGCGAAAATTATGAAGAAAATATAGGTACAAAATTGATATCTAATACCAAAAAGCAAAAGTTAAAAATCTAGAGTAGAGTTTGGAATTTCAGATATACAATGTTATATAAAAGAAGAAGAGAAAGAAACAGAGGGAAAAAAAAGTCACAGAAATTTTAAAAAAACTGTAGGTACAAAATTGATAACAAATACCAAAAAGCTAAAATTAAAAATCTAGAGTAGAGTTTGGAATTTCAAAAATACAATGTTAAAGAAAAGAAGGGAAAAAAAAAAAGGTCAAAAATTATTAAAAATATACATATGAAATTTGCTATAAAAAAGGGTCTTCTTTTTTGCAAAGTAATAGGTTATAAAAGTGAAAATTATAGGAATAATAGAGGACTTAAAATTTTTTTAAAAAGTTAAAAAAAAAGAAAAGAAAGATAGAATGATCATAAAAATAGTAAAAATGTATCTAGGACTTTCTCTGGTTTTGTTGTGAGTATTGTGGGTTCAGTTCATTTTTGGCTAGTTCCTTGGTCCCGCTTTATTTCTCAAGATCTATAGGTCCCTTCCTATGTAGTCAGTAGTAACCACAGGGTTTTAATCTATTGCCTGTAGCTTCCAAGGCAGTTCCCTCTTATAGCTTCTTCTGTTTGCTGGTCTCTTCAGTGTCTGGTTTCCGCCCTGACACAAAGGGGACGGTGGAGGACACTTTTTTTTTTTTTAATCTCACTTGTTCAGTCACGCTGTGGGGAGGGAGGGAGGGATGCTGCAAACAAATAACACTGGTGTGTGCTCGCAGTGTCTCGGCCACACTGGGTCTGCCCCCGCTCACGGCTCCTGTAGCCTCCCTGCCCACACTGCTCAGGCTCTAGGTTTCTCTGCTGGGAACCATCCGTGGCCAGCCTTGGGCTGCCTGCACCTCCCAGGTCCAAGCGGCTCAGGTTCAGGCACTTGGGTAGTCCTCAGAGGCGCAGACTCGGTTGGGCCTGTGTTTTGTGCCCTTCCCAGGTCCGAGCAGCTCAGGTGATGAGGTGTTTGGTGAGCGTGATTGCTGTGACTTTTTGCCTCCCCACCACTCGGTTATCTAGGTGTACACCTTCTCAGGCAGATGTTGACCATCCAGACCCCCAAGAAGTTTTAGTTAGCAAAGAGGCCTGCTTACCGTTTTATAGATAATATCTCTCTGGGACTGCGATTGCCCCCTTCTGGTTCTGGCTGCCTGTCACTGGAGGGGGATGGTCTGCAGCTGGCTATCTCTGTTCAGTCCTTTGTTCTGTGCACGGGCCTGGCGGTGTCTTAGGTTAGGGCTGGCTTTTCGCGTGGTAGATATCCCACAGTCTGGTTTGCTAGCCCAAATTATTTCTCTCAGATAGCGCTCAGGGTATTCAGGCCAGGTCCTTACTCTAAGCAATGCAGCCCGCGCCGCACCTCCCTGCCCAGCCCCCGCTTGCTAATGGCGTGTGCAGGCGTCTGCGGTGCTTCTTTTCTGGGGGAGTTACCGTAGGGCTCGCAATCTGTGGGTTTTATTGTTTATTTATTTTTCCTCCCTGTTATGTTGCCCTCTGTGCTTCCAAAGCTCGGCACAGATTTGGCAGTGAGAAGGTTTCCTGGTGTTTGGAAACTTCTCTCTTTTTAAGACTCCCTTCCCGGGATGGAACTCCATCCCTCCCTCTTTTGTCTCTTTTTTTGTCTTTTATATTTTTTCCTACCTCCTTTTGAAGACTTGGGTTGCTTTTCTGGGTGCCTGATGTCCTCTGCCGGCATTCAGAAGTTGTTTTGTGGAATTTACTCGGCGTTTAAATGTTCTTTTGATGAATTTGTGGGGGAGAAAGTGTTCTCCCCGTTCTACTCCTCTGCCATCTTGGCTCCTCCCCCTAAATATAACATTTTTAAGAGAAATACATGTATTCAGGTTTTGGACTACATACTTTGAAGACCTAGATAGACATGTAGCTATAGGAATGGCTGAGTTTCTAGTTGTAGAGACCAGCTGGGTTGACTGCAGCTGTGGTCATTGGGTTCCATGGGCCATTTGGCTTCACAGGGTCCTGTGCCCTATGCCGGGTGGACAGAGCCAGCTTTGGGTCACAGTGCCTCCTCCCCCTTCTCTTCTCTCCATGTTGTTAGACCTGACGATTAAATAGCATTTAGTGTGCCATTTTACTAGATCATTCTTTATTAACAAAACAAATGAAAAGCCTCTCTCTCTCTCTCCTCTTTTCTCTAAATGTTGGGAACACATTTCTTTTGGGGTAGGTGGGAGACAGAGGATGTATGGGAATTTTAGTAGCTTTTAAGAATTACTGGGTGGTCTTTGGTAAGTCTTATCAAAAACTGGATAAGTGCTTTTCAAGAAATCAAATTTGATCAGATTTGGGGGCAGAAAAATTTGTAAGGAGGGGATCATTGGCCAGCACTTTGTCAACAGTCTGGTGCTCATTTTACTCAATTTAAATATTCCACAGTCATTAAGAAGATATTCAAGTAGTGCTTAGGCAACACAGAATGTATGAAAATGTGCAGCAAATCATGCAGCTCTATAAACCCTTATACTGCTTCCATTGCTGATGTGGCGACCAGATGTCTCTTCTGTGAGCTGCTCTTGGTAGTGTTTCCCAATCACTAGAGTTATTTGAAGACTTACTTCCTGAATATCTCCAGCTCTGTATACTTATATGTGTGTGTATGTGTATATATATGTGGGTGTATTTATAGTGTAACAACTTTGTAGATCTTTTATTCATCTATGTCAAGAAATGGAGAACCAACTTTATAATTTTTGTCAATCCATATTAAACTAATTTTCCATTGGAGTATTAGCAGTAGAGTACATTTTGCAAGGAGATAATTTTAACAGCTCAAAATATTATTTCAAATTTGGTATAAAGAGATGGAATTATAAATTGTAGTGTTTGGAGATGTCAAAAAAGCAAATATCTGGAAAAATAAATCTAGTAAATACTGTCTTTGATACACTCTTGGTTTGTCTTGCTGATATTTGTGCCTTTATGAAGGAGTAGCTGTCAACTTTGGCTACATGTTGAGTCACCAGGGAAGCTTTATAGCCTTACAGACATAGAAAACAAATGTATGGTTATCAAAAAGGAAAGGTGGGGGAGAATAAATTAGGAGGTGGAGGTTGGGATTAACATATACACACTACTATATACAAAACAAACAAAGGCCTACTATATAGCACAGGGAATTCCACTCAATGTTTTGAAATAAGCTATAAGGGTAAAGAATCTGAAAAAATACATGTATAACTGAATCATTTTGCTGTACACTTGAAACAAACACAAAATTGTAATCAACTATACTTCAATTAAAAAAATAAAAAATACTGATATCTGGACCCCATTCCAGGTGATTCTGGTTGAATTGATCTGAGGTGTTAGAACATCATGATTTGTGAAAGACCTCCAGGTGCAAAGAAGGCTCAGAACCACTGTCCAAAAGGAAGAGGAAGCAGTGAGGGGCATCTGTGACCAAAGACTGAGCAGCAAGGGTATCTGGGGAAATATACTTATGAATCTTTGGAGAAGTGGCTCTCATTTGAGTGTTGTAAGCCAGATCTTCAGTGTTATGAAAATGCTTGTTGTTGTTGTACAATTGCCAAGTCATGTCTGACTTTTTGCAACCCCATGGACTGCAGCACATCAGGCCTCCCTGTTCCTCACCATCTCCCAGAGTTTGCCCAAGTTCATGCCCATGGAATCAGTGATGCCATTCAGCCATCTCATTCTTTGTCACCTTCTTCTCCTTCTACCTTCAATCTTTCTCAGCATCAGGGTCTTTTCCAGTGAGTTGACTGTTCACTTCAGGAGCCTCAGCTTCAGCACCAGTCCTTCCAGTGAGTATTCAGGGTTGATGTCCTTTAAAGTGACTGGTTTAATGAGTCCCTCTAGCACCATAATTTGAAAGCATCAATTCTTTGGCGCTCAGCCGTTTTTATGGTCCAACTCTCACATCTATCTGTATGTGACTACTGGAAAGACTATAATCTTGACTATATGGATCTTTGTCAGCAGAGTGATGTCTTTGCTTTTTAATACCCTGTCTAGGTTTGTCATAGCCTTCCTTTCAAGAAGCAATTGTCTTCTAATTTCATTGCTACAGATACTATCCACAGTGATTTTAGAGCCCAAGAAGAAAAAATTGGTCACTGCTTCCATCATTTCCCCTTCTATATGCCATGAAGTGACAGGACCAGATGTCATGATCTTAGTTTTTTGTTTTTTGGTTTTTTTTTTTAATATTGAGTTTTCTGAGAACTCTTCACTATGACCCATCCATCTTAGGTGGCCCTGCAGGGCATGGCTCATAGCTTCAGTGAGTTATGCAAACCCTTTCACCATGAAAAGGCAGGGATCCATGAAGAAAAATGCTTACAGAATGGAAAATCAGGAAATAAATAGGATTCTGTAGTTAAGGGCTTCCTAAAGTTGGATAACTCAGGAGGCTTCCTCAGAATAAAATTCCAACTTTGTGACCTTTCAAGGAGAGTTCTCCAAAGGTGGTTCTCCTACCTTGTGTGTTATGGATGAAGAAACTGTTAGGTAGTTCCATAGCCAGACTTTTCAAAATCATTAACAACTATGCACTTATGCACTAAACCTATAAGAGGCACATTAAATTTGTGATTTCATGAATCTATTTGCAGTTTAACAGTGAGAAAAAATTTTAATTGGTTTAAATAGCATTATAAATAAATATACAGATGCTCTAGGACAAAAATATAAGGAAGGTGAGCTATGAATCAATTAAAAAATATAGGGGACTTCTCTGGTACTCCAGTGGTAACAATCTGGACTCCCAGAGTCTGTGCTCCCAATGCAGGGGGCCTGGGTTATAAATATTTTTTTTTTTTAATGTGGGAAACATTGAGCCAGTAAAGACAATGCATCTTAAAAGAATAAATGACATCATAAAGAGTTCCAGAGCTCAGAGTTTTCAAGGAATTGTTCAGTCACTAAGTTGTGTCCGACTCTTTGCAACCCCATG
Organism: Bos taurus; assembly: GCF_002263795.3. Lineage (NCBI taxonomy): Eukaryota > Metazoa > Chordata > Mammalia > Artiodactyla > Bovidae > Bos > Bos taurus. The sequence goes on along the minus strand of NC_037340.1, from coordinate 2,942,020 downwards.
AACTGCAGCACACCAGGCTTCCCTGTCCTTCAATATCTCCCAAAGTTTACTTAAATGTGTGCCCATTAACTCGGTGATGCCATTTACCAACTCATCCTCTGTTGCCCACTTCTCCTCCTCTCTGTCTTTCCCAGCTTTAGGGTCTTTTCTAATGAGTCAGCTCTTTGCATCAGATGGCCAAAATGTTGGCGTTTCAGCTTCAGCATCAGTACTTCAAGTGAATATTCAGGGTTGGTTTCCTTTAGGATTGATTGGTTTAATCTCTTTGCCATCCAGGGGAACTCTCAAGAGTCTCCCCCATCACCACAGTTTGAAAGCATCAGTTCTTTGGCTGTCAGCCGCCTTCATGGTCCAACTATCACAGCTGTACATGACTACTGGAAAAACCACAGGTTTGAAGGAATGATGCTCACCAACATGGAGGGACCAGGAAACAATGACAGAATCACGCCATGGACCTTCATGAACAGTTTTTTTTTTTTTTTAACTGGTTTTCAGAAATATGAAGATGACAATGATAAAGCTCAAAGAAATGACATTCTCAGAAGAAAAACCAGGGAAGGGATGAGCCTATTTCTGAAGAGGCAATTGGTAAATAGGAGAAATCAAAGCCATTCAAATCAAAACTGTTCAAGTCTGATTTTTCCAGCAAGTGGAATGAACTGGATCCAAATTAAAGCCCAATTTAGATTAGACAAAAGGTAAGATCCAACTATACATCCAATTAAATCCCTGATGGGAGGAAAAAATGTTTTCTGCCCTTCAGTTGCCTGGGCTGTTACTTAACTTTCTAAAAGCACATATTTTGAACCCATTTTATGTTCTTCTTCTTTTTTTTAAATTTCTTTAAATACAGTTATCCCCCAAACCCTGAATCTTGAGTCATCATCATTATGAGGCTGCCAGAAAACATAACACAGTTTTGCATTGCCTCAGCAGAAAAATAGCATCAGCTGTTCTCTGACTGGGTTGCTCAGCAAAATGATCTATTTTTTCATAGTCAGTTTAGCTTCCCAGAGTCTCTGATTTCAGAGATCTGGTGTGAAGCTGTAATGTTATGTAAGCATCATAGGTATATCTGGTATATATCCTTCTAATGTTCGTTGAGCTATTTCAAATCCTGAAAGATGATGCTGTTAAAGTGCTGCACTCAATATGCCAGCAAATTTGGAAAACTCAGCAGTGGCCACAGGACTGGAAAAGGTCAGTTTTCATTCCAATCCTAATGAAAGGCAATGCCAAAGAATGTTCAAACTACTGCACAGTTGCACTCATCTCACAGGCTAGCAAAGTAATGCTCAAAATTCTTCAAGCCAAGCTTCAGCAATACGTGAACTGTGAACTTCCAGATGTTCAAGCTGGTTTTGCAAAAGGCAGAGGAACCAGAGATCCAATTGACAACATCCACTGGATCATCAAAAAAGCAAGAGAGATCCAGAAAGCATCTATTTCTGCTTTATTGACTATGCCAAAGCCTTTGACTGTGTGGATCACAATAAATTGTGGAAAATTCTGAAAGAGATCAGAATACCAGACCACCTGACCTGCCTCTTGAGAAACCTATATGCAGGTCAGGAAGCAACAGTTAGAACTGGACATGGAACAAGAGACTGGTTCCAAATAGGAAAAGGAGTACATCAGGGCTGTATATTGTCACCCTGCTTCTTTAACTTCTATGCAGAGTACATCATGAGAAACGCTGGGCTGGAAGGAGCACAAGCTGGAATCAAGATTGCCTGGAGAAATATCAATAACCTCAGATATGCAGATGACACCACTTTGTGGTAGAAAGTGAAGAGGAACTAAAAAGCCCTTGATGAAAGTGAAAGAGGAGACTGAAAAAGTTGCCTTAAAGCTCAACATTCAGAAAACTAAAATGGCATCAGGTCCCATCACTTCATGGGAAATAAATGGGGAAACAGTGTCAGACTTTATTTTTTGGGGCTCCAAAATCACTGCAGATGGTGATTGCAGCCATGAAATTGAAAGACGCTTACTTCTTGGAAGGAAAGTTATGACCAACCTAGATAGCATATTCAAAAGCAGAGACATTACTTTGCCAACAAAGGTCCACCTAGTCAAGGCTATGGTTTTTCCAGTGGTTATGTATGGATGTGAGAGTTGGACTGTGAAGAAAGCTGAGCGCTGAAGAATTGATGCTTTTGAACTGTGGTGTTGGAGAAGACTCTTGAGAGTCCCTTGGACTGCAAGGAGATCCAACCAGTCCATCCTAAAGGAGATCAGTCCTAGGTGTTCTTTGGAAGGACTGATGCTAAAGCTGAAACTCCAATAGTTTGGCCACCTCATGCGAAAAGTTGACTCATTGGAAAAGATCCAGATGCTGGGAGGGATTGGGGGCAGGAAGAGAAGGGGATGACAGAGGATGAGATGGCTGGATGGCATCACTGACTCGATGGACGTGAGTCTGAGTGAACTCCGGGAGTTGGTGATGGACAGGGAGGCCTGGCTGCAATTCATGGGGTCGCAAAGAGTTGGACACGCCTGAGTGACTGAACTGAACTGAATGTTGGATGAGAACTTGGAGGTGATGGTGATGAGGTTTCTCTGACTCGTCAAGGCACAGATCTTCCTTCTGGGATCACTTGCAAGGTAGAAAGAACAATATAATGAGTATAAGGATATATTCCAGATATACCTATGATGCTTACATAACACTCCATATACCTACCACCCAGCTTAAGAAATAATTTATCCCTAAATAGTTGAAGTCTTTCTATGTACTTGTCCCCAAATTGCATTGCCTTCTTTCCCCACAGAAATAATCACTCCTGTAAATTTTAATAGCAGCTTTATTGAGATATAGTCAATATTCTATACAATTGAATTATTCAGTTTAATATCGAGTTATGCAATCATCACCATAATCAATTTTAAAACATTCTCATCACTCCAGAAAGACACCTGGATGTTGTTAGCATTCATTCTCCTTTTCCATCACCCCACCAGACTACTAGCAGTAGACAACCATCAGTCAACTTTATATCTCTGTGGATTTACCTGTTTTGTGTTGATTCTGTGTATATGAAGTTTATAATTTGTGGTCTTTTGTAACTGGCTTTTTTTTCACTTAGCATAATGTTTTTAAGGTTCATCCATCCATCAGTAAATGACTGAAAAATATTTCATTGTATGGATTTACCACCTTTTGTTTATCCACTCATCATTTGGTTGACATGTGTGTTATTTCCACTTTTTTTGCAGCCATGAACAATACTTCTTTTGTGAATACTAGTACAGATTTTGTGTGGATGCATTTTTTCAACTTCCTTGGGTATATATCTAGGAATGGAATTCCTGGGTCATATGGTTACTCCATGTTTTACTTTTTGAAGAATTCCCAAACTGTTTTCCAGTGTTGCTACACCATTTTACATTCCTAATGGAGTTCTAGTTTCTCTATATCCTCATCCTTCTGGTTATGATCCTACTATTTAATTCTAGCCATCCTAGTGCGTATACAGTGGAACCCCATTGTGTTTTTGATTTTCATTTCACTGATGATTAGTGATATGGAGCATCTTTTTTACATGCTTATTGGCAATTTATATATTGTCTTTGGGAAAATGTTTACTCACTTGTAAATTGGATTATTTAGGAACTCTTCCACTTCCATATTTTTTGAGTTCTAAGAGTGCTTTTTATACTCTGGATACTAGATCGATATATCATTATCATATATATGATTTGCAAATATTTTCTTTCATTCTGTGGATTATTTTTTCACTCTCTTGATAGTGTCTTTTGCAGAAAAGTTTTTTATAAAATCAGATTTATCTATTTTTCCTTTGATTGATTGTGTTTCAGGTGTTAGATCTAAGAAACCATCGTCAGCTCTGAAGTCATGCAGATTTACTCTGTATTTTTTTCTTCTAGGAGTTTTATAGTAGGTGTTTGATCCATAAAGTATTATAGTAGGTCTTTGGTCCTTTTTCTGTTAAATTTTGGATAGGCTGTGAAGTGGTAAGGGTGAAGTTCATTCTTTTGTGTGTGGATATCTACTTGTCCCAACACCGTTTGTTGAAAATATTATTCTTTCCCCACTTGAACTGCCTTGGCAATTTTCTGGGTATATACCCAAGAATTGAAACCAGGATGTCAAAGAGATATCTGCTACCCAGTGCTCATTGTAGCATTATTTACAATAGCCAAAACATAGAAACAACCTAAATGTCCATCGACAGAGGAATGGATAAAGAAGCTTTATTCCACCTTGAAAAAGAGGAAATTCTGTCTGTTGTTAGAACATAAATAAACTTGGAAGATATTATGCTAAATAAAATAATCCAGACATAGAAGAGCAAATACTACCTGATCCCACTTATATCAAAAATCTTATATCAGAAAGTTGTCAAATTTGAGGCAGAGAGTAGAGTAGGGAGTTACCAGGGGCTAGGAGGAGTGGGGGCTCAGGGAGGTTTTGGTCAAAGTTTTGGTCAAGGTTTTGGTCATGGTTTCACCTATGCAAGATAAGTCCTAGGAATCTATGACATAGTACATATAGTTAACACTCCCGTATTGTACAGTTAAGAATTTTAGGATGGTAGATGTTACGTTAAATGTTATTTGAAAAAAAGACTTTTAGAGGTAACAAAGTTATGACATTGTATGTGGTGAATGGTTTCACGGGTGTGTGCTTGCCTTCGAAATTATCAAGATGTATACATTAAATATGTACAGCTTTTTGCATGTCAATCATGCCTCAATTTAAAAAAATTTAAAACATGTCAAAAGATAAATTTTTTAAGATAAAAGAAAAAGAATTCACCATAGATATATTTTTTTCTGGACTCTTATTTATTTTCCATTGATGTATAGCCATCCCTCTCTATCTGTGGGAAACTGGTCCCAGGATCCCCCAGGGATACCAAAATCCATGAATGCTCAAGTCTCTTGTACAAAGTAGCATCATATTTGCATATAGCAAACATGTCTTCCTGTGTAATTTAAATCCTCTCTAGATTACCTATAATATTAATAGTGTAAGTACCATGTGAGTAGTTGCCAGTGCATGGCAAATTTTTTTTTCAGATTTAAAAAGTTTTTAAATTAATTAATTTATTTTAATTGGAGGCTGATTACTTTACAATATTGCGGTGGGTTTTGCCATGCTTCGTCATGAATCAGCCACGGGTGTACATGTGTTCCCTATCCTGAACACCCCTCCCTCCCCACCCCATCCTTCTGCGTTGTCCCAGAGCACCAGCTTTGAGTGCCCTGCTTCATGCATCAAACTTGCACTGGTCATTTATTTTACATATGGTAATATACATGTTTCAATGCTATTCTCTCATATCACCCCACCCTCGCCTTCTCCCGCACCACCTAGTCCAAAAGCCTGTTCTTTACATCTATGTCTCTTTTGCTACCTAGTGCATGGCAAATTTAAGTTTTGGTTTTTAGAACTTTCTGGATTTTTCCCCCAAATATTTTCATCCTCTGTTGGTGGGATCTGCCAATAAGGAGAGCCAATGTCTGTCCTCTCTGCCTGATTTGAAAGATTACTGAGAAGTGCTTTCTTAACACATTGACATGACTAATTCTAGAGATTCAGTAAGTCTGAGAAGGTGCTTAGGAATCTGCATTTTATATCAGCACCTCCAGGTGACACTGGGAGGGGGTTTAAGAAACCATAATTGTGCTTCTCTGACTTTAATGAACATGTGATTCACTAAGGCTCTTGTTAAATGCAGATTCTGATTCAGTAAGTCTGGATTGGGTCTGAGATTCTGCATATTTACCAAGTTCCCAGGTGGTGAAGAGGCTACTGGTGCACAGACACTGTTCATGGCTGGTGCCTGATAGGTCTCCTGCAGCAGCTATACCCCAGGCCTTCCAGATGGGCCTCTGGAGGCATGGTTAGGCTTAGTTGTATATACAACTTTTTCACCCCATATTAATCTTTGCCTTTATTTTAATACAACTGAGATAATGCACTTAGCTGATATGTGATGCCTTCCATGTCAGATTTTGGTAGTAGTCTTTAAAAAGGCATCAGGATTTTGTTTCTGGGTTTACAGAAAAAGTCTTGTGCAGTTAGGAATGCCTAATTGAGAATGGGACTCCTTGGCTTCTTAACAACTATTGACTATAATATCCATTTATTTTAATTCTACTTTTTCCCAGAAGGTGTCTATTGGCAGGTTGTTTTTCTTTCACAGTTGATACTTTAATGCATGTATAATTGCATCATGTTAGCCTGAAAAATGGGTTTAGATAAATCACAAGTGCTAGAGATAGCACCTTTTTCAATGTCTACTTGATCTGTCTTTATTTTAAGAAATGGTCTGTTTTTGAAGCTGATATGTTTTTCTTAGACTCTTTTTTTTTTTTCTTAATGTTTGCCTTTAGTAAGTCATACTAATTGTTTGGATGTGGAATGTCTCCATTTTCACATAAGGACCATTTGTCTCTCTTTCCCCTCACAGGAAAACTGTTATTTCTCAAGCACTTTGGAGAAGCTTGTACTTATTAGTCTCAAATATGTGCTCAGGCTTTGCCCTTGCATACTATTTCATTCTGTCTGGGCTCTGAGCTTGGTGTAGTGAGTGGTCATTGATTTCCTGGTAAAGGGGTTTTATAGTTTCAGGCAATTGCAGCTGTAAATTCTGGATATCAATTTCTAGTAAACCCACATTTTTAAAATGAGCTCTTGTGCAGTGTTTGCTTTTTTAACAACAATGTTCTGACTTAGGAGCCCTTGATTTTTTCGTTTGTCCTTCATCATTTTCTAAATGTTTCATGAGGCTTTGGTGCTCTTCAGCTAACAATGACTTAGGGTTAGTGGGGATTTTCTGATTTGAAGTCTTTTTGGTGCACTATCTTAGCAGCTCTGTATTTCAGTTCAGTTCAGTTGCTCAGTCATGTCCGACTCTTTGCGACCCCATGAATTGCAGCACGCCAGGCCTCCCTGTCCATCACCAACTCCCGGAGTTCACTCAAACTCATGTCCATCGAGTCAGTGATACCTACCAGCCATCTCATCCTCTGTCGTCCCCTTCTCCTCCTGCCCCCAATCCCTCCCAGCATCAGAGTCTTTTCCAATGAGTCAACTCTTTGCATCAAGTGGCCAAAGTACTGGAGTTTCAACTTTATCATCATTCCTTCCAAAGAACACGCAGGACTGATCTCCTTTAGGATGGACTGGTTGGATCTCCTTGCAGTCCAAGGGACTCTCAGGAGTTTCTCTTACACACATAATACCTGCACACTTTGATAAGATTGATATTCTGTTTTTAGGCAGCTGAGATTCAGAGAGAATTTTTAAGTGATTAAGAAACTCTTAAAATCTTTGTCAGAGAAAGATAAATAGCACGTGATATCGCCTATATGTGGAATCTAAAAAATGGTACAAATAAACTTATTTACAAGACAGAAATAGAGTCACAAATATAGAAAGGAAGATTGGGATTGGCATATACACGCTACTATATATACAATAGATAACTACTAAAGACTTACTGTATAGCACAGAGAACTCAGTACTCTGTAATGACCTATAAGAGAAAAGAATCTAAAAAAGAATGGAATATTTATGTATGTATAACTTATTAACTTTGCTGTAAGCCTGAAACTAACATAATGTTGTAAATCAACTATTCTCCAATTAAAATTAAAACAAAAAAACTTTCTCTAAAGTTTTCTACTTAGGACAGGATAGGAAAACCTTTGTTTAAAACACAAAAGGACATTGTTGTGAGGCATGTAGGATGTACTAGCTCATTATTTTTTTCACATCATTTGAATTGAAATTGACATTAGCGTATACACTTGAATGAGTTTGAAAATCTGAGACTTTTCATGGACAAGGAGAGAACAAGGAGTTAGCTGGTGTGCTGTATTGTCCCACATAGTGAGTCAGTGTTTCTAGCTAGCGTCCTTTTTCTCCTTGTAGGCGACCATGGAGGAAAGAGTGACCCACTAAGTTATTCTCACCATGGCCAGAAGGCCTTCTTGAGAAAGGTTATATATAAGGTTTTTATAATTTATTTTCATATAGAGTCAATAGTAATGTTGAAACCTCTGCCCATATACTTTTACTCTACTAATTCCATATCTTACAGGAAAAAATAAGTTTACAAGAGGAAACCTGATGATTAGATATCACCCTTTACCTAAATGTACCATTGTTAGAAGACTTTTCACACTCTCCTGTCTTTGAATTTTCAGAATTAATCTTATATTCCTTTCTTTCAATCTTAAGTGTTTGAAATGCCTTTTGCTTCTGGGTCTCTGGGTACATTTTTCAAATTGTTATGCCATAGACACAAAGTCCAAGTAGATTTAAATGATAGTATAAGCAGTTGTGAATATATATATATATATATATATATATATATGTATATGTATATATCTGATCTGATCTTTATATAATATATATATATATAAAGATCAGATCAGATCAGTCGCTCAGTTGTGTCCAACTCTTTGTGACCCCATGAATTGCAGCATACCAGGCCTCCCTGTCCATCATCAACTCCTGGAGTTCACTCAGACTCATGCCCATCAAGTCAGTGATGCCATCCAGCCATCTCATCCTCTGTTGTCCCCTTCTCCTCCTGCCCCCAATCCCTCCCAGCATCAGAGTCTTTTCCAATGAGTTAACTGTTCGCATGAGGTGGCCAAAGTACTGGAGTTTCAGCTTCAGCATCATTCCTTCCAAAGAAATCCCAGGGCTGATCTCCTTCAGAATGGACTGGTTGGATCTCCTTGCAGTCCAAGGGACTCTCAAAAGTCTTCTCCAACACCACAGGTCAAAAGCATCAATTCTTCAGCGCTCAGCCTTCTTCACAGTCCAACTCTCACATCCATACATGACCACAGGAAAAACCATAACCTTGACTAGACGAACATTTGTTGGCAAAGTAATGTCTCTGCTTTTGAATATGCTCTCTAGGTTGGTCATAACTTTCCTTCCAAGGAGTACGCGTCTTTTAATTTCATGGCTGCAGTCACCATCTGCTGTGATTTTGCAGCCCAGAAAAATAAAGTCTGACACTGTTTCCACTGTTTCCCCACCTATTTCCCATGAAGTGGTGGGACCGGATGCCATGAGCTTCGTTTTCTGAATGTTGAGCTTTAAGCCAACTTTTTCACTCTCCACTTTCACTTTCATCAAGAGGCTTTTGAGTTCCTCTTCACTTTCTGCCATAAGGGTGGTGTCATCTGCATATCTGAGGTTATTGATATTTCTCCCGGCAATCTTGATTCCAGCTTGTGTTTCTTCCAGTCCAGCGTTTCTCATGATGTACTCTGCATATAAGTTAAATAAACAGGGTGACAATATACAGCCTTGACGAACTCCTTTTCCTATTTGGAACCAGTCTGTTTTTCCATGTCCAGTTCTAACTGTTGCTTCCTGACTTGCATACAAATTTCTCAAGAGGCAGATCAGGTGATCTGGTATTCCCATCTCTTGAAGAATTTTCCACAGTTGATTGTGATCCACACAGTCAAAGGCTTTGACATAGTCAATAAAGCAGAAATAGATGTTTTTCTGGTGCTCTTTTGCTTTTTCCATGATCCAGCGAATGTTGGCTATTTGATCTCTGGTTCCTCTGCCTTTTCTAAAACCAGCTTGAACATCAGGAAGTTCATGGTTCACATATTGCTGAAGCCTGGCTTGGAGAATTTTGAGCATTACTTTCCTAGCGTGTGAGATGAGTGCAATTGTGCGATAGTTTGAGCACTCTTTGGCATTGCCTTTCTTGGGGATTGGAATGAAAACTGACCTTTTCCAGTCCTGTGGCCACTGCTGAGTTTTCCAAATTTGCTGGCATATTGAGTGCAGCACTTTCACAGCATCATCTTTCAGGATTTGGAATAGCTCAACTGGAATTCCATCTCCTCCACTAGCTTTGTTTGTAGTGATGCTTTCTTTCTTTCTTTTTTTTATTTTATTTTTAAACTTTACAATATTGTATTAGTTTTGCCAAATATCGAAATGAATCTGCCACAGGTATACCTGTGTTCCCCACCCTGAACCCTCCTCCCTCCTCCCTCCCCATACCCTCCCTTTGGGTTGTCCCAGTGCACCAGCCCCAAGCATCCAGTATCGTGCATCAAACCTGGACTGGCGACTCGTTTCATACATGATATTATACATGTTTCAATGCCATTCTCCCAAATCTCCCCACCCTCTCCCTCTCCCACAGAGTCCATAAGACTGATCTATACATCAGTGTCTCTTTTGCTGTCTTGTACACAGGGTTATTGTTACCATCTTTCTAAATTCCATATATATGCATTAGTATACTGTATTGGTGTTTTTCTTTCTGGCTTACTTCACTCTGTATTGACTTCACATTCCAGGATGTCTGGCTCTAGGTCAGTGATCACACCATCGTGATTATCTGGGTTGTGAAGATCTTTTTTGTACAGTTCTTCTGTGTATTCTTGCCACCTCTTCTTAATATCTTCTGCTTCTGTTAGGTCCATACCATTTCTGTCCTTTATCGACCTCATCTTTGCATGAAATGTTCCTTTGGTATCTCTGATTTTCTTGAAGAGATCCCTAGTCTTTCCCATTCTGTTGTTTTCCTCTATTTCTTTGCATTGATCGCTGAAATAAGGCTTTCTCATCTCTTCTTGCTCTTCATTTGGAACTCTGCATTCAGATGTTTATATCTTGCCTTTTCTCCTTTGCTTTTTGCTTCTGTTCTTTTCAGAGCTATTTGTAAGGCCTCCCCAGACAGCCATTTTGCTTTTTTGCATTTCTTTTCTATGGGAATGATCTTAATCCCTGTCTCCTGTACAATGTCATGAACCTCATTCCATAGTTCATCAGGCACTCTATCTATCAGATCTAGGCCCTTAAATCTATTTCTCACTTCCACTGTATAATCATAAGGGATTTGATTTAGGTCATACCTGAATGGCCTAGTGGTTTTCCCTACTTTCTTCAATTTAAGTCTGAATTTGGCAATAAGAAGTTCATGATCTGAGCCACAGTCAGCTCCTGGTCTTGTTTTTGTTGACTGTATAGAGCTTCTCCATCTTTGGCTGCAAAGAATATAATCAATCTGATTTCGGTGTTGACCATCTGGTGATGTCCATGTATAGAGTCTTCTCTTGTGTTGTTGGAAGAGGGTGTTTGTTATGACCAGTGCGTTTTCTTGGCAAAACTCTATTTGTCTTTGACCTGCTTCATTCCGTATTCCAAGGCCAAATTTGCCTGTTACTCCAGGTGTTTCTTGACTTCCTACTTTTGCATTCCAGTCCCCTATAATGAAAAGGACATCTTTTTTGGGTGTTAGTTCTAAAAGGTCTTGTAGGTCTTCATAGAACTGTTCAACTTCAGCTTCTTCAGTGTTACTGGTTGGGGCATAGACTTGGATTACTGTGATATTGAATGGTTTGCCTTGGAAACGAACAGAGATCATTCTGTCGTCTTTGAGATTGCATCCAAGTAATGCATTTCAGACTCTTTTGTTGACCATGATGGCCACTCCATTTCTTCTGAGGGACTCCTGCCCACAGTAGTAGATATAATGGTCATCTGAGTTAAATTCACCCATTCCAGTCCATTTCAGTTCGCTGATTCCTAGAATGTCGACATTCACTCTTGCCATCTCTTGTTTGACCATTTCCAATTTGCCTTGATTCATGGACCTGACATTCCAGGTTCCTTTGCAATATTGCTTTCTACAGCATCGGACCTTGCTTCTATCACCAGTCACATCCACAGCTGGGTATTCTTTTTGCTTTGGCTCCATCCCTTCATTCTTTCTGGAGTTATTTCTCCACTGATCTCCCATAACATATTGGGCACCTACTGACCTGGGGAGTTTCTCTTTCAGTATCCTATCATTTTGCATTTTCACACTGTTCATGGGGTTCTCAAGGCAAGAATACTGAAGTGGTTTGCCATTCCCTTCTCCAGTGGACCACATTCTGTCAAATCTCTCTACCATGACCTGCCTGTCTTGGGTTGCCCCACGGGCATGGCTTAGTTTCATTGAGTTAGACAAGGCTGTGGTCCTAATGTGATTAGACTGACTAGTTTTCTTTGAGTATGGTTTCAGTGTGTTTGCCCTCTGATGCTCTCTTGCAACACCTACCATCTTACTTGGGTTTCTCTTACCTTGGGCATGGGGTATCTCTTCACGGGTGCTCCAGCAAAGCGCAGCCATTGCTCCTTACCTTGGACGAGGGGTATCTCCCCACTGCCGCCCTTCCTTACCTTCAATGTGGGATAGCGTAGTTGTATATTACACTCAAAACTGAAAAAACAAAATGATCTTTAACTTTATGCTAAATGAGAAACTCAAATCCTTTGGTTGGAAACCAGGCTATATTAGACATGTGAATAACAGAAACAATGAGTTTATCTCTAGGGAAATGGCATTTGGAACCCTCAGAGCATCCTGAATCTCAAAGATAGAGATTAGGTAAAGATTCTTGTTCTAGCTTTTAGCTAATGCCCTACAACCATGGCTTTGAAATCCTAGAACACTGGAGAAGAAAGGTCTGTTTTATTAAGATGTATTCTTATAGATTGGAGAAGGCGATGGGACCCCACTCCAGTACTCTTGCCTGGAAAATCCCATGGATGGGGGGGGGGGGCTGGTTGGCTGTGGTCCATGGGGTCGCAAAGAGTTGGACACGACTGAATGACTTCACTTTGACTTTTCACTTTCATGCATTGGAGAAGGAAATGGCAACCCACTCCAGTGTTCTTGCCTGGAGAATCCCAGGGACAGAGGAGCCTGGTGGGCTGCCACCTATGGGGTCACACAGAGTCGGACACAACTGAAGTGACTTAGCAGTAGCAGCAGCATTCTTATAGATGTTGTCTCCTTAGGAATTCTACCATTGAATCTTTTTTAAAGATTTGTGGCAATGAAGTCTACACTCTTTCATTGGTCAATTATTCACATATTTCTTTATGAATGTCATGCCAGTCACTTTCCTAGACTCTTCTCTTCATAGAAGTCTCCCTTTTAGCCCAGATATTCCCAAAACATTCATATTTGATCTCAGGAAGGCACATTATTATTACATTTGTATTATGGATTATAAATCTCTTTCTTAAAGTGTGTTCTCCAGGACTTAATAGAAGACCCATGCAAATCTTCCCAGGATAGAACTGAATGGGAACATCACTGCAGTAGAACAGAAGACACATTCTTATTATTAATGACAGGGCCATAGAATACTCTGAATTTATTGCATGTTCCAATTAAAACTGCTCTCATCCTCTGCCCTACATTATTGTGCGGTACCCCCACACTGTTCTCAGTTCATCTTAGGGAACATAAGTGCAATAAAAGATATGCAGGCACACCATAGACCAAACATGAAAGCAGCTATCAAAGAAAATGCACACGCCCAACCATGGAGAAAGTTTTGGAGCAACTACACGATGCTGTGGGGTTTCTCTGTGGACCTGTGAATGGGTAGGTGAAATTTTAGAGGGCCACTGTGCCATATGTATCACAATTTAAAACATAGAAACTTTTCCTTCAAGAACAATACTTTTTAATTGAAATATAATTGCTTCACAATGTTGTGTTAGTTTCTGCTGTACAACAATGTGTATATAATACTTTTTAAAATGGGGCAAAGGTGTCTATAAAGTATGTCTTTGCTGCTTATCCGGATTTTATTGCTTGGATTGTCAGTATAATCGCTCTTGCAGATACGCTTTCCCCCGCCCCCTCCCTCCTTTGTATTTACAAGGCAAAACAAGCTGTCCCTAGTTTAGTGGTTCTCAGACTTTCCAGTGTATCAGAATCACCTGGAGGGCAAGTGAGACTGGACTGATGGACCTTACCCCAGGCACTGTGAGAAAATTAATTCTAGGGTTGTCATTGTTTAGTTACTTAGTCATGTCCAACTCTTTGTGACCCCAAGGACTGCAGCATGCCAGGTCCCCCTGTCCTTCACTGTCTCCCAGAGCTTGCTCAAACTCATGCCCATCGAGTTGGTGATGCCATCCAACCATCTCATCCTCTGTCGTCCCCTTCTCCTCCTGCCTTCAGTCTTTCCCAGCATCAGGGTCTTTTCTGATGAGTCAGTTGTTTGCATCAGGTGGTCAAAGTATTGGAGCTTCAGCTTCAGCATCAGTCCTTCCAATGAATATTCAGGACTGATTTCCTTTGGGATTGACTGGTTTGATCTTGCAATCCAAAGGACTGTCAAGTCTTCTCCAACACCACAGTTCAAAAGCATCAATTCTTCTGCACTCAACCTTCTTTATGGTCCAATTCTCACATCCATACATGACTACTGGAAAAACTATAGTTTTGAATAGATGGACCTTTGTTTAGGGTGGAACCTGATCATTTGCATTTGCATAAGTTATCTGGTGAGGTTGATGGTACTGGTCTGGGAAGCACACTTTGAGAAACACTGCCCTGGATGAACCCAGCTCTTCATGAATGTTACTTGAGAGAATCACAGCTGGCAGGTTGGTGTCACTATAAATTTATGAACCCCAACTTTTTTTTTAATTGAAGTATAGTTGGTTTACAGTGTAGTTTTGGTTTCAGGTGAACAGTAAAGTGATTCAGTTATATATATATATATATATATATATATATATATATATATATATATATATATTCTTTTAAAGATTCTTTCACGTCATTAGTTATTGTAAGGTATTGAATATAGTTGCCTGTGTTATACACAGGTCCTTGTTGTTTATCCATTTTACGTATAATAGTGCACCTGTTAATCCCTAACTCCTAATTTATCTGTGCTAAAACCATGCAACTCAGACTGGGACTCAATCAATGGGCTGGGGCTCGTACCAAGCCAGAACCCACTGTCTTTTAATTGATATCACACACCTGGTCTCAGGACTTAACGAAGCTCGGACATAATCTCATCACAGAAAGAATTCAGTGAGAGATAAGGTGATAGGTAAGAAGTAAATTTATTTAGACAGAAGCACAGTCCACAGAATCTATATCAGAAGGCTAGAAGCTCTGGAATATGGCATGGTTTGTTTTTATGGGCTAGGTAGTTTAATAGGCTACTGAATAGGAAGATTATTCCAACTATTTCAGGGAAGGGGCAAGGATTTTCAGAATTGAGCCACTGCCCACATTTTGGCCTTTTATGGTTAGGCTGAACTTCTTTAGTGGCTCTCCAGCCTGCAGTGCCAGAGACCCAGGTTCGATCCCTGGGTTGGGAAGATCCCCTGAAGAAGGGAATGGATGCCCATTCCAATATTCTTGCCTGGAGAATTTCATGGACAGAGGAGCCTGGCAGGCTATAGTCCATGGGGTCGCAAAGAGCTGGACACAACTGAGTGACTAACAGTTTTGCTTCCAGAACTATCATGGCATTGGTGGGTGTGTTATTTAGCAACTAGTATGTAATGAGGCTCAAGGTTCACTGGAAATCAAATCTTCCACTACCTTGGACCTAGTTGATCCTAACCAGTTTTTATCATGTCCTATGACTATGTCATGAGTGCAATTGTGTGGTAGTTTGAGCATTGTTGACATTGCCTTTCTTTGGGATTGGAATGAAAACTGACCTTTTCCAGTCCTGTGGCCACTGCTGAGTTTTCCAAATGTGCTGGCATATTGAGTGCAGCACTTTCACAGCATCATCTTTCAGGATTTGAAATAGCTCAACTGGAATTCCATCACCTCCACTAGCTTTGTTCATAGTGATGCTTTCTAAAGCCCACTTGACTTCACATTCCAGGATGTCTGGCTCTAGGTCAGTGATCACACCATCGTGATTATTTAGGTCATGAAGATCTTTTTGTGCAGTTCTTCTGTGTATTCTTTCCATCTCTTCTAATATCTTCTGGTTCTGTTAGGTCCATACCATTTCTGTCCTTTATCGAGCCAATCTTTGCATGAAATGTTCCCTTGGTATCTCTAATTTTCTTGAAAAGATCTCTAGTCTTTCCCATTCTGTTGTTTTCCTCTATTTCTTTGCATTGATCATTGAGGAAGGCTTTCTTATCTCTCCTTGCTATTCTTTGGAATTCTGCATTCAGATGATTATATCTTTCCTTTTCTCCTTAGCTTTTAGCGTCTCTTCTTTTCACAGCTATTTGTAAGGCCTTCCCAGACAGCCATTTTGCTTTTTTGCATTTCTTTTCCATGGGGATGGTCTTGATCCCTGTCTCCTGTACAATGTCACGAACCTCATTCCATAGTTCATCAGGCACTCTATCTATCAGATCTAGGCCCTTAAATCTATTTCTCACTTCCACTGTATAATCATAAGGGATTTGATTTAGGTCATACCTGAATGGCCTAGTGGTTTTCCCTACTTTCTTCAATTTAAGTCTGAATTTGGCAATAAGAAGTTCATGATCTGAGCCACAGTCAGCTCCTGGTCTTGTTTTTGTTGACTGTATAGAGCTTCTCCATCTTTGGCTGCAAAGAATATAATCAATCTGATTTCGGTGTTGACCATCTGGTAATGTCCATGTATAGAGTCTTCTCTTGTGTTGTTGGAAGAGGGTGTTTGTTATGACCAGTGCATTTTCTTGGCAAAACTCTATTAGTCTTTGCCCTGCTTCATGTGAACCGTGAACTTCCTGACGTTCAAGCTGGTTTTAGAAAAGGCAGAGGAACCAGAGATCAAATTGTCAACATCTGCTAGATCATGGAAAAAGCAAGAGAGTTCCAGAAAAACATCTATTTCTGCTTTATTGACTATGCCAAAACCTTTGACTGTGTGGATCACAATAAACTGTGGAAAATTCTGAAGGAGATGGGAATACCAGACCACCTGACCTGCCTTTTGAGAAATTTGTATGCAGGTCAGGAAGCAACAGTTAGAACAGGACATGGAACAACAGACTGGTTCCAAATAGGAAAAGAAGTATGTCAAGGTTGTATATTGTCACCCTGCTTCTTTAACTTATATGCAGAGTACATCATGAGAAACGCTGGACTGGAAGAAACACAAGCTGGAATCAAGATTGCCGGGACAAGTATCAATAACCTCAGATATGCAGATGGCACCACCCTTATGGCAGAAAGTGAAGAAGAACTAAAAAGCCTCTTGATGAAGGTGAAAGTGGAGAGTTAAAAAGTTGGCTTAAAGCTCAACATTCAGAAAACGAAGATCACGGCACTCAGTCCCATCACTTCATGGGAAATAGATGGGGAAACAGTGGAAAGTGTCAGACTTTATGTTTTGGGGGCTCCAAAATCACAGCAGATGATGACTGCAGCCATGAATTTAAAAGACACTTACTCTTTGGAAGGAAAGTTATGACCAAGCTAGATAGCATATTCAAAAGCAGAGACATTACTTTGCCAACAAAGGTTCGTCTAGTCAAGGCTATGGTTTTTCCTGTGGTCATGTATGGATGTGAAATTTGGACTGTGAAGAAGGCTGAGCACCGAAGAACTGATGATTTTGACCTGTGGTACTGGAGAAGACTCTTGAGAGTCCCTTGGACTGCAAGGAGATCCACCCAGTCCATTCTGAAGGAGATCAGCCCTGGGATTTCTTTGGAAGGAATGATGCTAAAGCTGAAACTTCAGTACTTTGGCCACCTCATGCAAAGAGTTGACTCGTTGGAAAAGACTCTGATGCTGGGAGGGATTGGGGGCAGGAGGAGAAGGGGACGACAGAGGATGAGATGGCTGGATGGCATCACTGACTCGATGGACGTGAGTCTGGGTGAACTCCACGAGTTGGTGATGGACAGGGAGGCCTGGCATGCTGCGATTCATGGGGTTGCAGAGTCGGACACAACTGAGCGACTGAACTGAACTGATGGCTATGTCATTCCTTTAAAGGATGTGCTTTACCCTCTCCACTTCTGTTTCACTCCCCCACCCCCACCTTTTCCTTTGGTAACCATAAGTGTTTTTTCTATGTCTATGAGTATATTTCTATTTTGTAAATTTATTTATATCATTTTTTTAGATTCCACATATGAGTGATGTCATATGAATTTTGTCTTTGTTTTGTATGATAATCTCTAGGTTTATCCATGTTTCTGTAAATGGCATTATTTCATTGATTTTTATGGTTGAGTAATATTCCATTCTTTATATACACCACATCTTCTTTATTTATTCATCTGTAGATGGGCACTTAGGTTGCTTCTATGTTTTGGTCATTGTAAATAGTGCTTCTGTGAACATTAGAGTGCGTGTATCTTTTGAAATTTTCTCTGTATGCCAAGTAAAACACTACCAGGCAGTTCTACCAAGCTTCTCTTTCCATTGTCTGCAAATAATTTGACTTCTAGCTATTTGCCTTCAAACTTATCTCTTCTTCTCAGAGGCACATAAGTGCAAACACTTCAAGCTGATAACTTGTCTCATGCTTTCTTGAGAGGAGAGAAAACACCACCAGGAAGATTCCTGACATTTTATCACAAATCTCCAAACCAGCTGGTGTCTGAGTCCTGTTTCTCTTTCATCGTTCCTATTTCCTGAAGAGAATAAAAAACAAACTGTACCTTGAGTCCCATTCTTCCTAACCTCCAACTTGATTTGTTTGGTTGGTTATTCCCTGTCACTTTATTGGATCATTCCTGTTAATATGCAAAACTCCACTAGGATTGTCATTATAATTATAGTAACAAACATGAATTGTTTTGACCCTAGGACTCCTATAGTTACTCTACTTTTCTTATTTTGCAGACTTTTAAAATGAAACTTCTCTAAAGAGTTGTCTGGGTTATACCTCCTTCTACTTTCCAATAACTGGTTAACACATTGCCACCTGGTTTTGCCCCTCAAATGCCCCTGATGTGGATTTCCCCATCTGCCTCTGATCTCTCAGTATGTAACATTTGCCTCAGTTTTCTCCCCCACTGACCTGTGTGCTGGAATAACCTTCTCTCAGCCATCTCTACAGCTTGTATTCTTCTCTTCACTCAACCTCCTTTTCCTATGATGTCTTAGTGAAACGGAACAGGATCCAGGGGTGGGGGATGCGGTGGGAAGCCCTTCTGGGTACAGATTCTTTCCTTGATCCCTGTTCCTTGTTTATAGGAAATTTCCAAGTGGCTCAATGGTAAAGAATCCACCTGGCAGTGTAGGAGACACGGGATCACAGGTTTGATCCCTGAGTCAGGAAGATCCCCTGGAGAAGGAAGTGGCAACTCGCTCCGGTATTCTTGCCTGGGGAATCCCATGGACAGAGGAGCCTGGCAGGGTACAGTCCATGGGATCACAAAGAGTTGGACACGACATAGCAACTAAGCAACAACAGCTTCCTAGACCTTCCCTGAGTTCCAAAGGGCAGATTCAAACATTTGCTAATCAGGAAAGAGAGGGGATGCAGAAACGAAAGGAGGAGCATGTGGAATCTGAAAAATTTATATCACGAACTTACTTACAAAACAGGAATAGACTCATAGACATAGGAAACAAACTTACAGCTAGCAAAGGGGATGGCTTTGGGGGAGATAACTTAGTAATTTGGGATTAATATACACACTCTAGGGCAGAAAGTGAAGAGGAACTAAAGAGCCTCTTGATGAAAGAGGAGAGTGAAAAAGTTGGCTGAAAGCTCAACATTCAGAAAGCTAAGATCATGGCATCTGGTCCCCCATCACTTCATGGCAAATAGATGGGGAAACAGTGGAAACAGTGGCTGATTTTATTTTTCTGGACTGCAAAATCACTGCAGATGGTGATTGCAGCCATGCAATTAAAAGACGTTTACTCCTTGGAAGGAAAGTTATGACCAACCTAGATAGCATATTAAAAACCTAGATGTCCATCAGCAGATGAATGGATAAGAAAGCTGTGGTACATATACACAATGGAGTATTACTCAGCCATTAAAAAGAATACATTTGAATCAGTTCTAATGAGGTGGATGAAACTGGAGCCTATTATACAGAGTGAAGTAAGCCAGAAAGAAAAACACCAATACAGTATACTAACGCATATATATGGAATTTAGAAAGATGGTAACAATAACCCTGTGTACGAGACAGCAAAAGAGACATTGATGTATAGAACAGTCTTATGGACTCTGTGGGAGAGGGAGAGGGTGGGAAGATTTGGGAGAATGACATTGAAACATGTATAATATCATGTATGAAACGAGTCTCCAGTCCAGGTTCGATGCACGATACTGGATGCTTGGTGCTGGTGCACTGGGACGACCCAGAGGGATGGTATGGGGAGGGAGGAGGGAGGAGGGTTCAGGATGGGGAACACATGTATACCTGTGGCGGATTCATTTCAATATTTGGCAAAACTAATACAATATTGTAAAGTTTAAAAATAAAATAAAATTAAAAAAAAAAGACAAAAGAAACATGACAATAAAATGCAAATAATGATCCCTGATTAGTGCCAACCCCCCAAAAAAGAAAACAGTTATAAAGATCAAAATAAAATAGAAGTTATACAGAACCAAAATAAAAATGAAGGTGAAAATAAAAAATAAAAAAAAGCAGAGACATTGCTTTGCCAACAAAGGTCCATCTAGTCAAGGCTTTTTTTAGTCATGGTTTTTTCAGTAGCCATGTATGGATGTGAGAGTCGGACTGTAAAGAAAGCTGAGTGCCAAGGAATTGATGCTTTTGAACTGTGGTGTTGGAGAAGACTTTTGAGAGTCCCTTGGACTGCAAGGAGGTCAAACCAGTCAATCCTAAAGGAGATCAGTCCTGGGTGTTCATTGGAAGGACTGATGTTGAAGCGGAAACTCCAATACTTTGGCTACCTGGTATGAAGAGCTGATTCATTTGAAAAGACGCTGATGCTGGGTAAGATTGAGAGCAGAAGGAGAAAGGGACTACAGAGAATAAGATGGTTGGATGGCATAACTGACTCAATGGACATGAGTTTAAGTGGCCTCCAGAAGTTGGTATTGGACAGGGAGGCCTAGCATGCTGTGGTTCATGGGGTCACAAAGAGTCGGACACAATTGAGTGGCTGAACTGAACAACTGCATATAAAATAGATCAATGAGGACCTACTGTATAGCAGAGGGAACTATACTCAATATCTTCTATTAAACTATAAAGGAGAAGGCTCTAAAAATGAATTATATATATAATATAATTGCTTCAGCTTCAGCATCAGTCCTTCCAATGAATAATCATGGTTGATTTTCTGGTTTGAACTCCTTGCAGTCCAAGGGACTCTCAAGAGTCTTCTCCAGCACCGCAGTTTGAAAGCGGTACAGATTTCAATTCTTTGGTGCTCAGTCTTCTTCATGGTTCAACTTTCACATCCATACATGACTACTGGAAAAACCATAGCTTTGACTATATGAACCTTTGCCAACAAAATGATATTTCTGCTTTTTAATACGCTGTCTAGGTTTGTCATAGCTTTTCCTCCAAGGAGCAAGTGTCTTTTAATTTCATGGTTGTGGTCACCATCTGCAGTGAGTTTGGAGCCCAAGAAAATAAAGTCTGACACTGTTTCCATTGTTTCCCCATCTGTTTGCCATGAAGTGATGGGACCGGATGCCATGACCTTAGTTTTCTGAAACTTGAGTTTTAATCCAGCTTTTTCACTCTCCTCTTTCGCCTTCATCAAGAGGCTCTTTAGTTCCTCTTCACTTTCTGCCATAAGGGTCGTGTCATCCCCATATCTGAGATTATTGATATTTCTCCCAGCAATCTTGATTCCAGCTTGTGTTTCACCCAGCCTGGCATGTCGCATGATGTACTCTTCAGGCTAAGCAGGATTTCTGGAGCCCCACCCTATTACATCACCACCAGAAGAGGGTTTTCACACAGTGGAAGATAAGGAAGACTCTGACCTCCCTCCCCAAATGGTTCTCCGTTTAAATACTTTCATGGTAGAGTGGAATCTTTGGAGTTGGTTTTGGTTGAGCAACCTTTCCGTGCCTGCTAGCACTTCTCTTTTGAGTATTGGCTTTTGAGCGGTGAACAGCTGAAAATGAGCTAAGCAACATTACTCATCTCTCCTTGGATGTATCCAGCCATCCATAAGTTGACAAAGTTTTTATTTTATATGTAGCACATACTTTTATGCTGAAGTCTGGACTGTTACATTAACACTTTCTTAATTGGCATCTCCACTTGCTTGTCAATAGCAGTGCAAAATTGATGTATTCAAAGTGGAAGTCTAGATTTTTTCCCCCAACCCAATTCTTCCATTTCCTCCCTATTTCAGAGAAAGGTATTCCCATTTGTTCACAGTTCAGCAGGAGTCCTTTGACAATTCACCATCTTATCTGGCATAGCTAATCTGTTACCAAATTTTGACACTCGGTTCAGTTCAGTTGCTCAATCATGTCCGACTCTTGGTGACCCCATGGACTGCAGCATGCCAAGCTTCCCTGTCCATCACCAACTCCCAGAGCTTGCTCAAACTCATATCCATTGAGTCAATGATGCCATAAAACTGTATCATCCTCTGTCAGCCCCTTCTCCTCCTGCCTTCAATCTTTCCCAGCATCACAGTCTTTTCCAGTGAGTCAATTCTTAACATCAGGTGGCCAAAGTATTGGAGTTTCAGCTTCAGCATCAGTCCTTCCCATGAATTTTCAGGACTGATTTCCTTAAGGATCGACTGTTTGATCTCCTTGCAGTCCAAAGGACTCTCAAGAGTTCTCCAACACCACAGTTAAAAAGCATCAATTTTGACTTTACTCCACAGCACGTCTCCTGGGTTTGCCTCTCTCTAGTCTATTTCCCCAGGTTAGAGGGATCTTTTAAAAATGCAAATCAGATCATGTCACTCCCTTACTTACCACTTTTGATAGTTTCCTATTGCATTTGGAATAAAGTTTAAAATGTTCAACTAGGATCCCACAAGATTCGTGCATTTCTTACCCTTCAACCTGGTCCTGGTCAATGTTCTTTGTACATTCATTGTTGTTCAGTTTACTGAAAGCAAGATCTCTAACTGGCACCTTTCCCTTAACTGTCCCCTCTACTTAGACCTTCCCCAAATCTTTGCAACCTGCCTGTTTGTCATCCTTTAGGTGCCAGCTTGAATCTGTGCACCTCAGATTAGGATTTGAACCCATGTTCTTTTTTTTTTTTTTAATTTTATTAGTTTTGCCAAATATTGAAATGAATCCGCCACAGGTATACATGTGTTCCCCATCCTGAACCCTCCTCCCTCCTCCCTCCCCATACCATCCCTCTGGGTCGTCCCAGTGCACCAGCACCAAGCATCCAGTATCGTGCATCGAACCTGGACTGGTGACTCATTTCATACATGATATTATACATGTTTCAATGTCATTCTCCCAAATCTTCCCACCCTCTCCCTCTCTCACAGAGTCCATAAGACTGTTCTATACATCAGTGTCTCTTTTGCTGTCTCGTATACAGGGTTATTGTTACCATCTTCCTAATTCCATATATATGCGTTAGTATACTGTATTGGTGTTTTTCTTTCTGGCTTACTTCACTCTGTATAATAGGCTTCTTTTCATTACAATCACTCACCTGGTGTCTGGACTTACTGAGGCTCAGATTCTTTGTGTCTCAGCATAAAAGGAATTCATCCAGAGGCAAAGTGATAGGCAAGAAGTAGTTTTATTAATGTAAGATGCTTGTGAGAGATGCAAGAAGGCAAGTGAAGGGGCTCAGCCCCAAGGATTAAGTGGACTACAGCTTTATAATCAAAGGAAAGTTAGGGAGAGGGAAAAGACCTCCCTCTTTGAGTAGATGTGAGACTTACATCACTAGCTCCTCCTTTGTATTGGGCAGGAGAGTATCTGACTCTGTGAGGTCAAACTAGGATTATCATAGCACTTACTCAAATCAGTAGAAGGATGGTGACATTCTTCTTTCACTTAATGGCCTGGGGTATATCTCATTATTTTATTTATAGCTTTATAGTTAAACAAGCCTGCTTTGTTCCACGATATTCCTATAGTTTTCTTGAGTGATTGTTAATTTACAGTGGTGTCCCAAAGTTTCCTAGGTTTCCCACTCTATAGTCCCCTGCTGGGACTTCCACAGCTCCCTGTGTACTTCTACAACTATCTTACTCTGTCCCTATGAAAGTGATTACTTATGTCCTCAGAGAGACCTTTCTGCCCATTTGATGTAAATCATTTCCTTCTCCTCCTTATCCCTCATAGTACAAATTAAAATTTGAAAGGGTATGTTCATTTTTGTTTTCTTGTTACAATCTCCTCTATTAGTTCATGAAATACCTGAGGCTAGAGATCTTACCTGTGGTGTTAACATCACAATCCCTAGAATCTAGCTCATTGTATGGTACATGGCTGCTCAAAAACTATTTGATGAGAGACTGATTAATCTTTTTTTTTTTTTTTGAGCATTGCTTTTAGCAGCAAAAAAGTTGGCCACAATGTAAAGGTCAATTAATTTAATGATTACGTATAGGACAAGCCACATGAAGCCTTTGTAAAGAGAGAAGTAAAATTATATATGCTGATATGGGCAACATATTTAATAAATAGTTAAATGGTAAAAGTCATTGCTAAACCTGATACTAGTTCCAATTTTTCTTAAATGCATCTTCACATTTATAGTCTCTCTTTCTCTCTATGTCAACTTCCAGGATTTCTACAGATTTCTTCCAGGGAATGGCAATATGGAGTGAAAAGAATTTCTTATCTCATCCCTTTCTGAACTATTAGATTTAAAAATTTTTATAGTTTGCAAATTATCCTTTTATAACATCTTAGTTTGAAAACAAAGACATGTTGAGGTGGATTATAAAATAATATGTACACTATATTCATTGCCTACAAATATTTATCATCCATGTACCAGCTGCTGCTAGAGGCTTCATATACAGCAGGATCCATCTGTTCCCCATAACTGAATATCTAAAAAAAAAAAAAAAAAAAAACGGTAAATATTACTAGGGTTCTCCTCAGAGAGAGAGTGGTAGGATGATGGTTAGATTTCATCGTGCTTTCTTATTTCCAACCTTTTATGGTAAATATGATCATTGTTGAAATTAAGTTATTTTAAAAGACATTTAAATACTTCTATGGCAAAAGTACTCATTAATTGTTTTAGAACCCTTTACTTGGCAAGGGGCATACTTTTCATTTAAAGTCATTAATTTTGTAAATACCTTTGTTATAGAGACAGTTATACAAATGTGTAGTACTTACAACTTTATGCAGCAGTTCCTTGTAGAAAACTCAAAACTCAATCTTGCTTTTCTTTGCCTAGAGACTGAACTTCTTTAACATGGCTTTAGTGAAATTCTCATCTTGGAAAATGAGTGCCCAATGAGATTCAGGGTCTCTTGTTAGTTAATATTTATAACACATCTGAGGGTATTTATGGAAACTGTAGGTAGTTATCATAGGAAAAAGGAGTCCAAAATGGCAGTGGCTAAAAGGCAAAGAAAGGGAAAAGCCTGCAAAAAGGGAACAAAGGAAAAATTCATGCACCAGAGTGAGAACATCAGGTGAAACAAACATGCTTCCTTCCTGGCTAACCCTAATTTACACAGGGCAGGCTCAGAGGAGAGGAGACAAAACATATAAAAAGAGGGAACCAAGACTGGTTGAGGCCTCTCCTTTTGGGTTGGCCTGCCCTCACACCTTGAGGGTGTACTATCCTTTGTTTACTGAATAAAATTCTGAGCTGTAACTCAGTTGTAACACTGGTCCACCATTTAAAACCTTTGTTGCAGTGAGAAAGAAGTGAGGAAATTACACACTCTCTTAACAGAAACCATTTAATCCAAAATGGCAAAACTCTTGAGGTGATAGAAGCTGAGTTCTAAGTGAAGTGTGTCTGAAACCATGTAACTCAGATTGGGACTTGAATCCTGCCAAAATCCAGATTGGTACCCATGGTCTTCCAACTGAGATCACACACCTAGTTTCAGGACTTAATGAAGCCCAGATTCTTGATGTCTCATGGCAGAAAGAATTCAGTGAGAGACAAAGTGATGGGTAAGAAGTGGATTTATTTAGAGAGAAACTCACTGCACAGACAGGGCCATCTCAGAAGGCAGGAGCAGCCCAGGGAGCATACTCTACAGATAAGAGTATGGGCCATCACAGAAGGCAAGCGTGGCCATGAAATGTGCTGTGGTTAGCTTTTATGAGTTGTGCAATTTCATAGGATAATGAGTGGGAGGAGTATTCCAACTCTTGGTGGGGGAAGGAGCAGAGATTTCCAGGACTTGGGCTCCTGTGCACGTTTTGGTCCTTAATGGCTGGCCTTAGAGCTCTCATGGTCCTGGTGGGTGTACCAGTTAGCTTGCTGGTGTGTTACAGTGAGCATGTACTGAGGCTCAAGGTCTAGTCATCTTGGACCTGTTTGGTTCTAATCAGTTGTGTCCTCAGGCTATGTCATTCTTTTAAAATTTGTGCCCTGCCCTCTGCCTTCCTGTTTCATGTCCATTGGGCCTCTGGGAGACAGAAGGAATGTCATAGTCTTGTGAGGAAAGAAGGTAAAAATGTGCAGAAGGAAAGGGAAAACCCAAAAGAGTGGGAGGGAGAGGAAAAGCCGTCCAGGGAATATCATATCCTGAAGTTGTGATTCTTCTTTTATTGAGAGCATGAAAGTTGAAAGAGAAAACAAAGACAACTGTCAGTTTTGGGAGCTGTTCAACTAGAGAAAGAAGAGCAGATGAAACCCAAAGTTAATAGCAAGAAAGAAATCACAAAGATCAGAATAGAAATAAATGGAATAGAGACTAAGAAAACAGTAGAATACATCAATGAAGCTAAAAACTATTTCTTTGAAAACTTAAAATTGATAAAACTCTAGGGAGTGAGACTCATCAAGAAAAAAAGGGAGAGGACCCAAATCAATAAAATTAGAAATGGAAAAATTAGAAATTACAGTGGACACCACAGAAATACAAAAAACCATAAGAGATCTGGGAGCTGTTGCTTTAAGGAAAGACAAAGTGCTGAATTTCTGCAAATATATTTGTGACCAACTTTCCAAAATCATCGAGAAGCATACTATATCCATGTTTTGGTTTTTTTTTTCCTCGAGTTCCTTGCATTTCTCATTTTCAGTGAACTTTTTGTGCACTTGACTTTAACCACACTCTCCCAAGGTCACTCTATGGGTCCTGTCCTAAGCGGAAACACCACCACTTTCAGCACCCCAGTTGCATACATCCATACAACCAAATCTCCTGCATCCCCTGTATTGGAAAGCAGATTCTTAACCACTGGACCATCAGGGAAGTCCTTCCCAACTGCATTTTCAAGGCATTCTGGTGATACAATAGAGCAAGCTTGATTTAGTCCCTTTCTCTAAGCAAGCATCGTAGATGCTCAGTTACCTGCCTGTTAGCTTTCTACCAGGATACTTGATTGATTGTGTCATACCCTGCTTGATTCCTAGAAGGATTTCAGGTGCCATCTTCCACTTGATCTGAGGTTAATAATATCTCCTGGAATTTAGAATCTCTCACCTCGTCTTGCTTTCTGAAAATATTTCATTGCTGGGGTTCCTAATAGAACATGTAGTAAAATATAAATGAGTTGTCAGTCATCTCTGAAATGGTAATATATTCTCCAGCTTTCTATTCAAATATGCTTCTTAGGGCTTGTCTCTTTGAGGTCTGTTATTAGATATTCTCAGAAGAATTGCCTCCACTTACGTTTCCTGAAAATTAAATTGGAGATTTGTTCAGAGATGTGTCTGCCATAAATTACCATCCCACTTAAAAAATGCCTGGCAATTCTTGGAAACATCTTCAGGTAAAAATAACTCCCTGCACTGAACATGGGCTAATGAGTACAATTCCTGCAATATAGTTCATACCCCCAGCACTGCTGAAAATCACCTGGTCCATGGCTTGGTTATAGGACTGTTGTAACTTCTTGACACAAGATATTGTTTGTTCACCATAATTACCAAGCTGCTTCTCCCCTATAGACATGGTTGAATTCTGTGACTTCCTTGTTACTTGGGATGGATCCTTTAAATACTCAACACATCCTCATTTATTTTCCCTGCCAGTGTAAAGCTGTCAGAAATATTTTTTTCAAAAATCATCCATTCATTTATTTATTTGTCTAATAAACAAGTATAACAGGTTCAGTGTACAGTGGGATAATCCACAGTGGTTATCAAGCCCATTCCTGTCACCGAGGGTGCTTCTAGTCTAGCAAGGGAGATGGGCTGATGAATAAATAAGGGTGAACTGGAGAAGACTCTTGAGAGTTCCTTGGACTACATGGAGTTCAAACCAGTCAATCTTAACAGAAATCAACCCTGAATATTCATCGGAAGGCCTGATGCTGAAGCTGAAGCTCCAGCACTTTGGCTACCTGGTGTGAAGAGCTGACCCACTGGAAACACCCACAACAAAAAGTAATACAGTAGAGGTCCTGAGTTAGAACAGACTCCAGGACATCCCTCCAGAATGTTCTTGGCTTTCTTCACTGTGAGGGATGTGCATTCAGAAGCTTCATAAAGAGGGTTTCACTTGGATCAAGACAAAACCTTCCAAAGACCGGGGCAGGAGAGTGATTCAGACAGAGACAGACCAGGTGGAGCCAGCAACTTGAGCAAAGACAGCGAGTCAGGAGGGAGGGGTCTCCAAGAAAATTGCTTTAATGAGCCCCATGGCTCACCCACCAAATGCCTTTTTAAAGAATTTGTCTTTGCTTTATCCCCAGCCCACAGGCTTTAGATAGAAAGATGGTTTATGCAAAGTGATTATAAGTCTTTTTGGTTTAGCACCAGTGTCTTGTTTGATGCTGTACTTTTTCAAATTCTTTTTTAAAAGGATCAGTGGGTGGTTTATGCCTGCTCAGGCCACTCCTTGAATGCATTGCTGCTCTCATGGTTCAGGCCGCTATGGAAGCAGGGAATTTAGGGTATCTGTCCAGGACTTAGAGATGAGGTCTGGAACAAGAGTTAAAAGTTTTAAAGTCATCTTGAAATGAGTCATGGCTAACAGCAGCAAGATAAACACAATACAGTGAGAAAAGTAGGGAGAGTGATGCTGAATGTTGAACTCCACTGTTGTGTAAGTGAAAGGCAAATGAAATGGGCCTGAAATTGATCTCTCTGAAGGAGGAGCAAAAACAGGAGAAAGTGAGATGTGGGAGACACCAAATGAAGCCCATCTGCTCCCAGTGATGCTGAGGGGCCAGGAAAGATGAGGACCAGGTCCCACTGCTTTTGGTAAATAGGGAATCAAAATCACCTCTATGAGAAGAAAAGTGTCAAAGGATCATGGGAGTAGATGATACAAAATGAGGTGTCCTCAGAGAAAACTGCTTCTGTGGAGCTTGATAACAGAGGGAAGGACAAGTAGAGAGATGACCAGATGGGGTTTTGGGGCAAACTGGGAACTCAGGTATAGCATAAAAGGAAATGGAGCGTGCTAGTGCCTCTGGCTCATCCCTTCCCCTCTGCAGCATCACACGTGCAGTCAGAACCTGCTTCTCAGTAGTCATAGATGGTTTCTCTATTCTTCGTGAAGCATTTACTATAAGTTTTTCCCCTTTGCTTTGATTGGACCTGAGACAAACTCTAAATTCAAGGAGGTTTATTTTCAGACATACTCTTTTCCCCGCTCCTCATCTTTGATCCAAGATCAGACAACGAAATAATAGAAGTCTGGGGTGTCTTATTTTAGTGGCCATCTTCCCTTTATGCACACTCCACTCTGAACCTTCTGCCTCCCACTGTTCATGCCTCAGAATAGGTTTGTCTCTCCCCTTTCTTCCTCTGCCCACGCTTCACCTCGAAATAAAAATTTCTCTTACCCAGGGCCCCTTTTGCACTATTTGCTCTGTGATAACAGGTGCATTGGTTCTGTGTAAGATGCCAGGGCTTAATAATGGCATGAGGTGATTTGTATCATCATCTTGGTCCTCAAAACCTTGAGCCCAAGATTTCAGGAATTTCCTCCAGAAGCAGTGGAGGAAGTTCTGGGGTACAGTTTTCTTTGTACCTTAGCAGGAGGCAGGCTCCTTTAACTGTCATAGGTGGGCTGTTGGGAAGCTGGAGTAGAGAGCTATGCTGCAGAAAGAAGCTCCTTAGCTAAATTCTCTGACAGCTCCTTCCTTAACTTCTTCAAACTTATGCTTGTTAGTTTTCTTGTATCCTGGGCATGAAGAGACCCCTGCCCCACCCCCCTCCTGATTTATATCATCATCTATTTTGCAAATTAGTGGGGGGGGGGTGAGCGATTCAGTCTTACTGGTATTTTTCCTGAGGCAGTTTTGGGTTCATGCCAGCCCCCAGGGGCTTCCCTGGGTGGCTCAGAAGGTAAAGAATCAACCTGCAATGTGGGAGACCTAGATTCAGTCCCTGGTTTGGGAAGATCCCCTGGAGAAGGAAATGGCTACCCACTCCAGTATTCTTGCCTGGAGTATCCCATGGACAGGGGAGCCTAGTGGGCTACAGTGCATGGGGTCGAAAACAGTTGGTCATGACTGAGTGACTTTCACTAGCCCCTAAGGTCCTCAGAAGTGACTTTGTAACAGTCTCTGGAAATTAAGGGGAAAGGGATGCTTTATTTCAGTCTCTCCTGAAGCCTCAGTAAGGAATGCAGGAGAGAGTTGTCTTTCCCTAAGAAATCCTCATCTTTCCAGTATTCACCATCTCTCTGTATATGGTCCCACGAAAAGTAGAATTAGGCACAGTGCCAGCATCTACTATGCAATGAACCCTTAACTTGTTCAGTCACTCAGTCATGTCTGAGTCTTTGTGATCCCATGGACTGCAGTCCGCCAGGCTTCCCTGTCCTTCACCATCTCCTGGAGTTTACTCAAACTCTTGTCCATTGAGTCGGTGATGCCATGCAACCTTCTCCTTCTCTCACCCCCTTCTCCTCCTGCCTTCAATAGTTCCAGCATCAGGGTCTTTTCCAATGAGTCAATTGTTTGCATCAGGTGGCCAGAGTATTGGAGCTTTACCATCAGTTTCCAGCAATTATTCAGGGTTGATTTCCTTTAGGATTGACTGGTTTGATCTCCTCATTGTCTAAGGGACTCTCAAGAGTTGCTCCAGCACCATGGTTTGAAAGCATCATTTATTTCACACTCAGCCTTCTCATGGTACAACTCTCACATCCATACATCATCCATACATGACTACTGGAAAAACCATGGCTTTGAATATATGGACCTTTACAGGCAAAGTAATGTCTCTGCTTTTTAATATGTCTAGGTTTGTCATTGCTTTTCTTCCAAGAACCATTCATAGTCTGTACAGAATCTAGCTTGCAGTGATTTTGAAGTCATCTTTAATCCTACCTTCTAAGGATGGCAAAAGTAAAAACTTCATATAAGCCAGGTTTTAGGAAAAACGAAGGAGTGGCTTAGTGGGAACTTTTTTCTTCCTGTTGCAATGAAGACTTGGAAGTTACATGAGTTTTAAATTTAGAGTGTAAGTGCTCACACCTTGAAGAGCCTAGTATCGCTCTTTGATTTGTGAGGGCATCTGGTGTAGATTCCAAATGCAAGAGCAATTTGATAGCCATCTGTCCCCAAGAAATACAACCTGGCAGAAAGATGAAGCAAAAATAACACGTGCTTGAACTAAGACTTGTGAAATAGGAATAAATTCTGTCACATAGAGTATTCTGTGAAGAAGACAGCAGAAGACATCTTACAGAAATGTTCAGAGGTACTTGAGTAGCCCAGGGGTTGACTGCAGGCAAGCTGGAACATACTTCTACAAATAATTGGTTCATTTGGCCAAAAGTGCCTATTGTCAACTCTACTGCAGCTCAACTAAGAATGCTCTTGAGGCCTTTGCAGTGGTCTCATTCTGTAAGTTCAGTTTCAGAGGCCATATTCTAATATGTGCATTGTGGTGAGCAGACAGAGATCTGAGGACATGGCCTGGATCTTTATTCACCTGTATATCCTTCTCCACCCATGCTTTATGATTGGTTGTCGAAAGCTCTAAGACCTGGGTTTTACCTGCATGGCTTTGTGTGTTCCTTTGCTACCTGGCTCAAGGTAAGTTTTACCCCTTGGTTTTAACTGTCTTCTCTCTGCTTTGTGATGATAGCATAATGCTATGACTAAGCTGAATCTTGAAGCCTCTTTAATATGCAGCACATCAGGGATTAGAAGAGGGACTTTCAATGATGGATAGGGTCAGGCATAGATTGGCCAAAATATAGTCATGGTTCAGTATCCATGGGGGATTGGATCCAAGACTTCTAAGGATGCTCAAGTCTCATAACAGTGTCATGTTTGTATATAGCCTGCACACATCTTCCTCTTACCTAAAATCATCTTTAGATAGTTATAGTACCTAACACGGAGAAGGCAATGGTACCCCATTCCAGTACTTTTGCCTGGAAAATTCCATGGATGGAGGAGCCTGGTGGGCTGCAGGCCATGGGCTCGCGAAGAGTCGGACACGACTGAGCGACTTCACTTTCACTTTTCACTTTCCTGCATTGGAGAAGGAAATGGCAACCCACTCCAGTATTCTTGCCTGCAGAATCCCAGGGATGGGGGAGCCTGGTGGGCTGCTGTCTATGGGGTTGCAGAGAGTCGGACACAACTGAAGTGACTTAGCAGAGTAGCAGTAGCAGTACCTAATGCAATGTAAATGCTATGTAAATAGTTTCCAGCATGCAGCAAATACAAGTTTTGCTTTCTGGAACTTTCTGGAATTTTTTAATGAATATTTTTGATCCATGGTTGGTTGAATTCACAGATACAGAACCACAGACATGGAAAGCTGACTATCTAATTTCAGCAAAGATGAAAGCATACTAGTGGCTTGGATAGGAGCAGAGAACAGGAAAGGACAAAGGCACTGCCTATGATTCCTTTTTTGTTTTTTTTTTTTTTTGTCTTTTTGCAGATTGGGAACCAGGTTTGTCTCTGTACTGCATCTACCCAGCAGGTAGTTTTTAAAGTAGAACATTCTCCTTCTTTTAATTCTCTTATAGAAGTACTATAGTACTTCTCTCCCCTGCTTTGACCACGTTCCCCCACTGGGATCTTAACACAGTTGAAGCAGTTTGGCAGTTTAGAATCTGGATATCTGGGTGGTGGTGTGGAGGGATTTCTCCCTGACCTTGATTTAAAGCTTGTCTGGGTCTATAATCACTTGAGGACATGCCCTGACAAGCATTTCAGAAACCTGTCAGGGGAAGGTTTCAGTCAAGAGACTGGGTATCTATTGTGACAAAATGCTTGTCAGTAATAGATCCCTGCCTTTTTGTTGGAGACACATTTTCTGTGGTTCCTTGGTTGAAGTTCCTTTGCAGTTCTCCATTTAGTATGGCTCAGAGTACCTGTGCGTTAGCCTGGAAGCTGCTGCCATAAGGCATCAGTGATATAAGATCACATTCGATGAAGTCAGTGATTCCTTTAATTTATGTCTGTTTAGAGAAAACAGATATTGTAGTTTTTCTTTCCTGTAAATAGCAATGGCTTTGGTTTGTGCATTACTCCTCCCCTCCCCCCAACCCAAGACCAGAGTGTTAGAGTCAACTCACTTTCAGCTATTATTAAAACTTAAATTGTGTAAATATATAATTAAATAAAACTTATTTGAAAAAGTAATAAACACTCAAAACTCACCACTTACCCATCAGTTTACTACATTTTACTATTGATGGGGAAACAGTGGAAACAGTGTCAGACTTTATTTTTGGGGGCTCCAAAATCACTGCAGATGGTGACTGCAGCCATGAAATTAAAAGATGCTTACTCCTTGGAAGACAAGTTATTATGACCAACCTAGATAGCATACTGAAAAGCAGAGACGTTACTTTGCCAACAAAGGTCTGTCTAGTCAAGGCTATGGTTTTTCCAGTAGTCATTTATGGATGTGAGAGTTGAACTGTGAAGAAAGCTGAGCACTGAAGAATTGATGCTTTTGAACTGTGGTGTTGGAGAAGACTCGAGAAGACTCCTTGAGAGTCCCTTGGACTGCAAGGAGATCCAACCAGTCCATTCGAAAGGAGATCAGCCTGGGGATTTCTTTGGAAGGAATGATGCTAAAGCTGAAACTCCAGTACTTTGGCAACTCATGCAAAGAGTTGACTCATTGGAAAAGACTCTGATGCTGGGAGGGATTGGGGGCAGGAGGAGAAGGGGACAATGGAGGATGAGATGGCTGGATGGCATCACCGAGTCGATGGACATGAGTTTGAGTGAACTCCGGGAGTTGGTGATGGGCAGGGAGGCCTGGCGTGCTGCAATTCATGGGGTCACAAAGAGTCGGACACGACTGAGCGACTGAACTGAACTGAACTGATGCTCTGTGGCAGTCGTGTCTATTGTATGCACTGGGGAAATACTGTATGCTTGTGTGTTACTGCCTATCCAAACATCAGGAACGTTTTTCCTTTTTTTGAGAGTCAGTTAAATGTTTACCAGCATGCCACTAAAGATGTACACACACAAGCACACTCCTTGTCTTTCGTATATATCCAAATGCTTTCTATAACCATGCAGAGCAGGAATCAGTTCTTCTATTTTATAAATGAGAAAAGTAACTTGCCCAAGGGACCATTCTTATTCTTCAGTTGTCCTAACTCCCCAAAATTGAAAATAAGTAAGCCAAGGGAAAGGCTTCCCTGGTGGCTCAGCAGTAAAGAATCTACCTGCCATGCAAGAGACGTGAGTTCAATCCCTGGGTCTGGAAGATCCTCTGGAGAAGGGAATGGCTACCCACTCCAGTATTCTTGCTAGGGAATTCCAAGGACAGAGGAACCTGGAAGGCTACAGCCCATGGGGTCACAAAGAGTAGGACATGATTCAGTGGCTAACACTTTCACTTTTTTTCAGGGTTCCATGCAGAGGGTACAACCAGTGCAAGTGAGCTCATGCTTGTTGTTTCTGAAGGCAGCAAGGGTACTTTGGGGGCTGAAGTTGAAAGAGGGAGGGGAAAAACTTGAAGAGGTTCTAGAAGAAGGACTAGATCACTAACTACTTTTATGAAACCAAGGCAAGTAATTTTTCTCTCTCTGTCTCATTTTTCTGATCTGTAGAAGGGGTCACATCACATTTAAGGTAAGAGTAAAGGATGGAGATACATGTGATTTTGCTGTGATAGGTAAGTCACTGTTAATAAAGTTAAGCCAACACTGTGGTTCCATCAGTACTCTTTTCTTTTGACATATATATATATATGTATATGTGTATATATATATATATATATATATAATTTTAAGGAAGAATAATTATTTCTTGCCATTTTTAGCAGGTGTATCATGAATGGTTTGAAAACACTTAAATACACTCATTTTTAGACCTGTATAAAATCCTCAGTGCAATAAAGCCTAAATTCACCTGGGATTGTTAGCATCTGTCTTCCGCTGTCTTATTGGCAGTATGGTGGACCCAATAGGACACTCTTCTGTGACACTTTCCAAATGGCCAATATGGATCCTACAAGACACACAAAAATAATGAAACATATTCTGTAATTTGAAAATCCAGGTTGTCTAATTTTTAACCAGACATTCATTACTCATAAAATAGGTAATTAAGTTCTCTTATCCCCATTTCGACTATATAGGCATCTCTTGGAGTATGGTTAAAGGTATAACATTAAAGTACTGGGCTTGCCTGGTAGCTCAGATGGTAAAGAATCTGCCTGTAATGCAGGAGACCTGTGTTTGATCCCTGGATTAGGAAGATCCCCTGGAGAAGGGAATGGCAACCCACTCCAGTATTCTTGCCTGGATAATTCCATGGACAGAGGAGCCCAGTGGGCTACAGTCCATGGAGTTGCAAAGAGTTGGACATGACTAAGCATGGGGCTGTATGTGGGTGAAACTACAATTTTAAGATTTTTCTTAAAAAGGAGTAAGGTCTCAACAAAGGGGACAGTGTTTGCTGCATTGGACCATGGAAGCAAGACACAAAATGAGATGAGGCTAGAGTTAGGACAGATGTAGCAGGTTTGTGTCGTGTGGAGGGGATAGAATGTCACATAAAAGTAAACATTCACTGAGTATTTGCTGTGTCCCAGCTGGCAGCTACTGTGGGCTGTGTGTGTGTGTGCTTAGCCACTCAGTTGTTTCTGGCCTTTTTTTACCCTATGGACTTTAGCCTGCCAGGTTCCTCTGTCCATGGGATTTTCCAGGCAAGAATACTTGAGTGAGTTGCTGTTCTCTCTAAATCATTCCCAGTCTACTTCTTCCTTGCCTTTCTTTTCCATCAAAGTTGGAAAGATCCAACTTTTTGGCTTTCTTTCCAGTTAGACATGGGCATCTGAATGTTGAATGGGCTTCTGGAAAAGACATTTTTAAACTAGTAGACTCGTTGGGCATACCCCATAATCTTTCTGTATTTTGGTTGCTCTTTTCTTTATCCTGCTGGAATGGGGCCATGGTCCCTGTGAGCAGATCAGCAATCTTTCAGTCATGACATGACAAGCATCATGACAAAGGTCTATGTTCGCAGAATGGAGGATGGACAGATGGGTGGAACAAAGTTCTCTGGACCCCTGTGACTGAGAGGCAGATTGGGTGGCTCAGTCCATTTCAGGACTCAGTTCTTTTTGACCTGCAGGCTGCCCCATGAGCTGCCCTTTGGAAGTTTTGACATGATCTACAGATATGCTACATTTTCCAGCAATTATTTTGGTGGTGTTTTGCCATATTGGACATACTCTTGCAAGCAACAACACACGATTGTATTAACCAAAGTTTTGCTGAAAGCCAACTTTTTCAAAGTTATTTCCAGAAAATTTTTGCTGTTTCAAACACTTTCCTCTGCTACTCTCTGGACTTTTTTTTTTTTTTTTTTTCCCTCGCTGTTAGGATATTAATTTTATGTCATCCGAGTGTTAGATCAATTCTTTATAAAATGAAACATTTTCAACATTTACGTATCTGGAGAGAATCATCCTTTTTACTCAGAGACTTGATACATTTCCAAGGAGATATACTCAGAGGGGAATGGAAAGACTGGAAGAGAACTTGATAAACTTGAGAAGTTGATAAAATAGATGCTGGAATGAGCTAAGCAAGCACATTTTACCACAGCCATTTTGAAGCTGTAACATTGAAATTCTTTGCTCACTGTCACTCATCACCAACCTTTGTTTGTTTGCATTTATTGTTGTAATCATAGAAATCATACGTGAGTATTCTAGGGTACAGTGATAATTTAAATAATATAAATATGGTTATATGTTAATTTGCCAACTTGGAGGAGAAAAATGGACTGTCTAATTATGAAAGAATTTTTTACAACCTTTCCTAGAATAATTTATTAATGTCAGGATTTCTCATAATGACTATAGAATACAGACTAGAAAAATATCTAAGGGTTATGGTATTTTGAGACTAATACAATTAATTGAAGCTACAACTTTGTGTTTTGAAAGCCAGAAGATGCCATGAAAGCAAAATTAATCTAGCATAATGTGAAGACACTGAAATTAAAGAAAATATTCACTTGAAGCTAAACTGCATTTAGTTCAGTTTGACATGCACTTGTTCAGGTTATCCCTTTATTCAATTGTAAGTGTAAGAGAGTTCGGGTAAGAAGGACTGGGAAACTTCCAAGCAGTTGTGGCTACACGTCTTTTAGCTTCCTTCTTGCTTCTTGCATATGGTCCTGCCTCCCACTCACAGAGAATGCAGTCCATCTGTTATTGACTTCTGCTCATATAGTAATACACCAAGCTCCTGAAAACCATCAACCTTTGATGTCATATATTCCACCTGATCTAGGTCTTGGCTGTATTCACTGGTTTTCTTTCTTACCTTCTTGCCTCAACCCACAAAAACTATCAAGTCTCCCCACTACTTGCCTTTCCCTTCTAGCTACTGCCCTCTTTTCTTCCAAACATCTTAAAATGCTCTTGTTTTTTAACATTCTCTGTCTAGCCCAGGACAAGTCTTTTTCTCATTCTGCCTTCCAGAACTCCATTTGTAAGCCCACCAATGACAGTTATTAGCATCTGTGAAAAAATAGCCTAAACATCCAACCAAATTGTTTGGAAAAAATAGCCTAAACAACCAAATTGTTTAAATCTGCAGTCCACCTGACTTCTCAAGATTCTCCATCACTGTTTTCCTTTTCAGATCTCCCCTGACTATCCCCTTGTGGTTCTCTTCACTCTCTTTTGGATGGGGTATTCCCTCCCTCTATAATTGTATGCAACCCAATAACTCTCATGGTGCTCTCTACAATGTTGGTCATCAAATCTATGTTTCCAGCTTCTCCCTTGAGCATCAAAGCTGTGGCTTTCATTTTGATATTTGGCAAAACTAATACAATTATGTAAAGTTTAAAAATAAAATAAAAATTAAAAAAAATATGCCCCAAACTGGATTTATTTTGCACCTGCCTCTTGTTTTTGAAGCTGCTCTGCAATCCTCAATCTCAGCAGTGACAGCCCCAGTACAAAGAATTAAACAAGCTTCCATATTGTAATGTAGAAATACAATGGGAATATCAGGAATAGCCCTTTAAATTAAAGTTTAAACCAGTGAAAACCTATGTTGTCTATATTTTTGGTCCAGTCTGAGATTATTGTAGTTGGTTGTGTCATTGTAGATTATTGAGAGGACACTGGCATCTACTGTTTAACTATTTTTTACCTTCTTGTGGGATTTAAATTATGATTTCATTGTAGAATTGCTGTTGATTGATAGATTTCATACTTGCCAAAATTTTACATCATGATTTGATTCATGCTTTGAATGGCAATTGGCATAGTTAGAAGATTTTTATAGATGAAAAGTTCTTAGCTTGAGTAAGTCTATTAAATAAGGAGATGAAAGAGCTGTTTTGGCCTTCAAGATCTTTGAGAGCCTCATGTTAAATGAGACCCAATTGACAGAATGCTTCTAACTCTTCTCTTTTACAGAGAGTTATAAATTGTATTTTAAATTAAAAAATGGGTCCCAGAGCTAATAAATTTAGACTTGATTTAGGTTGTCATATATAAAATGATACTTGGGTATATTGCTTGATGCCTGTTGTATCAGTACTATTATTTGTCCCATTTTTCACAGTTTGGCAAAAAGGAAAAAGCGGACAACTAAGGAAACTATACCTACTCTCTCTGTCTTTTTAAAAATTTCTCACAAGTTTATCTTCTAGTTACAAACAAGGAATTTCAGTATCAATATCTCTGGCTGCAACCATGCCTACTCTCTTTAGCTTTGTTTTTGATTACTGAGGACCTTCTTTGAGACTGTAGTCATCATAGGAGTTAGCACACTATAATTTAGTTTCTGATTTATAGTCAGGCTTCCTACCGGACTGAAAGTTCCTCTTGAGAGCAGACGCTATTTATTACTGAATCCACAATGCCTGGTACAGAGTTCTGAGGAATGACTTTAATAATGAATGAATGAGGATGTGAATCAAAAGTTAGACTCCACAGTGGCTCCCATTCTGTTATCCTATTTAAGTTTTGTGTGAGAGATGAGGAATGATACTCTCAAAGTACTGTCATGCCTATGTCATTGATTCTAAGGTACATATAATTTCACATTTTAATATCCTTGAAATCAAGATGTATCTTATAAGCAATGGCATGTCATAGTTTGGTGTGTCATAGCAGGATGATGGTATGACTCACAATTGATGGTGTCTGAAATTTAGTGAAGTGGAAGGTGAACACATACTATTCAAAGGAGAACAGGATAAGAGGCATTAGGTGGGTTAGAGTAGGAATGAGGGGGGAGGGCTTTAGTATTAGGATGGTAAGTGTGGGCATCATTGAGAAGATGGGATCTGAGGAAAGCTAGAAGGAGGTGAGGAAGGCAATGTCTGGAGGGAGAATTTTCCAAGAAGAAGGAATAGACATTACAACAGCATTAGTGCATTTGACATCATGACAGAGTCGAGTCATGACATTATGAGTGCATTTGACATTCATGACAGAACCCATCATGAATGAACTGCAGCTAAGCATGAGGGAGAGTGGTAGGAGATGATCTCAGAGAGAATGGGGTTTGGGGAAAAGTAGATCATGTAAGGTTCTGAAAGTCATGGTAAAGATTTAAGGGTCTTGCTCTGGGTGACATATGGGGACCATGCAGAGTCTGAGCAGAAATTTGACATGACTTGACTTTTCATTTTTGTTCTTGTTTTTATTTTAATGTGTAGACTGAGAACAGACTATATAGGAAGAAAGGAAGAAACTAAGGCACCGGTTCCAGAATTTTACATTGATTTGGGGAGAGAGAGGAGGGTGGCTCAGGATATAATGGAGGAAGTGAGAGGTAGTTGGAATCTGGGTGTCTAATGAGGCCAAGATTTAGACTTGTTGACTTTGCATTGTCTATTAGACAGCTAATGGCAAATGATCAGAATGATGTTGATGAGGCTGTTGGGCATGAGATTCTTGGTGTCAAGAGAGAGTTCTAACAATACCACTCAACTACAGCATCCTGATTTAAGGTAATGTAATATGTGGTATCTGTGATACTTGCTGTAACTTACTTGCTCCTTCAATCTTCAAAACAAGACAGCATCCTCTTAATGCCCACTCCTAGGAGAGCCTTCTTTTGGGGACCTGACCCAAATGAGCTTTTTTAAAATTTCTCCCTCCATTTTTTAGACCTTGTTTTAGACAGTTGTCCTTTCCATCACTGGTAAATTCATGAAGGATGATGTGCATCTTTCTCCCAGACTCACCCAATTCTGTTCCTGAAATCCAGAATTGAGACAGTGATAGAATCTGTTTACAAATACAGTTCATGAAGATTTAATAATTTGAAAAGAAAGGATTTCATTTGCCCAATGCTATACAGGCTTCCCTGGTGGCTCAGATTGTAAAGAGTCTGCCTGCGATGCAGGAGACTGGGTTCGATCCCTGGGTTGGGAAGATTTCCCTGGACAAAGGAATGGCAATGCACTCCAGCCTGGAGAATTCTATGGACAGAGGAGCTGGTGGGCTACAGTCCATAGGGTGACAAAGAGTCAGACACAGCTGAGCAACTATCACTTTCACTTTCACTTCTATGCAGCTGTATCAGTGATGGCTGCCCATTTAAAAGAAAAATTTGCATTGTCCCTTTCAATTCTTACCTTTATTCCTGAGGATACTCTATTAGGCATGGTCCATTTCATGAGAAAAGATGTAAAGGTTGAGACCTGTGTCAATAAAGGAAAAATCATCATCATAATACCCAGATGGGTAAAGGAACAGATACATTAGGGTTTTGACGGTGTATGAGAAGATCAAGTCATAACATACATTGTTGTTATAACCTTTAAATACATGATTTATGGATGGAATACACGCAAAGATATTAAATCTCTATCTGCTTAACATTCAGATGATTATGGCATATAAAAAGGCTTGTTCAGAGAAAGCTAATATTCAATGTTTGTATGGTTAAGATTAGCAGTCTCCAAAGGGGTATGTTTAAATTAAGTAAAATGATGGGTTTTGGGAAGAAAATAACCAAGGTGTATAGTTGTACATATATTTTTTACCTATATACAAAAATTAGTTTTTCAAATTTAAACATGCAGATTAGTGCTAATACAAGTATACATCGCTAAACAAATGTGTATGTGTCAATGATATATGACTAATTTATTTAACATGGTGTATGGCATAAACATGCACACCTGGGGTTCCCAGGTGGTTCAGTGGTAAAGAATCCACTTGCCAGTGCTGGAGACCTGTGTTCAGCCCCTGAGTTGGGAAGATCCCCTGGAATAGGAAATGGCTACCCACTCCAGTTTTCTTGACTAGGAAATCCCATGAACAGAGGAGCCTGGCAGACACAGTCCATGGGGTTGTAAAGAGTCAGACATGATGGAGCATACACATGGCATGGACATCTCAGCCTCTCCCAGGATCTGGATAACATTTTGCTTTTGATTATCATTTTCAATTCAAATTGAATGTAAAGTTAGTGGCAGAATGAATATGCTTTACTTTCCATATCAGAGCTGAAGAAGGATAAGGTTAGCAATTTTCTTGAGTAAATATTGGCCTTTCTAAATTGTACCCTGTGTCCTATTTCTCTCTGATATAATTTTCCTGATCTGATTTAGTGTTTTGGGAAAATGAACCAGAGATGACAAGGGTTGTAGAAGAGATTTTTAAAATCTGATTTCACCCCCATGATAATAGAAACTCACTAGGACCTACATGTTCCCCACAAGTCCAGAAAAGTCACTGTTAGTATTTCGATGATTCGATCTCCAGGCCAGGCAGAAAATGTGCCTGGTTATATCAGTAGCCTCATGAGAGAATTTCTTACATATGTTGAGAGTTGAAGGTCTAGTTTAATATGTGGAAACATACATTTTAATGTAGAATATATATCAATGGTATGGATATTAGGGTCAAATTCCTATATGTTCAGATTTAATGGGTTGTTTTTTTATTTTTATTTTTTGGCTTTCCATAAAAAAAAAAAATGCAAGAGAACGCACTGGTCATAGCATACACCCTATTCAAACAACACAAGAGACGACTCTACAATGGGCATTAGCAAAGGGTCATTACCAAAATCAGATTGATTATATTCTTTGTAACCAAAGATGGAAAAGCTCTATATAGTTGGCAAAAACAAGACAGGGAGCTGACTGTGGCTCAGATTATTGCAAAATTCAGACTTAAATTGAAGAAAGTAGGGAAAACCACTAGACCATTCAGATATGACCTAAATCAAATTCCTTACGACTATACAGTGTAAATGACAAACAGATACAAGGGAATTAGATCTGACAGAGTGCCTGCAGAACTATAAACAGAGGTTCCTGACATTGTACAGTAGGCAGTGATCAAGACCATCACCAAGAAAAAGAAATGCAAAAAGGCAAAATGGTTGTCTGAGGAGGCCTTGAAAATAGCTGAGAAAAGAAGAGAAGTGAAGGGGAAAGGACAAAAGAAAAGATATACCCATCTGAATGCAGTGTTCCAAAGAACAGCAAGGGGAGATAAGAAATCCTTTCTCAGTGATCAGTGCAAAGAAATAGAGGAAAACAATAAAATGGGAAAGACTAGAGATCTCTTCAAGAATATTAAAAATACCAAGGGAACACTTCATGCAAAGATGGGCACAATAAAGGACAGAAATGGTACAGACCTAACAGAAGCAGAAGAGATTAAGAAGAGGTGGCAAGAATACACAGACGAACTATACAAAAAAGATCTTAATGACCCAGATAACCATGATGGTGTGATCACTCACCTAGAGCCAGATATCCTAGAATGTGAAGTCAAGTGGGCCTTAGGAAGCCTCACTACAAATAAAGCTAGTGGAGGTGATGGAATTCCAGCTGAGCTATTTCAGGTCCTAAAAGATGATGCTGTGAAGTGCTGCAGTCAGTTCAGTTCAGACAGTCATGTCTAACTCTTTGCGACTCTATAGACACTAGGCTTCTCTGTCCATCACTAACTTCCGGAGCTTGCTCAAACTCATGTCATTCAAGTCAGTGATGCCATCCAACCATCTCACCATCTGTTTTCCCCTTCTTCTCCTGCCTTCAATCTTTCCCAGCATCAGGGTCTTTTCCAATGAGTCAATTCTTCACATCACGTAGCCAAAGTATCAGAGCTTCAGCTTAAGCATCAGTCCTTCCAACCTAGTCAGCAAATTGAATAGTAGAGACACTAGTTTGCTGACAAAGGTCCGTCTAGTCAAAGCTATGATTTTTCCAATAGTTACGTATGGATGTGAATGTTGCACTATAAAGAAAGCTGAGAGCTGAAGCATTGATGCTTTTGAAATGTGGTGTTGAAGAAGACTCTTGAGAGTCCCTTGGACTGCAAGTAGATCCAACTAGTCAACCCAAAAGGAAATCAGTCCTGAATATTCATTGTAAGGACTTATGCTGAAGCTGAAGCTCCAATATTTTGGCCACCTGATGTGAGAACTGACTCATTGCAAAAGACCCTGATGCTGGGAAAGATTGAGGGCAGGAGGAGAAGGGGATAACAGAGGATGAGATGGTTGGATGTCATCACTGACTCTACAGACATGAATTTGAGCAAGCTCCAGGAGTTGGTGATGGACAGGGAAGCCTGTCATGCTGCAGTTCATGGGGTCACAAAGAGTTGGACACAACTGAGCAACTGAACTGAACTGAACATGGGTTTTATTGTACTTTGAGGTGTTAATAATGAGCTTGTGATTATTATAGTAATTATTTTTAGTAAGAATGCATGGATACATTTGCCCTTTGCTGGTAATTGAAAAGAGAGGTCTTTACTAGATAATATGAAATGTATTTAGTTGTAATAATGAAATGGTTTTCAGACAATTATTAATTTCACCTGCAGTATTAAATATGGTATCAGTTCAGTTCAGTTGAGTCACTCAGTCATGTCTGACTCTTTGCGACCACATGAACCACAGCACTCCAGGCCTCCCTATCCATCACCAACTCCCGGAATTTACCCAAA
The DNA here is from genome assembly GCF_002263795.3 of Bos taurus. Taxonomy (NCBI): domain Eukaryota; kingdom Metazoa; phylum Chordata; class Mammalia; order Artiodactyla; family Bovidae; genus Bos; species Bos taurus. The sequence goes on along the minus strand of NC_037340.1, from coordinate 2,897,862 downwards.
CTCATGTCCATTGAGTCACTGATGCTATCCAACCATCTCATCCTCTGTCATCCCCTTCTCCTCCTGCCCTCAATCTTTCCCAGCATCAGGGTCTTTTCAAATAAGTCAGCTCTTCACATAAGGTGGCCAGAGTATTGGAGTTTCAGCTTCAATAGCAGTCCTTCCAATGCACACCCAGGACTGATCTCCTTTAGGATTGACTGGTTGGATCTCCTTGCAGTCCAAGGGACACTCAAGAGTCTTCCCCAACACCACAGTTCAAAAGCATCAATTCTTTGGCACTCAGCTTTCTTTATAGTCCAACTCTCACATCCATACATGACCACTGGAAAAATCATAGCCTTGACTAGCTGGATCTTTGCTGACAGAGTAATGTCTCTGCTTCTTTATATGCTGTCTAGGTTTTTCATAACTTTCCTTCCAAGGAGTAAGCATCTTTTAATTTCATGGCTGCAATCACCATCTGCAGTGATTTTGCAGCCTCAAAAAATAAAGTCTGACACTGTTTCCCCATCTATTTGCCATGAGGTGATGGGACCAGATGTCATGATCTTAGTTTTCTGAATGTTGAACTTTAAGCCAACTTTTTCACTCTCCTCTTTCACTTTCATCAAGAGGCTCTTTAGTTCTTCTTTGCTTTGTGCCATAAGGGTGGTGTCATCTGCATATCTGAGGTTATTGATATTTCTCCTGGCAATCTTGATTCCAGCTTATGCTTCTTCCAGTCCAGCGTTTCTCATTATGTACTCTGTATATAAGTTGAATAAGGTATAAATGTAATTAAAAGAAAATATGCATAAGTGGATATATAAACATATAAGGAAAACATATAAGATGGGAACATATGTAAAGTAGGGACTTTTCATATGCCTCCCTTCACTAATGTCAAGTTCATAGAACTGATAGTAAGAGTTATAATCTATTAATTTTATGTAATACCAGCCAAAATGCTCATGTATTTGTGTGAACTATCAACTCAGATTCCAGACAATTTGTACAATTCATTAAACTACAGTATATTTTTATTCGTTGTCCTTTTGTGTGTATTTGATATTTCACAATAGAAAAAGAGTAAGGTCTACAGAAATAGGCCAGTATATCTGGAAAAGACTCATGATTATATGAGAATTTAGTAGAAGTATCATTTCTAATTAGTGTAGAGTGTGAACAGTCCAGTAAGTGGGAAGACTGAATATCCATGGAAAAGATTATCCATGCTTCATTATGTACAGTAAAATAAAAGTCAGGTTAATAGACTAAGTGTAACAAACAAAAATATAAAGGTGTTAAAATATAACGTTGTAGATGGAGAAATATACCATGTTCATGGATTGGAAGAATCAATATAGTGAAAATGAGTATACTACCCAAAGCAATTTATAGATTCAACGCAATCCCTATCAAGCTACCAACAGTATTCTTCACAGAGCTAGAACAAATAATTTCACAATTTGTATGGAAATACAAAAAACCTCGAATAGCCAAAGCGACCTTGAGAAAGAAGAATGGAACTGGAGGAATCAACCTACCTGACTTCAGGCTCTACTACAAAGCCACAGTTATCAAGACAGTATGGTACTGGCACAAAGACAGAAATATTGATCAATGGAATAAAATAGAAAGCCCAGAGATAAATCCACGCACATATGGACACCTTATCTTCGACAAAGGAGGCAAGAATATACAATGGATTAAAGACAATCTCTTTAACAAGTGGTGCTGGGAAATCTGGTCAACCACTTGTAAAAGAATGAAACTGGGCCACTTTCTAACACCATACACAAAAATAAACTCAAAATGGATTAAAGATCTAAACGTAAGACCAGAAACTATAAAACTCCTAGAGGAGAACATAGGCAAAACACTCTCCGACATACATCACAGCAGGATCCTCTATGACCCACCTCCCAGAATATTGGAAATAAAAGCAAAAATAAACAAATGGGACCTAATTAACCTTAAAAGCTTCTGCACATCAAAGGAAACTATTAGCAAGGTGAAAAGACAGCCTTCAGAATGGGAGAAAATAATAGCAAATGAAGCAACCGACAAACAACTAATCTCAAAAATATACAAGCAACTCCTACAGCTCAACTCCAGAAAAATAAACGACCCAATCAAAAAATGGGCCAAAGAACTAAATAGACATTTCTCCAAAAAAGACATACAGATGGCTAACAAACACATGAAAAGATGCTCAACATCACTCATTATCAGAGAAATGCAAATCAAAACCACTATGAGGTACCATTTCACACCAGTCAGAATGGCTGCGATCCAAAAGTCTACAAGCAATAAATGCTGGAGAGGGTGTGGAGAAAAGGGAACCCTCTTACACTGTTGGTGGGAATGCAAACTAGTACAGCCACTATGGAGAACAGTGTGGAGATTCCTTAAAAAACTGGAAATAGAACTGCCTTATGATCCAGCAACCCCACTGCTGGGCATACACACTGAGGAAACCAGAAGGGAAAGAGACACGTGTACCCCAATGTTCATCGCAGCACTGTTTATAATAGCCAAGACATGGAAGCAACCTAGATGTCCATCAGCAGATGAATGGATAAGAAAGCTGTGGTACATATACACAATGGAGTATTACTCAGCCATTAAAAAGAATACATTTGAATCAGTTCTAATGAGGTGGATGAAACTGGAGCCTATTATACAGAGTGAAGTAAGCCAGAAGGAAAAACATAAATACAGTATACTAACGCATATATATGGAATTTAGAAAGATGGTAACAATAACCTGGTGTACGAGACAGCAAAAGAGACACTGATGTATAGAACAGTCTTATGGACTCTGTGGGAGAGGGAGAGGGTGGGAAGATTTGGGAGAATGGCAATGAAACATGTAAAATATCATGTAGGAAACGAGTTGCCAGTCCAGGTTCGATGCACGATGCTGGATGCTTGGGGCTGGTGCACTGGGACGGCCCAGAGGGATGGTATGGGGAGGGAGGAGGGAGGAGGGTTCGGGATGGGGAACACATGTATACCTGTGGTGGATTCATTTTGATATTTGGCAAAACTAATACAATTATGTAAAGTTTAAAAATAAAATAAAATTGGAAGAATAAAAAAAAAAATAAAATATAACGTTGGAGAACTTGCACATAACTCACCATGATTATAAGCATGAGGCATAGGAGATGTTAAGACCCAAAACCCCAAAGCAGTATATTCAAGATAAAAACACATTTAGGGTTCTTTTGGGCAGTATTTTAGGTAATTATATAATTAAAAATTATGTGTGTCTTAAAAGAAATTTTACCCTAATAAAACTTTCCATAAATTCCCTCATCTTCATAACCACAGAGCTTCACAAAAACCTACCTTCCAACTCTGTCTACCCTAGGCATTCTGGTCCTGATGCAGGAAATATCATTCCTGTCTGGTCCCTATGTTTGTGCTGAGATTGTGCATCTTTTTTCCCTCTTTGGGCGTGTCCTCCTTTTTCATTTTTTTTTTCCTCAACACATGTGCAAACAAAAATATCTGTCATTTCAAAAAGATAGCAACAACAACAAAATACCACCACCATCGGTGGCACTCTCCATTTCTGTTCTTCTAGTTAAGATTTTAGGAAGACATATACAGATAATATTTCTAACTCTTTCTTTCCATTATTCCCCATGGTATTCTAATTGGTCTCAATTTCCATCATTTGCAGTAACTAATCTTGTCAAGAGAGCAGCTACCTACATGCTCCAGAATCCAACAAACACTTCTCTTTTCTCCATCTTCATGTCTCATGTAAATATTAAATGCTCAGAGATGCCATCCATGTCCACTTTACCTAAAACAGCACCAGCACTCTTCTGCTTTTCAGTTCTTCGTTTTCTTCCTGGCACATCTTTATATACTCTATTACCATGTGACAAGTTAGCCATGTTCACTGGCTTAAAACAACAAATATTTAACTCATAGTTTCTGTGGATCAGGAATTCAGGAGTAACTTGTGGATGTCGCTGGCTCAAGTTCTCTCATGAGGTTGTAGCCAGGGTACTGAGCAAGGCTGCAGTCTCTTCTGGAGATTATGACTGAGGTCAGGGTGTCTGCTTGCAAGCTCACTCCCATGGCTATTGACAGGAGCCCTCAGGCTCGCACCACGTGGGGCTCTTCACACGGCTGTTGGAGCATTCTCACCATGGATGACTGACTTCCCTCAGAGCAAATGATCCAGAAGAGGCAGCCACAGTGTATTATGACCTAGTTTCAAGAGTGACACACCACTTAGTCTGTTTGTTACCAGTAAGTCACCAAGTCTAGTCTACACTCAGGGGAAGGAACATTAAGTCCCAGTTGTTGAAAGGAGTTTCAGAGAATCTGTTGGCATAATTTAACACCACCAATTCCCAAATAGAATATAAGCTCCAGCAGTGCAGGGGATGGGTTGCTACTCACATCTATGCCTTTAATGCTTGAAGCAGTAGGCACTTTGATAAACATCTGTTGGGTGAGGAAATGGATGGATGTCTCTAGGCAACAAAAATGGAGGCCATGGAGTTATGTAAAGCTGGAATGAAGTCTGGCTCCACCTTCACCAGCTATGAACTGTGGGCATAATAATTTCTAGGAGCCTCAGTTTCCTCATGTCATGTATGTAACACCTGCTTGGCAGGGATGCTCTGAGGATTAATGAGATTACATATGCAAAGCACTTTCTCCAGTGTTGGTCACACAGTAAGTATTTGAATTTTAGTGTACCTGATTTTCCCCCCTGCTTTCTACTTTTCTCAACACCTTCAAAGATAATGTTGTAGCCGTGCATTCTGGGAAACAAACTCACTCAGAAGGACAATGCAGATAGTGGAGAGCAGTTTATTACACTGGCGGGCCCAAGGCAGAGTCTCCTCTTAGACAAGGACCCTGACCAGTATTTCTGAAAACCTTATATACCCTAAGTGTACATGCCCAAACCCACCTCCCCAAATTCCCTGAAACTAGTCTGAACAAAGGAAAAGAAAGATACAATCAAAGTTAACCCATGATTCATATGCCTTAAGCCTAGGTAGTTAACAGTGGACAATTATCAATAGGCCTGTGGTCATACCCCAATAAACATAATAAAATTTATGGTTCTATTCGGTTACACAGATAATTAGGGTATTCTTTTAGGCAACAGAGAGTCTAGGTACAAGCTCTGGGGCTCTTCCATCCAGGGGGCCTTGTTTTCCAGTTGGTATGTCGTTTCCATAGATACTGGGTGTACAGCTCAAAGTCCACAGTCCAGCCCAAGATGGAGTCTTGCTTTCGATATGGAGCCTGTTCTATCTGTTTCCTCCTTCAATAATAATTTCTTCACTGTGTGATGTCAAAAATTTAACTCTTCTTATGATGAACTACTTGCTCAATGTTTAAAGAAAAATCAGTGTACATCAGATTGGAGGAACTTTGGCACTAATGCATAATCTCTACTTATTAGATCCTCCCAAGAGAATTCTAATGTGCATAGAAGGAGAAATTAACAAATATGTCCAGTGGAAAACAATTTGTTAGTGTAGGGACTCCCACTGCAATTTAGACCTAATATTTTGTCTAAAAGAAATGAATGTCATGATACTTTGTACTTGAGGGAAAACCAAAGGATTCCTCTGTAGTTAGGATATTTATTCTTGTGGGAAATGACAATTCATTGAATCAAAGATTGCAACAAAAACTTCCCCAGCTGTCCTGAAACTTAATAACATATGAGTTAAGTCTTCTGACTTACTCACATGTACTCCGTGTACGTGTACAAGGTGCTGAAGCAAGTCCATCCGGACACCGGCATCTCGTCCAAGGCCATGGGAATCATGAACTCCTTCATCAATGACATTTTCGAGTGCATCGCTGGCGAGGCATCACGCCTGGCACATTACAACAAGCGCTTGACTATCACATCCAGGGAGATCCAGACCACCGTGTGCTTGCTGCCACCTGGGGAGCTGGCCAAGCACGCCGTGTCCGAGGGCAGTAAGGCTGTCACCAAGTATACCAGCTCCAAGTAAATATAATATGCCTAGCTGCTGTTAAGGGAAAAGGCAATGGCACCCCACTCCAGTACTCTTGCCTGGAAAATCCCATGGACGGAGGGCCTGGTGGGCTGTAGTCCATGGGGTCGCTAAGAGTCAGACACGACTCAGCGACTTCACTTTCACTTTCACTTTATGTCTACTGATGTAGCTCTTCCCCACCCCCCACCCCCAAAATTAAGCGTTATTTCCATTAAGGAAAAGCACATGTCTAAATTTTGTAGTTCTATGAGTTTTCACAAATGTGTGTGTGTGTGTGTGTGTGTGTGTGTGTGTGTGTGTAAACCCACACCCTAATCAAGATAGATGATACAAGATAGATGTTCTATCTTGTATCACCTGAAAATAGTATTTATGCCCCTTTCTAGTCATTCAGCAGCCCCCTCAAAGTAACCACTGATGTGATTTCCATCATCATTAATGTAGTCTGTTCTAGAAAGTATGTACTGCCATGCCTATTACTATGCCCCTGAGGTCCACTGTTGTATATTGTCAGTAATTCCTTCCTTTTCTCTTTGAGTCATATACATTGTATGTATATACCACAATTCGTTTACCCATTCATCGAGTTGAACATTTGAGTTGTTTCTGATTTTTGGCTATTGTGAGTAAAACGATGGACAGGTTTGCACATCTTTTGTTTCTTTGGGGGTTAAGTACTGAGGAATATAATTGCTGGGTAATAAGGTTGGCATTTAATCTTACAAGGAATGGCCAGGCCTTTCTTAAAAGTGGTTGTACCGTTTTATACTCCCCCCAGCAATATAGGAGATGTTCAGTTGCTCTCCATCCTCCCTAACATTGACGTTGTCGTTTCACTTTTAGTTGGTGTGATGTGGTGTCTACAATTCCCCTACTGAAGTTGTGTGTATGCTGCCATTTTCTCCAATCACAACTTTTGCTTTAGTTTCACAAGAGAAATGTTGAACTGCCTCTAGTCCCCCTTCCCCTCACCCCAGGCTCTTCGAGTAGGGAGTGTTCCAGATGGAGGATGAGCTGTTGTGCTGAATGATGGCCAGTCTCCAGTGGCTGGGTACTTCCAGACTGTGCTTTCTTTGTGCTGAATGGCCTTAGCATTTGCCAGAGCAGGCAGGTTGGAGCCTTCATCCTGTTTCTTTGTGGATCTCCCATCCCCTTCTTGGACTTCTCTGGTGGCTCAAAGATAAAGAATCTTCTGCCTGAAGTGCAGGAGAATGCCTGCCAGTGCAGAAGACTCAGATTCCATCCCTGAGTTGGGAAGATTCCCTGGAGGAGGAAATGGCAACCCACTCCAATATTCTTGCCTGGAGAATCCCATGGACAGAGGAGCTTGGTGAGCTATTGTCCATGGGGTCACAGGAGTCTGACATGACTTAGAGACTAAACCACCACTACCACCACCATCCCCTGCTTATGCTCACTTCCATTCTCAAAATACAGCCTTCCGAGACATAACTCTCCCTACCTTTGTCCGGCACAGAGAAAAGAGCAATAGAACAGATTAGTTGCAGAGTGTGATGTTTGAACTGACCCCCCGGCATACATCCTAACTCTGTCGCCTACCAGTTGTTTACTTTGGATTTAACATCAAGCCTTGTTTTCATCATCTGCAAAGTGGAACATCTGATAACAATAACTACCTGGAGTGTTAATGTAAGAATAAAATAATAATAAGTATTATTGTGAGAATAAAGTATGCAAAGTGCTTAGCCACGGATAGCACAGAGCTCAACTCTGCAGTATATTATTAATATGATAGCGTCTAGAATACTGTTTCTTGTCACTTCCAGTGTCTGTAACGGCTGTTTACCAGTCTCTGCCCTTGCTTACTATTTGCTTTTATCTTTGTTCTTGTTATTCTATGTTCTTTTTCATATACTTGTAGCCACATCAAGTCAGTGTGTAATTCAGACTTTGGGCTTCTCTTTTTCACTTATGAAACCAGTTTATAAAAGTGTGTTGTTGTTTAGTCGCTCAGTCTTGTCCGACTCTTTTGTGACCCCATGGACAGTAGCTCGCCAGGTTCCTCTGTCCATGGTATTTTTCAGGTAAGAACACTGGAATAGGTTGCCATTTCCTTCTCAAGGGGATCTTCCAGGCCAGGGATCGAACCCACATCTTCTGCATTGCAATTGGATTCTTTACCATGTAAATGAAAAGTGTGACTTCCTATCAAATGGGCTTCCCTAGTGGCTCAGTGTTAAAAGAATCTGCCTGCAAAACAGGAGAGGCAGGAGATTCAGATTTGATCCCTGGGTCAAGAAGATCCCCTGGAGGAAATGGTAACCTGTTTACAGTATTATTGTCGGGAAAAGCTCAGACTACAGTCTATGAGGTCGCAAAGAGTAGGACACAATTGAGTGACTGAGCACTTACTCACTCCTGTCAAATGGGAAAAGATTGAACAGATGCTCCTGAGTGGCCTTCTATATATTGTTAAATTCTCCATAACCCTCAGTTGATTCTGAAGGGGGAAAAATCTGATTTCTCAGCTTGCTGATTTAGTGTCTGGAAGACCCTTGGGGAGACAGTACAGGATATGTCTCAGTTTTCCCACTGAGGAGTGAGGAAGTCAGGATATTTATCCACCAACATTTGCATGGTTGAGGGTTGCTCTCAGTTGAAGGTGTTAGCTGCCTGGCCTGTCTCACTTACCTTACACACCAGCTGAACTACCTCTTCTGGACCCATGCTCAGGCCAAGAGGAGCGGCAGTACTGGTATGAGGAAAGTCTGCTGGTGATTCCAGGGATTTGCATCTGCTTTAGCGTGTCTTTTTAAAAAATCATTGTTATTATCATTTTCATTTTTATTTCTTTTTTGTACATGCTGCTATATTTATCTATTTATTTATACTTATTTTTTGACATGTACATACTGCTATCCCACTCCAGTATTCTTGCCTGGAGAATCCCATGGACAGAGGAGCCTGGTGGGCTACAGTCTGTGGGGTCACAAGAGTCGGACACAGCTGAGCAACTAAAACCACCACCACCACCACAGACTGCTATATATATTTACTTATGTTTGGCTGTGCAGCCTCTTCTTTGCTACGCATGGGCTTTCTCCAGCTGCAGAGAGCAGGAACTGCTCTCTTGTTGCAGAGCACAGACTCTAGGCACATGGGCTTCAGTAGCTGCAGCACGTGGGCACAGCAGCTGCCACTTGCTGGCTGTAGGGCATGTGGGCTTCCGTAGTTGTGTACAGGGGCTCACTAGTCATGGCTCATGGGCCCTAGAGTGTGCGGGATTCAGTAGTTGTGGCACACAGGCTTAGTTGCTCTGTGGCATGTGGAATCTTCTCAGACCAGGGATCGTTGAACTTGTGTTCCAGGCATTGGCAGATTGATTTGTATCCACTGCACCACCAAGGAAGCCCAGCTTCATTATGTCTCAAACACTAATGCACATTAATCACATTCCCCAACTACAGAGGCTAATGTATGAAAAATAATAAAGCTGATTTATGAATATTTGAAGAGAAACATAACCACCAGAAATTCCAGCCTCTGTGTGATTTGACATGGCAGTCTCTCTTTTTGGTCATGTCCCCGGGGGAAGCCCAGGTTATCTTCACAGAGATTGTGGCTTTCGGAGGGGATGACTTGAACTTCTTCACTAGTATCATTGAGCTTTGTAGACCAAGGGCATCCATCCCCAAGATGGTATATCCCACCATGGAGATGGGTGGAGACTCCTGCAAAATACTCCTTGGGTTTGGCTCTGTTTCCTTTTACAGACATCTTGGTAACCATTCTCCTTTTCCTAATATACAATGTAATTCCTTAGCCATAAGCATTATATTTATAGTCATAATCCAATCACACTTTTCCAGGTCACCTTAATTTAGATTTGAAGGTCACCAGTAATCTCTTAGTCACAGCTCCAGATGGCTGCTCTGATCCATTACTTTTGGATTCTTCCTCATTTTCTTACTAGAAGTTAAGTTTGACCTCAGTTTTAGGAGATTATTTACAGTTAACTCCACAGAGCTTAGTGGAGTTTTCCTGATAAAATTTGGAGAGTTTTATAAGGAACCAATTGAATACCACTTTATTAAAAAAAAATTCATTGCTCATTCTTGACATTCTGCTATAATGGAAAGAATGCCAGGATGTGTTAGGTTAACAGCATGAAAGTGACAATATTCAACCACTTTTGACCTATAATATATCCGTTTTATATGGTTTGACTGACATGAAGACAGTAATCGTCCCCTTTTAAAAAGTAAGTCAAGATGTCAGCATTGTAGCTGTAGAGCTTTTAGTAAATTCTTCCACCTCTTTGAGTCTAGCTGCTGCTGCTGCTGCTAAGCCGCTTCAGTCGTGTCTGACTCTGTGTGACCCCAGAGATGGCAGCCCCCCAGGCTTCCCCATCCCTGGGATTCTCCAGGCAAGAACACTGGAGTGGGTTGCCATTTCCTTCTCCAATGCATGAAAGTGAAAAGTGAAAGTGAAGTCACTCAGTCGTGCCCAACTCTTAGCGACACTATGGACTGCAGCCTACCAGGCTCCTCTGTCCATGGATTTTCCAGGCAAGAGTACCGGAGTGGGGTGCCATTGTCTTCTCCGCTACTTATCTGTAAAATGGGTTTGGCTAGAAATCCAACAATGAGTCTTTGGCTTTATGAATCTTAAAGGGTGCAGGAAGGCTTCAGGATGTGGGTCACTGCTGTGGCTGCCACCAGAAACTTGTTTCAAGGATGTTTTTCCTTCTTGCTGATACTTCATTTTCTTATATCTACAATCTCATAAAGGAAGGGTTGTTCCTAGGTCTACATTTATATATACAGGCTCTCCTCCATTCTCTGGTAACCCTTTTTAATTTCTTCCTTACTAGACAGTTTTATCTTTCCCTTAAGACAGATCTAGTCTGAGTTGTCTGTTCCCGTGGCAGCCTTAAACAATATGGGGACTATCTCTGCTGTTTCTCTTTCCTTGACATCTTGCTCCTCCATTTACCTTACTGTTGGAGCTCTGTGTGACAGTGAGGATAACTTCTCGAGGGCCCTTGTGCCCTGTCATACCTCAGCTTCAACAATTCACCAGCCCCACTATGATCTGAAATCTATCACCCTCTTCACCAGCCCTGTCCCCTTTCTGTCTCCCTGCCCCATGCCAGCTCAGATTCTAGTTGCCATAATTATAATTTCTCTCTTGCCTATACTTTGCACATTTCTCCTTTTTCCTTTCTTTTTATTCACTTGGCAAAAATCTAATGCTGATTACATTCACCCCTTTCTCACTTGTTGCCTGACCAGTTAAACACAGCTGGAGAAAACTCATCATGGTGGCTGATTTCCCTTGACTTTATAAACCAGGAAGCACTCATGAGTCCTTTGAGCTGCCAGGGAGTTGGATGGTTTTCCCAAATCCTTTTGCTCTCCTGTTTTCCTAACAACCATTTCAGACCTTCTCCTCCTCTCTTCCTCATTCCCACTTGGAGCTGATATTCTTGCTTCTTGTTTCATGAAGTAAAGAGAAGCCATCAGAACAGAACATCCCCATGCCTTCTGCCTCACGTTACCAACCTTTCATCTATCCACATTGTCTCTGCCTCAATCCTTTTGCTCAGAAGGAAACTGTGACCACCACTGCCCCCCCCCCAACCTTCTGAAATGGAGCATTGGCCTTTCTTGCTTGCTCTGGCAAGTCCTCCCTCTGTCCTGAATTTGCTTTTCTGTATCATATCCATGTGCTCTTATTTTTTTTTCCCTTTAAAAATGGAATTCTCTTGACTTGGGTCCTTCTAGCTGTCACCCCAATTTCTCCTCCAGTTTAAAGCAAAACTCAATATACTGATTCACACATTTCTTTAGGTCACATCATTCCACCATATCCACCAGTTACTTCTGGCTTCTTTGTACCATATTTAGTTTTTAAAGAGATGTTTCCTCTTGAACTATTTCATCTCAGTTCCACAGATCACATCACATGGGGAGTGGCTGCTTGGGAGTTTAAAATAGATGAAAAGAAGAGGAAACACAGCCAAATATTTAGAGAAAAGATGAAGCCATCCCATTCCGTCACCTTTCAGGAAGCGCTTGGATGTGCTCTCTCTGGCCCATGGCTAAGCTCAAAGCACATGAAGTCTATCTAACCAGGCTTGAAGGAAAACTTGGAGCCTGTTTGTTCTTTTAAATCTCCTTGGTTTGCAATTGTCAGATTCAATTTTGAGGGGAAGAGTTCAGAGCCTCATTGAAAGTTAAAAAAAAAAAAAAAAAAGGTGGGGGGAAACTAGTCAAATCTGGTAAATTATGTCAAAGTCTTTACTCTGTAGTGGTGACAGCAAAGAAGTATTTTTAGTCCCGATGGCTGAGGGGTAGCGCCTGTCACAGGGGCACCTGCATGCTTATGCAGCCTGGCAGGGACGTCACACAACCTCTGCCTTGTATTTTGATGGCATGTTTTATGCCACGAGCAGACTTTGTGGAAAATATTCACTCTCCCGATGATGAGAGAAAGCTTCATTTCCACACACTTAGAAGTCTCTCCTGCTTCAGTGCCCATTCGTCTCTGCCATGGGTCAGTCATGCCCTGGGTGCCTAAATTTTCACTTATCTAAGAAATGTTAATTGTGCTATATTCACTCTGCTGTGCTTCTTACTAGTCAGAAGTTCAGGCCTAATGAGTTGTAGGTCTGTTTTCTTGCTGTGTTGTAAGGTAGGCTTGTTGTTGGGTTATTTTCAAAAACGTTGATAAATTACAGAAGGATTTCTGGAAAGGTGTTAGCAGTTTGGTGAGGTATCATTTATCATATTTTTAAAATCTTCTTATAAAAAGAAGACAGTGAGGTAAAAAGACTGAAAACCCACAGACTATGTTTAGAATACAACTAGGTGACAGACAGACGTGAATCCCTGTGCAAGTAGGACAGGAAGACCTTCCAGTGCAACTGGACCCGCCGGGTACCCGCATCTGGCAGGAAGAGGGAAACCATGGCATGACTGTTGCACATGAAGGAGAACAGGGAAGCCCCAGATGAGTCAATAGGTACTCAGTGGAAAGCTTAAAAACGGTAAGTTTCCTATATGAACAGTTTCCTTTATGAACCTCTGAGTTGTGAACTTTATGTTCGCTTGTTAGTTCACATGTTAGTTAGTTCACATGTCTGGCATACATTGTCACATGTGTGCGTCCTCTACAGGTGGTTGGGCTTTGTGTACTTTACAATGCTGCATACAGTACAGTAGCATAGGATCTTAATTTCAATCCTAGGATGTCCAGAAGCAAGTGGAAAGGCAGGGTGATGCAGCTGGTACTGTAAGATTAAAAATGTTTTCTTTATTTTTTTATATAGTATTTGTTTGGAAAGTATTGTAAACCTATCACAGTATAGTCCTATATAGCCGATTGTGTTAGTTGGGTACCCAGGGTAACTTTGTTGTGCTTATGAACAGATTGTACCTAATGAATGTACTCTTGGAATGGAACTCGTTTGTACATAGGGGGACTTAATGAGTTACCTGGTGATGTGTGTTCCTTCTTTATTCATTTATTTTTTAAAAATCTATTGGGCTTCCCTTGTGGTTCAATGGTTGGGAGTTCGCCTTGCAACACAGGGGCCCCAGGATCAATCCCTGGTCCAGGAGGATACCAGCATGCAGCAGAATGATTGAGCCTGTGTGCCACAGCCACTGAGCCTGAGCTCTAAGCCCACATACCCTGGTTACTAGCCAGCATGATCTAGAGCCCATGTTTCTCAACAAGAGAAGGTACTGCAATGAGAAGAAACCTGTACACCACAATGGAGAATAGATGTGCAGTAATGAAGACCTAGCACAGCCAGAGGTAACTAAATACATAGTAAAAATCCCAAACATGGATTGATTGTCCACACTCTGCCAGGTTCAATTTTAGGCACTAGAGAGGCCACACTGAACAAGGTGGGAAAGGCCTCTCTGCTCCTCTACCCTTCATTTTAATGTAGAGCTCATGTCCTAGAAGAGAAACATAGAGACAAAAAGATAATTCCAGAAATATAGGTGTGCTCATGACAATGAAGGAGAGTAATAGGGAGGAAATAGGTGACAGGAGTGAGGAAATGTTATTACAGAATGATTAGAAGTCATTTTCATATATACATAATAAAGGTACATAGATATTCTTTTGTTATTGAAGAGATGACATTTGAGCAGGAAGGTAAGTCCTTGGGGGACCTAATTTGATAAATAGAATTACCAGGATAGCCTTTGCTATGGTCTGAATGTCTGTATCCCCCCAAACTTCACATGTTGAAATTCTAAGCCCCTAAGATGATGCTATTAGGAGGTGGAGTCTTTGGGAAGTGGTGGGGCCTTTAATCTTAAAGGTGGAGCCCTCCTGAACAGAATTAATGGTTTTATAACAGAGCCTCAAGAGAGATCCCTAACCTCTTCTCCACTGCAAGACACTGGCTTCTGAACCAGAAGAGGGTTCTCACAACAACGTCACTCAGAATGGCACCTTGATCTTGGGCTTCCCAACCTCTGGAACTGTGAGCAACAAATCTCTGTTGTTGGTAAGCCACCAGTATGTGGTATTGTGTTATAGAAGTTCCAACAGACTAAAATAACCATGTCAATTATCTGATGCAGTATTGAAAACTACTGCATAGGTTAATCATTCTGCTTTGCAATGCTGACATGCAAATTTTTCCTTCATTTAATACCAAAGGCTGTCTCCATCGAAAATCATAATAATTTAAAAAAAGAAAAGAAATTTGTATTTGGCTAGGCCAGGTCTTAGCTGCAGCATGCGGCATCTTTGATCTTTCTTTGCTGTAGGATGTGAACTCCTAGTTGTGGCATATGGGATATAGTTCCCTGACCAGGGACCAAACTCAGGCCCCCTACACTGGGAGCATGGAGTCTCAGCCACTGGACTACCAGGGAAGTCCTCAGAATAAATAATTTTGACTACATGACTACTCTAGGCCAAAGAAAAATATAATTTTTAAAATGCATTATTTTTGACTGTGCTGGGTCTCTGTTGCTGTGTGTGGACTTTCTCTAGTTGTGGAGAGCAGGGCCTGCTCTTTGTTGCCGTGTGCAGGCTTTGCATTGTGGAGGCTTCTCTTATTGCAGAGCATGGGTTCTAGGCTCTCAGGCTTCAGCAGTTGCAGCACATGTGCTCTGTAGTTGTGGCTCCCAGGCTGTAGAGCAGAGGCTCCGTAATCGTGTGGTACACAGGCTTAGTTGCTCCGTGGCATATGGGATCCTCCCAGACTAGAGATCAAACCTGTGTCCTCTGCATTGGCAGGTGGATTCTTAACCACTGAGCCACCAAGGAAGTCCCCAAAATGATATTTATTATTTCCCAAACCAAAGATCCAGAGGGACTTCCAAGATTGGTGCCATGGATCAGCCTTGTCCTCAGGAATCCAGCTCTGCTCCCCTCAGTGTGTTGGTTGAGAGGGCTGCCATGGGTCTAGGCATCCACATCTCACACAGACGTGTCAGTGTGAGAAGGAGAAGCAAAGTCAACCTCTCCTCTTTTTTTTTCATCTTTCTTTATTATCTTTTCATCTTTCTTTATTTTAAAAAGCATTTTATAGAAGTATACTATACATACAGAAGGGTTTCCCTGGTAGCTCAGCTGGTAAAGAATCTGCCTGCAATGCAGGAGACCCCAGTTTGATTCCTGGGTCGGGCAGATTCCCTGGAGAAGGGATAAGCTACCCAACCCCAGTATTCTTGGGCTTCCCTGGTGACTCAGATGGTAAAGAATTTGCCTGCAACGTGGGAGACCTGGGTTCAATCCCTAGGTTGGGAAGATCCCCTGGAGGAGGGCATGGCAACCTACTCCATGGCAACAAGTATTCTTGCCTGGAGAATCCCCATGGATAGAGGAGCCCAATGGGCTACAATCCATGGGTTCACAAAGATTCAAACACAACTGAGTGACTAAGCACATACATACAGAAAAGTGTACAAGTTTTAAATATGCATTTACTTGATATATTCTCACAAACTGATGCATTTGAGATCATCACCCAGATCAGAAATAGAATATAGTTAGACTCAAGAAGTCTCTCATAGGTTCATTTTCCATAACTAGCGTCTTCACGTGTAACTAGTTGTATAATTTTTAATGTCCAACACCATAGATTAATTTTGCCTGTTTTGAACTTTCATCTAAATGGAATCTCATCTAATATGTCCTGTGTTGGCTTCTTTTACTCATTATATTTGAAACAATCTCAGCCATTTTTTGTGTGTAGCTGCAAATTATTATCATTGCTTTACAGTATTTCATTGTCCATTTTACTGTTGATGAGCATTTGAATAGTAACTAGTTTTGGGTTACAGTGAAGATGTTACAATAAACATTCTAGTACATATCTTTCTTTTAGTGATCATATATGTGCTTTTTTGATGTGTATATATATATATATAGTTTTATTTTTAATAGGGAGAGAAGTCTTCCTCGATGTTCTGTATCCAGCTTCCTTGCAACTCTTACTGGTGAATACTGGGTCATATGCCCATCTCCTATTTGTAGCAGAACCTGGAAAGGAAAATAGCCACCAATGTGCTGTTTAAATGTTCAACAAGCAGCTCTGTGTGGGAGGATGAGGGAAGTGGTGCCAGTGTGTAGCATTTGCCAGTTTCTTTGGTGTAAATACTCCCTCCATGGGCAATGTCAAGGTACCATTGTTGCACCCACCAGCTTGCAAAGCAGTTCTCCTAAAACAGCTCCAGGATACCACGAGCTTTCATCATCAATCTTTATATTGAAGTTTGGCTGTCAGAGAAAAAGGAGGCAGGGAAAGGGCAGAGAAGGTTGTCCTGTAGATGACTATTGTTTTTGCATCAGTTGCATTACCACCATGGATAAATTAATATATCACCATTATAATCCAAATGTGGTTCTTGTTAAATTCTAATTATTGATAAAAATTGGCTTTTAGAGACAATAGAATATGCTTGATTATGTTGTGATAATAAACAAACCCAAATTACAGCAGCTCAGCACATAGGGGTTTATTTCCCACTCATGCCAAGTCCACTGTAGGTCAAATAACTCTTCGGGGCAACTGTTTCCAATGCAGTGATTTAGCAGCCTGGGCTGCTTCTGTGTTCTGACTCCTCATTTCAACACTCAGTCTCCATGGTCACTGCTGAAGCAAAGAAAGAAAGAGACATGGCCTTGTAGGAACTTCAGTCCAGAAGTGACTTATCACTTCCGCTAACGGGTCATTGGTCAGAACTAATTACTTGGTCCCTCCCCACTGCAAGGGCAACTGGTGAATGTGGGGAAGCATGTGGATATTTGATGTATGTAAATGTCACAGCCACAGAGACCATTCAAGACATTTGTCATTTTTAGAGGGCTTATTTGAAGTCATGTCTGTGCATTTTCATCCTTTCATATATCTGAATTATCCTAGAAAAAAACTGACGGTTGTACTCAAAGAATTATCCAGCAGTATGGTATTTTCTCAGAAATTAAAGGGGAAACTATTAAACTGTAACAGGATTAATCCCAATGAAGACTATTTTCTCTATATGAGTTAATGGGTTTTTGTGTTGGACTCTATCTCCAGTATGTATAATGCTTATTTTGCAAACACCACAATGATAATTGATTTAGGCAAGAGTCAGCAGTGGATGCTAGCCACCAGATTAAAAGTCCTTGAGCAGGGGACTATTCACATAGTCTTCAAAGTGTCACAAAGGGGAGAAGATACCATAAAAATGGAGAGATTTGGCAGAAGTTGCCTTTTCCAACTGATCAAATTTATTATTGCCAATAATGAGACAGACTGAAACCACAGTGCCTCTGAAGATGCATTAGGAAAAGATATCTAGGCATTATTTCCCAGGTGGCGCAGTGGTAAAGAATCCACCTGCCAATGCAGGAGACACAAGAGATGCAAGTTCAATCCCTGGGTCAGGAAGATCCCCTGGAGTAGGAAATGGCAACCCACTCCAGTATTCTTGCCTGGAGAATCTCCTGGACAGAGGAGCCTGATGGGCTACAGTCCATGGGGTCTCAAAGAGTCAGAAGTGACTGAGCACCACCACCACCAATCATGAGGGAAAAAATTAGAAAAACCAAACTGAAGACTATCCTTGAAAAATCTTGACTGTACAGCACATTTTTAATTTAATTTTTATTTTATATTGGGTTATAGTTGATTTACAATGTTGCATTAGTTTTAGACATACAGCAAAGTGATCCAGTTATACATATATTTATATCTATTCTTTTTCAGATTCTTTCCCCATATATGTTATAAGTTCATTGTATCATCTTCTTAGATTCCACAGATAAGTGATCAGCTTAGTCACTCAGTCATGTCCGACTCTTTGCAACCCCATGGACTGCAGCACACCAGGCTTCCCTGTACATCACCAGCTCCTGGAGCTTACTCAAACTCATGTCCATCGAGTTGATGATGCCATCCAACCACATCATCCTCCTTTGTCTTCTTCTCCCCCTGCCTTCGATCTTGCCCACCATCAGGGTCTTTTCCAGTGAGTCATTTCTTTGCGTCAGGTGGCCAAAGTATTGCAGCTTCAGCTTCAGCATCAGTCCTTCCAATGAATATTCAAGGACTGATTTCCTTTATGATTGGCTGGTTTGATCTCTTTGCAGTCCAAGGGACTCTCCAACACCAGAGTTCAAAAGCATCAGTTCTTCAGCACTCAGCTTTCTTTATGGTCGAACTCTCACATCCATACCTGACTACCAGAAAAACCATAGCTTTGACTAGATGAACTTTTGTTGGCAAAGTAATTTCTCTGCTTTTTAACATGCGGTCTATGTTTGTCATAGCTTTTTCTTCCAAGGAGCAAGAGTCTTTTAATTTCATAGCTACAGTCACCATCTGCAGTAATTTTGGAGCCCAAGAAAATAAATAAAGATGATAAGTGATGTCATATGATATTTGTCTTTCTCTGACTTCCTTCACTTAGTATGATAATCCCTAAGTCTATTTGTGTTACTGCAAAGGGCATTGTTTCATTATTTTTTATGGGTGAACAATATTCCATTGTATATATGTACCACAACTTCTTTATCCATTCTTCTGTTGATGGACATTTAGGTTGCTTCCATCTCTTGGCTATTGTCACTAGTGCTTCAGTGAACATTGGGGTGCACGTATCTTTTTAAATTGTGACCTTTTCTAGGTATATGCCCGACAGTGTGTTTCCTAGATTATATGGTAGTTCTGTTTTTAGTAAGGAAGCGCCATACGATTTTCCATAGAGTCTGCACCAATCTACATTCCTAGCAACAGTGTAGGAAGGTTTCCTTTTCTCCACACCTTCTCCAGCACTTATTGTTTGTAAACTTTTGATGATGGCCATTCCGACTGGTGTAAGATGATACCTCTTTGTAGATTTAATTTGCATTTTTCTAATAATCAGCAATGTTGAGCTTCTTTTTGTAATGCTTCTTAATCAACTGTTTATCTTCTTTGGGAAAATGTCTATTTTACTCTTAAAATATCAATGTCAAGAAAGACAATATGTTGCCCCAGATTAAAGAAATCTCAACTTCTGATGACTAAATGTAGTCTGTAGTACTGGATTGGATCCTGGGAAAATGAAGCTTACTGTAAAGGATATTATTGGGAGAATTTGGAGACTTTGACAATAAACTATATATTAGATAATGTTGTATTAATGTTGTTTCTTAAATGCAGTCAGTATATGATGGTCATGTGGGAGACTGACTTTGGCTCTCATATCCATACCTGACCACCAGAAAAACCGTAGCTTTGACTAGATGGACTTAATGAAAAATCTGCTGAATACTTGTGAGTGAAGTGTCATATCTACAAGTAACTTTCAAATGTTTCCCAAAATATATATGCATATGTATATATGCACATAAGTACATATATTTAAATGTGTATGTGCATGAAAGTATGTGTGTGTATAATTATGTGTACACAGAGAATACACACAAAAAGAGGCAGAGATGGGAATTCCTTCATGGATCAGTAGTTAGGATTCTGTGCTTCCACTGCCAAGGGTATGAGTTCGATCCTGGGCAGGGAACTAAGATCCACATGCAGTGCTATGTGGCCAGGTAAAAAAGAGAGAAAAGAAGACAGAAAGAGTCAGAGAAAGCAAATGTGGCAAAACGTTAAGCTTCAAAGGCATGTGAAGATTTTATGGACATGAATCTTCTACTCTGGCAACCTTTCTATGGTTTTGAAATGTTTCAGAATTTAAAAGCTGGGATAATACCATTCATCCCATTTCTCTGTAGTTTTACAACTCCATTTATTCTGTTAAATTTTGGCAAAATGTCAGTCTTTTGGGGATCAACTTCACTGTACTGTTTAACCTATATTTGTCTAGTAATCAGGCAGGAATTGAGGTTCAGGAAGGGTTCTTAGTAATCACCACCCTGACCTGGGGAGATACCTGGAACAAGGGAAAGAGCTGCACAGAACTGGAGAAGACCTTGTGTGTGTTTGGATTAATATGGCATCATGCCTGGCAGATGATGCTGTTTTTCCAGTGATAAGCAGTGGCATCAGGAAGAGTAAAGCTAACTTCCCTCTTTATCATTTCTGTTAGTTTAGAACAGCCTATTACAGTGTTATTACCCAAAATATTAGAACAGTGTTATTACCCAAAACTGTGAGGAAAGTCTTTGTCTAACTCTTCAGTGACACTAGTGATATGCTTACAGCAGTAAGGAAAACTACCGAACATAATCTGCAGTGCTAAATGAATGAACTGTCTCTTTAGAACAGGCCCTGTAATTGTGTGGGAAGAGTATCCATGCCAGATCAGTTGATACAGATGATGAACTTCAGAAAGAAGCTGAACTCAGATAAATATGCATTTTCTCTAAACCATCAGAAACTTGAATTCTGGAACACTTTCTGGCCATTCCATCAGAATAGTTTGATGGATTTTAGAAGCAGTATTGACATTTTGCATGCCTTTTATGAGTCTTAATTTGAATGGGAGAACAGCAGATCTGTGTGGGATAGTTTTGCTCAGGATCGAAAACAAGGGCCATGTTTTTGGTTGTTCACGGAATGGTTTGTCGATCAAACTAATCGTTCAACCCTCAATACTGGAACTTCTGGTGTATAGTGTGGATAAATAAATGATAATGTTTTAGGGTGTTTTCATTATGTTGTCATTGCCCTAAAAGTCTAGAATAAGCTTTTCCAAAAAAGCTTCCGTTTTTTTCTCTATTTCTTTTCTCTTTTTCTGGAAAAAGCATTCTACTTTTTGAAATACAAAAAAAAAAAAATCATTATTTGTGGTAAATATGCCTCATATACATGGAACACTCTGGCTGCCACAGATAGTCCATAAAACCACATGGAAAAGGCAACTACACTGGCTTAATTACAGATATTTAAATACCCTTCAGTATAAGTCCTGCGGGCAAAATAAGGACAAAGGGACCCTTTCCAGTAAGGTAGCAACTTATCGTTTTATAAAGCTGTATACTTACCTAAAAGTTATTACTTGAGTAAATGGTTCATCATTCCTAAAAGAAATCAACTCTGAATATTCACTGGAAGGACTGATGCTGAAGCTGATGCTCAATACTTTGGTCACCTGATGTGAAGAACTGACTCATTGGAAAAGACACTGATGCTGGGAAAGATTGAAGGCAAAAGAAGGCAAAAAGGGGTGGTGAAAGTTGAGATCATTAGATAGCATCACTGACTCAGTGGATATGAATTTGAGCAAACTCTAGGAGATAGGGTAGGACAGAGAAGCCTGGAGTGCTGCAGTCCACAGGGTTGAAAAGATTTGGACATAACTTAGCTACTGTAGAGCAACAAGATGGTTCATAGGCAGATGTTGAACAGAGAATGAAATCAGAGATCAGGTCAGATCAGTCGCTCAGTCGTGTCAGACTCTTTGTGATCCCATGAATCACAGCACACCAGGCGTCCCTGTCCATCACCAACTCTTACATCCATCGAGTCAGTGATGCCATCCAGCCATCTCATCCTCTGTCATCCCCTCTCCTCTAGCCCCCAATCCCTCCCAGCATCAGAGTCTTTTCCAATGAGTCAACTTTTCACATGAGGTGGCCAAAGTACTGGAGTTTCAGCTTTAGCATCATTGCTTCCAAAGAAATCCCAGGGCTCATCTCCTTCAGAATGGACTGGTTGGATCTCCTTGCAGTCAAAGGGACTCTCAAGAGTCTTGTCCAACACCACAGGTCAAAAGCATCAATTCTTCGGTGCTCAGCCTTCTTCACAGTCCAACTCTCACATCCATACATGACCACAGGAAAACCAAGCCTTGACTAGACGAACTTTGTTGGCAAAGTAATGTCTCTGCTTTTGAATATGCTATCTAGGTTGGTCATAACTTTCCTTCCAAGGAATAAGCATCTTTTAATTTCATGGCTGCAATCACCATCTGTAGTGATTTTGGAGCCCAGAAAAATAAAGTCTGACACTGTTTCCACTGTTTCCCCATCTATTTCCCATGAAGAGATGGGACCGGATGCCATGACCTTCGTTTTCTGAATGTTGAGCTTTAAGCCAACTTTTTCACTCTCCACTTTCACTTTCATCAAGAGGCTTTTGAGTTCCTCTTCACTTTCTGCCATAAGGGTGGTGTCATCTGCATATCTGAGGTTATTGATATTTCTCCCCGCAATCTTGATTCCAGCTTGTGTTTCATCCAGACCAGTATTTCTCATGATGTATTCTGCATATAAGTTAAATAAACAGGGTGACAATATACAGCCTTGACGAACTCCTTTTCCTATTTGGAGCCAGTCTGTTGTTCCATGTCCGATTCTAACTGTTGCTTCCTGACCTGCATACAAATTTCTCAAGAGGCAGATCAGGTGATCTGGTATTCCCATCTCTTTCAGAAGTTTCCACAGTTGATTGTGATCCACACAGTCAAAGGCTTTGGCATAGTCAATAAAGCAGAAATAGATGCTTTTCTGGAACTCTCTTGCTTTTTCCATGATCCAGCAGATATTGGCAATTTGATCTCTGGTTCCTCTGCCTTTTCTAAAACCAGCTTGAACATCAGGAAGTTCACGGTTCACATATTGCTGAAGCCTGGCTTGGAGAATTTTGAGCATTACTTTACTAGCATGTGAGATGAGTGCAATTGTGCGGTAGTTTGAGCATTCTTTGGCATTGCCTTTCTTGGGGATTGGAATGAAAACTGATCTTTTCCAGTCCTGTGGCCACTGCTGAGTTTTCCAAATTTGCTGGCATATTGAGTGCAGCACTTTCACAGCATCATCTTTCCGGATTTGAAATAGCTCAACTAGAATTCCATCACCTCCACTAGCTTTGTTCATAGTGATGCTTTCTAAGGCCCACTTGACTTCACATTCCAGGATGTCTGGCTCTAGGTCAGTGATCACACCATCGTGATTATCTGGGTCGTGAAGATCTCTTTTGTACAGTTCTTCTGTGTATTCTTGCCACCTCTTCTTAATATCTTCTGCTTCTGTTAGGTCCATACCATTTCTGTCCTTTTTCAAGCCCATCTTTGCATGAAATATTCCTTTGGTATCTCTGATTTTCTTGAAGAGATCCCTAGTCTTTCCCATTCTGTTGTTTTCCTCTATTTCTTTGCATTGATTTCTGAAGAAGGCTTTCTTATCTCTCCTTGCTATTCTTTGGAACTCTGCATTCAGATGTTTATATCTTTCCTTTTCTCCTTTGTTTTTCATTTCTCTTCTTTTCACAGCTATTTGTAAGGCCTCCCCAGACAGCCATTTTGCTTTTTTGCATTTTGGGGGATGCAAAATGCAAGGGGATGGTCTTGATCCCTGTCTCCTGTACAATGTCACGAACCTCATTCCATAGTTCATCAGGCACTCTATCTATCAGATCTAGGCCCTTAAATCTATTTCTCACTTCCACTGTATAATCATAAGGGATTTGATTTAGGTCATACCTGAATGGTCTAGTGGTTTTCCCTACTTTCTTCAATTTCAG